>NW_012149008.1:2325489-2380198 GCF_000956105.1 Propithecus coquereli
TGAAAATTTAGATTCTCAAGGACCTCACAAGCTGATCCATAACTTTATTCTCAGCTGGAGAAAGATATGGCATCTAAATGAGTCAATACGCTTACATATTAAAATACCAGCAAAAATTTTTTTAGTCTCCCTATGTGACATTTATAAGTTAGCAATCTCTGGTCACCTGGGGAAAGGCAGATGATGGAGGAGTTAGGTGTGTGGGTGATGAAGTCTGACAGACCTGGGTTCAAGTTCTGATGCTGACAACTACTAGTTGGGTCACCTGTGACAAATTTCTTAAATATCTCTTGCTTCTCTTTCTTTATCTATAAAAATGGGGATAATGATATCTGCTTCACAGAGTCATTGTAAAGATTGAGCTGGGTGACCCACGTAGAGAAATTAACACAGTGACTGGCACATAGTTTATGTGCAACAAATATTAGGTGCTATTATTAAAATCATGTTCATGTTTTGGTAGACCTTTGGTACAAAACGTAATTTTGCTGCATATGACTTTTATGCCTCTGTCAGCTCAGTCATTACGATTTACTGCATCCTTGCTACAAAGCTTATTTCCTGTGCTGATCTTGACACTTGCTAAGATGTTTCTATTGAGGTTGGCCACATCTAAGTCTCCCTCACAAATATTGCTATATGAGGACTCCGATATCACATATTGTAGACATGGTTAACTTTCTATTCACTAATGACATTCTTTATTTAAAATATAATCTCTAAAACATCCCTCAGAATTTTACTTTAAAAGTTCAGTCAATTTAGCAAAAGTATACCTTAAGTAGAAAAAAAGTGTCAGATAAATTTTTTCATCTACTATTAAGAAGGGAAGGAACCATCATTTGTTTTTGTGTTTATTTTTTTTTTTTTTTTTTTTTTTGAGACAGTGCTCTGTCGTCCAGGCCAGAATGCCATGGCATCAGCCTAGCTCACAACAACCTCAAACTCCTGGGCTCAGGTGATCCTCCTGCCTCAGACTCCTGAGTATCTGGGACTTACAGGCGCACACCAGGATGCTCGGCTAATTTTTCTATTTTTAGTAGAGACAGGGTCTCAAACTCCTGAGCTCAAGCGATCCTCCCGCCTTGGCCTCCCAGAGTGCTAGGATTACAGGTGTGAGCCACCACACCCGGCCCCATCATTTGTTTAACATCAACCAAGTGCCCGGTACTAGATGATACATTTTATACACATTATCTCATTTAATCATCAAAACAACCCTATGACCTAGATATTATTATCCCCATTTTACAGTTGAGGAATCTTTGGGTCTGAAAACTTAAGTAATATGTTCCACTCCATATAGCTAGGGATTACAACCACCTGCCCCAAATCTCAAAATCTTTCCACTGTAACAAATTAGTCAATGGAATTTTTCATGTTTTAACTAGTTGTCTTAGCTGAAGGTCCATCATCTCTGTAATGTAATAACTTCCCAAGACAGGGAAGAATCATTCAAAGCAGTTATGTGGCAACAGACTAAGCAAAAAACTACTGGGCCTAATTGAACTATTTTTTATGCTTATTCAGGTAAATTGCTTACATGTGTAGATATTGTTTTGTTTGCCCTCAAAAAATCTCCCGTGTTATTCCCATTTCACAGAAATATGGAGACAGAGAGGATCAAGTTTTCCCCTGCAAGCCAAAGAAGGCCATTGACATGACTGTTCTTGACTTTTCACTGGATTTTTCACAATAAGACCATATCCATCATTAGGACAGGGACTTAGTCACATCATCACTCTTAGAAGCTTAAGGCTGTCACTGACCTTATGGATCATCTTCTACAGTGGAATGTTACTTTTTAATTTTTGGACCACACACTGCTTTGAGGCACTGATGAAAGCCATGGACCCTTCTCCCAAGAAAAATGTACATATGTATCCACAGAACTTGGCACTGACATTCAGTGGCATCATGGACCTCCATCCGCAGACCTCCCAGGGGCCCATAAATCCTGGCCAGGAATCCCTGATCTAATGAATTTTAAAGTTTCATGTTACATATGAATAAACTCAAACTCAAGCCTAAGGAGGCTGACCTTCTCAAGATCACCCAGCTAAGCTGAGGCAGAGCCTGTTTGCATAGTACAGGCCCCTGGATAAAGGAAGCCACCCTGATTTTGCTGTCTGTAAAAAATGCTGTGGGTATTGATTAGGAAAACAAAGCAGACTTTGGGGAAAGAGTTCATACTACAATATATTACATGTAGAGTGCATTTCAAAATTTAAAAACAGTTTATGGATGATATTTCTAAATAAAATGAGATTAGATCAGATTATGGTGAATAAAATGAAAAACAAAGAAAGAGAAGTGGATAGGCAGAATGATAACAGTTAACTGTTAGGAACTGGGAATCAAATTTTGCCATTTGAGTCAAGAAGGGAAAAAAAACTGTGGCGATATACTAGAATCCCATCAATTCTGAAAGTCTTGTATTTGGTATATGTTGTCTTGGCATGATTTTTTCAGACAAAGCTTAATTATGGAGCTAAGTTATTATGTAGGATTCTCCATCTTCACCAGTTTCAATTTAACAATTTAAACTCACCAAACGATCTTTCTTTCTAGATACGAAAAAGATAAGAACTGATTTCATTTCTTAAAGAGGAATTTATATTTTACCTTTATCTCTACTATCTTTGGGGAGGATGGGGCAGATTCCGAGTGGGACACAGACTGGTGTCTTCCACAAAGAAAGATCTAGAGTCACAGAAACTTAAGTTCAAATCCCAGCTGGGTTCCCAAGAGTAATTCCACTTAGCCTCTCTAGGCCCATTTCATCATCTGGAAAATGGCCGTCATAACAGTTCTTCCTCACAAGGGTTCGTGCAGATTGTAAAGCATTTGGTGTATATAGTACCTAAAACATGATTAGTGCTCTGGCAATGTCACCTGTTGTTGCTGCTTTCTCATGGTTGGAGGATGTGATAAGGAAGGAGCTATCGGAAAAACCCTCTCTGGGGGCCTCTCCCAGGAGACTTGGCTCCTCGACAGCTACCTTCTGGGGTGTCGCTGTACAAGGCACAGTCCCCATGTCATCGGCTGGTTCAGTGTCTAATCCCTACTCTGTTTCAAATCTGTTTGAGAAGCCACCTTAGAAGTGATGGGAGAATTATGAATATAAAGGTCTCCATGCTGAAAAGAAAAACTACCTCCTTATTTCTAAGAGTTTTTATTTTTTTCATTTTCCCTACTGGTTTGAAATCAAGACAAAAATACAGGATAGTCTGGTATATATAAAAGTCTTTATCTCAATTATATACACATATATGTACATATATATGTATGTGTGCATACATATATATATAATTCAATTAATCAAATACAGTCAGCTCTCTGTATCTGGGGATTCAACCAACCCAGATTAAAAATGTAGTTAGGTCTATGATGGTTGTGTCTGTACTGACTATGTACAGACTTTTTTTTTTGTCATTATTCCCTAAATAATACAGTATAACAACTATTTACATAGCATTTACATTTGCCCATGGACAATGAGGAATGGCTTTATTTTAAATAGATTTTTTGCCTCGTGAAATTATAACTTCTATTTTCATATTGCATAATCCATGGTTTCAATACTACTAAAGCAGCAACCAGAAGCTTCTCAGCATCAACGTTATGTGGAGATACTATACTAGTAATATAAGGAAAGTCACATGTCTAATTTTTACAAAATAATTTTGAATCATTTTAGTCCAAATTACTAATTTATTCCTTTTAATTATGAAAAAGCTGACACATACAAAAGAATCTTAGTTAACATATATGGAAGTTCTAAATCATCATAATGCATAGCCCATAAATTCACCACTCAGGTTACGACCTAGAACATCTCCAATACCACTGAAGCCCCTGGGCAGGCTCCTCCCCAAGCCCTTCCTTTTCCTCTCCACCCACAAAGGTAACTAGTATCCTGAATAATTTAGGTATTTTAAAACAAAATTCAAAATGAGATCATATGAATTTAGGCGATAGCTTTTCCAGGGCCCTGGGATCCAGGGCATTCTAAAGTTGCTCTCCAGACTCCCAGATAAAGGTGTTAATGACAGCCCACTCCCCCAAGAGGGCAAGAAGTTTGTCTTTCTAAACACATAGGATCAAAGGAATCCTTAGGTTGCCCAAAGCTGTAGGAAGTGTGCAGCATGAACAAATTCTCACCAAAAGAAAATAAAAACGTAATGAAGGCTATCCAACATTTATGTTCAATCTCTCCTTTCTGCCCCTTGGTTTTCTCACTGACCAGCAGGTGTGAGAGATCTGCGTTTGAGCTGTCATTTGGCCAGATGGAAGTGGCAGAGAGGGATGATGACAAAGTATTCCAAAATCTTAGTCAAGGGAAAGCTATCTCAATTGTTTGAAGTCTTCCAAAGACGTTCTTGACCTTTATTATCCCAAAGGTCCTTAACGGTGTTACAATAAAGTACCATGGGGCATGAAACACAAGCATGTTGGAGCGATGTAGTGGCTATCTGAGTGTATTCTCATTCATCTGTGAGTGAGGTTAACGAGGAATCGTGCGCATACTTTGTGAATAAAATCAGTTCTTTTCACTAGTTTGCAATCTAATAAGCAATGTTCATTAGCAGTTGGAAAACCAGTTTTTAGTCTATCACAAATCTGCATTAACTCAGACTCCTCTATGTTTAGATTTTTAATCATTATTCAGGGACAGTAGTAAAGTAGAACTTTGAACTATTTATAAATAAAGGGTTTGATTAACATGTTAACTATGTAAGCTACATTCCATGGCTAAGTTTTTAAACACTGGAGAGTACAACTTTTTAAAACTTTTTAAATAGCTTTAGAAACATTCACTTCCATTTAACAGCTTAATTTGCCAATTATAAGTCATTTTTATTGATTCATTTTTTAAACAAGCTTCTAATGTTTTGTTAGTCTGGTGAAAGTTACCAGGTTTACTTGAACATTTTTCAGAACTGAACTTCTTTTAAAATATTTTATAATTTTTACTGGCCTTCTTCTAGTTGGTCTAGATTAGTGAGACCTGACATGACATTTGAGATTAGTACGAATGACTGAGTTAAAATGTGAGGGTTTATTTTCCATTTTAATAAGCCCCTACATCACATATAGTTCCTTTGTTGGAATAAAAATCTTGGTAAAGTACACATCAGTCACTATAAATAGCAGCTACAAGCCTGTACATTCAGGAGAGTCTCCAGAGAGTGTATTTTAAACCCCACATTGTTTAGAATAGGAAATTCTTCCAACATTCAGATTTTCCACTGCGGGTGACACGGACTATCCTGTGTCACATCTTCCCTGGCTTCTATTTTCCTGTACCATTTAGGAATTCAACTGATAGATAGGATTGCTCGGTATGTGCTTTTTATTTTTTCTTAGGTTAGCCTGGGTCTTATTGTCTGGTGGGAATGTTGCATGCTTCATGGGGCCATCCAAATGAAAGCTAGACAGCTCAGAGCCGGCACCAGCAAGGAGGTAATGAAAGAGTCCTTTATTTCTGGAGCTAGTAGCGCTACTGTGCCTGCTTAGAATAACAGCAGTCAACCCATTTTTGATTCCCACAGAAAACCTTGCATTGTTGGCAGGTTTTTCTGGGGGAACGCAAGAGACTAATAAGGAAAATAATCGAGCGAACAGAGGAGCAGGGTGAGATGATGGGTTATCACGCTGATCCAAAGACAAGAAGCGTCATCGGGTATGATTACTCTGCATCTTTCCCCAGGGGCTCTTGGCAGCTACAGTAGGTGTATACCACTGCCCACTCCTTCCTTGAGCAGTTCTTCTGTTTCTCTAATCAAAACTGTTGTGTTAATCTTGAGTTTTTTTAGTGGGGGTTCATTTAAGGGATCTAATATTCCCTCATCATTTCTCCTTCCTTGATGAAGAAGATGAGAAAGGAACTACTATTAAGGGCCTTCGACAATAATTGTGATGTAGAAATAGTGGATACCTGTTACCCTTCCTTCCTGCTATTCCCTTTTAAGAGCCTTTAACTCTATCTGACCATGAGAACCAACTGTTCCAAACACATGTGTTTGTCTCTGAACCAGCATCCTCACAGTATGTACTGGCTACCTAGGGATTATCATTGCCGCAGATGCTCAGTGGTTTTTGAACTGAATAGAATGAAGTTTTTTAAAACTCAAGGCTGAGGCAGAATAGAAAGCCCCAAACCCTTTAGTTCCTAAGTGCCTCACATCATTGGCACATGAATATAAATTTTATCTTGCTGTGACAATTTGTCGAGCTATGGTAGAGCTGAACTAGGAAGACATACGCTTCAGAAAAGGGTCCGCTATCCATGAGACCTATGCCTGAAATGCAGAATTACTTCTAGGAGACAGATTCTAGTGTCCTATCGGGTTATATGGTCAGAAATTGACCTTCTGTCTCTCTGACGTTCTCTGAAAGTGGGCAGGAAGCCCAAATCATTGGACCCAGGCTTGCAAGCAACACGCAAGAGCACACAGTCAGGGGAGGGTTCAATCTGGAAACCTTTTCATTTCCTCCAACTCTGGGACCTTTTTACTCCACACGGTGCAGTGCCCAACTCTCAATCTATCATCACAAACCCGTGCAATGTCCTCTAACTCCTGCTAACGAAAGCACCGTTTAAGTCAAAGGTAAGAGAAAAGACATAAAGACTTAGCAGATCTGGGCTTCTTTTTCTATAACACAGAGCCAACCCTTCTCAGGGTGGCTGAAAAGATTAAATGAGATATAGAAAAATGTCACCAGAGGTGTAAAGGGTGATGCATGTGTCATACATTTATCATGTTGAGGTGCCTATGTGATTAATTTAAATTGGATCGCTGTCTATGGAGTTGCAGGTTTCACACTGGGCGTGTTCCATGTTTCAAAGGAATTTTTACATTTCTCACCCTGCCACCTTATGCTGTCTGACTGGCCCTCGGGTATTCCAGCCTTTTAAAAATCGGACACAGAAAAAACACTATAAAATGTCACCTGTCACTCTCTCTAGAGCCTATCACTCTTGGAGAGGGTTTAGGACCTCAATTGCAGATTAGGAGAAACAAAGCCTTTTTATCTTCTCTTTTCTTCCAGTTGTGAATTGAAGAGAAAGTTCAAAAGATTTAAAATGGTGACTTTATCTCAATCAGAATGAGACTGTACTATGTTTACCTAGAGAACCCTGCGGTTGGTCACTTACTTGACTGGTTTTGTTTCCCAGCCGGTGGTGGTGCTCAGGCTTAGAGAGATTCTAGTCTATGCTCTTCCTCATGGCACTGTCTTCTCCCTCCCAAGCCTCTCGTAACTGGTGAACTCTTTCGTGCCTTGAAGGCCTAGCTCAAGTCACCCTCCAGAAAAAAACCCCACCAGATGTTCCCAAAGTGACTTATTTCCTACCTTGGGTCTCACATAGCACCTTTTATGTATGTTAATTATTATCACCTATTTTGTATGATGATTTGTTCACGTGTCTGTTTTCTCCCCGAAATCGAAAGCAATTCTAGATGAGAAACTACTTCTTATTCACTTTTATCTCCCCAAAGACCAGCACACAATGTTGAATGAGCACAAATACTCCAATACATATCTGTATGTCAAGGCAGAATTTTGCTAAATTTGCTAAGCTATTTGTAGAGAGGCAGAAATGTTAGCTACCTTCGTGGTATCCTCTGAGATTTGACACCATCAATACCTTTCCTGGGGTTCCACCATTCCTCTGCTGAGCCTTCAAGCCATTGGAATTTTGACTCTTTATTTTTTTTTCTAGAGATACAAAGAGATTTATCTCATGCATTTCTCCAATTATTAAAGATAATTGGACTTTTACATCATATATTGCATTATGGAGGCAAATGATATTAGTATAGTAAGAGTCAATTTATTTATTTATTTTTTGGCCTATTTGCTGTAGTACTCAGGCCCTTAATATCATTTGCAATTAATATCTGCATTGTAAAATCCGATAATCATCAAATTACAGGGTTAATACCAAACACTCAGGAGCCCAACAAAAACTTCTCTAATGAAAGACTAAGTTTGTGGACAGAAGGAGTAAAGTTCTCCAGTTAATTCCAGCAGAATGGGCAGAAATAGATGAGAAGAAGGGCCAACCTCAGGCAAGTATTTATGAATACTCTCTCTGAAATAGAGAATGTTTAACATATGATTTGGGTCCAAAGTTTAGACTCTAAGTGGTAGATTGTTTTCTAATATTGGGATGTAATCATGGACCAAAAAAATAAAGAAATAAAAAGAATAAAGCAATACATCAGAACCCAAGACTTTTTAATCAAGGTATATAGAGGTTTAGTTTTTTTATTCCCAGTAAAGTGGAGCATTTTTATAAACGGTTCATGCACCTCAACTAGTAATGTTTGGAAGAAGGATGAGGAGTATTTATAAATTGAGTTTCTTCATTAGAAAAGTATACCCTTTGGCTAATCTGTTAACATAAAATTTATAATTAAAATAAAGTCAGTGAACTGGAACATTCAGAACACATACACCTGAAAGCACAATATAATAGCCTCAGAATTATATCTGTTAATTTTCAATTTAATTTTTAATTCTTAGATCCACTGGGAAAGAGTCAGAAGGAAAGATAATTTGAAGTTATCCTAGAAAGACTCTGAATTCTAAAATACCTAGGAGAATCTCAGATTACTTCAGCCCTCTCTACTTTGTAACATATTTTAGAAAGCTGAATTCATATTTCAGATCATTGGCTTTCAGATTTAAAGCGACTGCTACTTTTTTTAAAGGATCATCTATTTTGTATTCTTTGTAGTCTTCATAAAGTCTTAAAATTAAAAAGCTTTCCAGCTTTCTGGCTTAAATGAGAAAAGTGAAGATGATTTTTTTTTATTAAATGTTTTCCTTAAAAACCTACCTAGTTCTATTCTATAAATTAGTGAGCAGAAAATGAGCTCCATTTGCTTTTCTTGTCTTAATCCTGATAAGAGTTTGATTTCATTGCTCAATAACTTCAAAGTAAAATAGCATCTTAAAGCAGAAAAGCTTTCTTCTCCTAGTCTATTTCTAATCTCCTGCCTCAGGCTGCCATCATAAAGGCACCAAGAATTCTACAAAAGAGCATTTCTAATAAATGCAATGCATAAGGGTCAAATTGCATTAGGTGTCCCAGATTTAATCAAGTGGAATCTAACTGTAATTTATGATATTAGCGAGTGTAAAGAAAGAATGGCCAGTAGAAGAGGTCTGCATGAATGCCAAGTCCAAGACCAGGTTTGGCACTGGGCATCTAGGAATATCCAAATGAGACAGACCTTGAACCTCAGGGTTGGTTCAGTCTCATGACGTGAGAAGTATTCTCTCCACTGGAAGAAATGTTTCCTTACCTCTCCCCTTGACTTAGGTGAAATATTACTTGTGATGATTTCACTTTCCCTTGGTCTGACTCCACACTCATGAAGAAGTCTCTGCTGACTATGCAGCTTCCTGACATTGTGGCCTGGGGAATGGGAGGTGCCCTGGTTGGGAAATGAGAGCTCTCCAGGCACTGAAGAGGGAGGTCATTCATTCTATAATATCTTAATTAATTGGCATTATGATGTACACATCAGTCTCTTGTGCAGCTGTGAGTCAGTCAGTCTCTCTGAGATCTGTTAACTCTAGAACTCCTAAAATCCAGTTTCTGGTGCAGAAGAGTTTGTAGATCCTGTACTGTTATGAATATTTCAAAAAATGCCACTCTGTGGAAGCATTTGGAAGGACCAGCTGACTGACCTTCTTGGTACGGCATTTCTATCTGCTCCATTATTGCTCCTCTTGGACCCAGAGAGCAAATGGCAAGTACTAATTGACCATCTGCTATAGGCCTAACTCTCTTCTAGGCTGTATCAGGTACAAAAGTGGTATTAGGAAATATCCCTGCCAGCAAAAAGGTGATACTGTACTTTTTTTGTTGAATAACAAAAGTATGTACACAAGAACAATGAATAAATGTGTATGTAGCCATATATTTATTTCTATCTACAGATATCATAATCATGTACTGATTCAAGCAAGATGTTATTACAAAATAGGACAGTACCTAACAAGGTGTCATTTATATAATATAAATAATAAGCATAATACCCAAAGTATCCAAAACTATTTTTCTAGCAATAGGAACAATATACTTTGATCTACATCTGACCTCCCCAAAAGGAAATCAATATTTTTTAAGACTTTATATGGTATCACTGGAAAAAAATCTGGATTTGATTCAGGCCATAAAAGTCATGTGTAAATTTAATATACAGATACATAAAATGGATGCCAGCAAATAAATTTATGGTTGTGGAAATATTTAGATACTTTGAACAAGAGTGATACACACTGAGAATTCTGTGACTTTTGAACTAATATACCTCCTTTGAAGATTTGAGCTTTTCCCCTGCAGTAGAATTATATCTTTAGAGTCCCTATGATAATTTCTTAATTTCCTTTGCAGTTTAATTATATCTGTATATAACAAATCTACATTCTAAAATATATCACTATGGCCTATGGGTAGAAATCTTATTCTTCATGTATATACTTCTTTCCTAGCATTATACAAGGTAGATATTATTATTAGTTTCACTGAGATCAGAACCAGGGTTTTGTAATTCTGCACCAGCCACCATTCATCCAAGAAACTGTTAGAACCCTACTATTTCCAAGCACTGTTTATTGTTTTAAAGATGGGTTTTAAGCTGGAGGGCAGACGTGAGTTAGAGACTTTAAAGTATGATCCTTTTAAGACAGAAATTTTTCAGGAAAAAAAAAAATAGTCCAGCTGGTTAAAAAACCCTAGATTTTAAAAAAGAGCTTAGAGAGCAGACTGAAATAATTGGAGCAAGAGAGTTTAAACAGAAACAAGAGCCTCACAGCTTATTAGCTGGAGGGGCTGACTCACACATTGCAACATAATTATTTCCCAAATACAAACAAGAGTAGGCTCAAGCTTTCTGGTCTGTCCTCCTAAGATAATAAATTACAAAGAAATAAAGTGAAACCCAGGAAGACTTCACGGAGGTGAGGTCAAGCACTCATTCTTAAAGAATCCCTAGAATTCAGAGAAGCAAAGGTAATAAGAAAAGCAATTCTAGACTTTTATCTAGAGAAATGGAGAAGCATTAGCTCGTCAGGGGAAGGTGGGGAGTGTTAAGAAATATCAGGCAAATGGTGGCAAATGCAAATAATCTTCACACAGAGTATCAGTTCTTTTTATGATAAATGTTGGGGTGCACACTGACTGATGACGTGTATTAGACTGCTCGTGAGGGTACAGCTAGAGGGCAGGATCTGCTGCAGGGGGAAATTTGTCAGGGAAGCCTGGGACCCAAGGTTTGGCCTTGGGAAGGAAAGAAAGCCCTCTTGCCTCACCGAATAGTAATGTCATGATAAGGGAACCCGCATTTCACCATGAAAAATACAGGAGTATCAAGACAGAGTGAAATGACGTATCACTCCCACACTTTCATCCTGTTTTGCCCTACATCCAGGTACATACTCTGGTGACACTGATGGTGACCCCACTGCGGTGGGACCAGAGATGCATGTGGGAGAGGGGTTCAGAGGATTAGCTTGCAAGAAAGTGGATTGGACACAAACAGAGTCAGGAGAATAGCTACACCCCAGGTGGCAAGGAAGAGAATGTTATCCTGGAAGAGCACAGAGGGGCACTAAGTTACTTTGGAAGTTTTATTTCTTAAGCTGGATGTTGAGTATACAAATGCCTTATAATATTAAATATTTCTAATTCATTCTAGTTTGTCTAAGAGATTTCAGAATAAAATATAATTTAAAATGGCATGGAAATTTTACAGCTGTTACTCAAGTATCCTCAATAAGAGTATGCCTATGGATGTCAATAGAATCGTGTTACTAATAATATAACTCTTAATGCTACCTGCTCCTTGCTCGGTCCCCACCCCAGGGAGGCCCTGGCAATGAAGTCACTTGCAGGACCCTCCATTGTCGCTGCCCTGGAGCCCACGCCAAGACTCTGGGCCTCTGTGTCAAAGATGCAGCCTCATGCCCCTGTGATACAACATTTGGAGGTGCCAGAGTGGCCCTGCATTCTCTTGAGCCCTTCAGAATTCCAAAACCGTAAATGCAGGGACAGTGAACCTCTCCTCTGCTCTGGTACTCTTTTTCACCGGGCACCAAAGGTTAGCCTAGACTCAGCCAACACCTTGTGGAAACAGCTTCAGCATCCCTCTGCAGCCCACCTCTCCTCAGGGCACAGCTGGGCTGAGGGACCAATCCTAAGGTATGCAGTAGCATAAACCCACAGACCCCTGTGCAGAGTGTCCATCTACGCCCACCTCACCACTCAGTCACGCATATTCAGATGTATCTCAGTTCCAGTGACGGGCACGGCACAACTAAACTTGAAGCCAGACCACCACTCACACCTCTTATTCTCCCATTTTGACTCAATCATAGAAAAATACATTAACTTGGTCAAGGTCAGTATTTGCCCTGATTCGTTTATGCAACATGTTATAGAAGGCCTACCCTGCATCAAGCACTCTGCTAACTGGGGTGAAGAATGTGTCAAAAATATGAGTAAGACACAACCCCCCTCCTCAAGGAGCTCACAGTCTAGGAAGGGGGTGCAGAAATGCATAAGCACACTATTGGTGTCTTCTAGAGCCCTGGACTCTCTGTCATCTTGAATAGATAATTAGACTTCTTGGGTACTAAAATTCAGATGGGTGCTCTTTGAAAGATCCTTTTCTCCCTCTTTGAAATCGGTCCTTATGTTCCTCAGTTTCCTATCTAAGTTATCAAGACGTTAGACAAGAAAAATATAACACAGGGTATCCTGAAAGAGTTAAAGAATGGTTCTCAGAAAACAGTATGAATTTCACTATATTAAGAGCAAATTATAATAACAACAAAAATGGCTCTACAGATAAATGCAGGAACTAGACTGATTAAGCAACAAATCTGGTGAAGAAAAAAAAAAACCCCGGATTTAGCACAAAACTGAATGAATGATCTCTGTAAGAGATGCTACTATCAATGCAAAAATGATGTTAGGATGTGTTAACAGGAACATGGCAGGCAGCACTGGGACTTCATCCAGGCACATCCAGCCTTGGTCAACCTTTATTATGGCCAATTTTGATTTCCCGTTTGAAGAGTTGTTAAATTTCAGGCTGATACTAAAAGAATGGAAAATAGGCATTGGCGTCTAGCCTAGAAAAGAGGAGACTAAAGGATGACTTAATACCTGTGGCCCTAATGGAGATAAGTGGGTTTCTATTTCAGCAGCAGGAAGTCCAGTTTGATAACAGAATAAACCGAGCATAAGGGTGATTAAGCATCGGGACTCTGATCACAGGATGTCACCTTTTGAAGCATAGCGCTTTAGCTGTACTGCTTTCAGAGTACTGTTCACTCTCTACCTTGCATTAAAATCTTTGTACATATATCTTATCTCCCACTGGGACTGCCTTGCTTATCTTTGGATCCCCCACACACACAGCACTCAGTGCAATGACTTGTGATTTGCTTGTAGTAAACATTTAAATAGCGCTAAGTGGAAAAAAAAATAAAATAAACATGCTGGGATGAAACTATATGTCACCCATTGTAAGGTCAATAAGAGAGCACAGCAACCCAAGCCCATGTTACAGGCTTAGAGACAAATGAGGCAAAGAATAATTAAGAACATTGTATCAGCACAGGCCATAAGGCCTCTGGTAGGGGACAGGGAGTCACACTGGAAGCCTACAATGAGGGGTAAACCAGGACTTTCCGTAGCAGCCCACACGTCCCTCCGCCCACCTTCACCCAGCCCAACACATGTTCCTAAAGGAAGACACAGCAGAACGACAAAGACGTTAGCCAAGACAAAACGGTGAAGGAGAGGCAAGGAAAAGAAGTTACTGGCAGGTATAAAGCAGGGAAATGGGAGAAGAGAAGTCTGTAATTTCTGCAAGGGGAGATGGAGAAAGGGAAGAACCATTCATAAGAATTGTTAGGAAGATCCATTAGAAGCGCCATCACAGGACAGTACAAAGCAATATAGTTTAAGTGAACAAGTTCAATGCCATAGTGGGGGTGGGGGTGGGGGAGATGCCATCAGCTGTGGGGGAAGATGGCAAGGGGCCAAGGGAAAGGGAGGAAGGAGATTCTGCCTGCAAATACGCAGTTACCACCTCTACTTACTTTCCTGCCCACCTCGGTGAGCAGCTGTCTAGGCAAGATTTTTTGCCTAGTTCTAAAAGTGTGGAGTCTATGAATTTGTTTATGAGAAAGTTTATCTCCAAGAGCTTTTTCAAAAATTCCCTTTAAATTACTTGAACTGTTGACTCCATAGTGAGTAGATCTCCCTCAGGTTTATGTGAAGTTTCTGTAGGAAGTGAACGTCTCTGTGTGTGTGTGCATGTGTATATGAGTGTGTGCATGTGTGTGCACATATGTGTATGCATGTGTGTGTATGTATGCATGTGTGTGAGCGTATATGTGTGTCCGTGTGCATGTGCGTGTGCCTTAGGTGCATCAGGGGATGCACACAGCACTCCCACGTCCCTCTCTCTTCCCTAGGGAATTGCTCCAAGGTAGAAGCTGTTCTTAAACAACCACTGCAGACTATAAAGTCTGGAATAGATCATGTGGCCCAGTCTCCTACCTCCATGAAGTAAAGTTATTTTTAAAAATCATATTTTATTAATAAAGGACCACCCTGTGGTGGGAGCTGTTCCTTTCTATTGCACTGACCTCCCTCAAACCTTCCCCGCCCAGAATCTCTTTGATGAAAAATTAAACAATAAAGTGTCCAGAAACAAAGAATGCTATGAGTAATCCAAGAGTGGCCGAGACTTTCATTTTCCCTCGTAAAGGGGCCTGAAGCATCACCACACTCGAGACACCTACTATCTTGCTGAAGGATGACTCGCCCAGCTGTTTGTGGTGCCAACGGATGGTCATTAGTTCAGTTCTCAGAAACGCCAGTTCTGGAAGGTGAACTCTGAGTACCCCGTCTCTGCCATGCAGTGAAAGCACACGTGCCTGTGGGTCTCTGCAGGAACAGAGCACTGTTCACAGATCCCCTCTGGCTCTTCTCCCTAATTCCTCTTGCCTTGTGTCTCCAGCCCCAGCCACTGGGTCTCAGAGGCCTCCTGGGAAGCTGTTGCCTCCCCAGCGCTGCTCTGATCTATGATTCACGTGTTATCTCCCCGCCTCCCCATGCCTCGCATCTGCCTTTCTTTGGCCTTTGTGCTTTTCCTGTTCCCAGCTGGTGTCTGACCCAAGCCCAAGACTCACTTCCCTCTTCACTGTTCCCATGTCAGCACCCTACCAGGTAGCACAAGTTAGGACACCAGTGAGTTTCACTGTCAGGAACTGAAGATAGACAGCTACCTCCCAAATGCATTCCCCTAGTAACAACTGGCCGGCTGTGGGTGTGCCAGCTTCCCCTTCCCTATCTCCACAGCTGGGGAACCAGTCCAGCGACAGCCTTTGTGCAGCTGGCCATTAGCACACCTTCAGTACGCGAACATCAGCATATGCGCAGAAGGCTACTAGAGTCTTGCTCTCCCCCATGGAGGATAAGGGGAGGTGTCTGTGTGTGTGTGTGTGTGTGTGTGTGTGCATGTGTGTATGAGAGAGAGAAAGAAAGAGAAGGAGGGGAGAGAAGAGAGAGAGAGAGGCTATTCCATTTTATGAGCCTATATGCCAAAACTGTACTTGCCACCTCAGAACTGGAGTTGGGTGGGTGAGGAAGAGGGAATCAGGAGATAATATTTATTCCCAAGGTCAAATGAATTCCGTAAGCAAATGGGATTTGCTAGCATTGCTACAACAAATAACCACAAACTCGGTGGCTTAAAACAACACAACTTATTATGTACAATACTATAGGTGAGAAGCCCAGCATAGGTCTCCCTGGGCTAAAATCAAGGTGTCGGTGGGGCTGCATTCCTATCTGGAGGCTCTAGGGGACCAAAAATCCATTTCCTTGCCTTTTTCAGCTTCTTGAAGCTGCCACGTGCCTGGGCTCCTGGCCCCTGCCTCCATCTGCAGAGCCAGCGACACCACATCTCTCTGACCATCCTTCCGTGGTCGTATCTCCCCCTCCCACAGCCAGGAAAGGTTCTCTGCTTGTAAGGCTTCGTGGAGGTAGACTGGGCCCACCCGAATAATCCAGGATTCTCTCCCTGTCTCCAGGCCCTTAATCACTTCTGCAAAGTCCCTTTTGCCATACAAGGTGACATATTCACAGGTTCCGGAGACTAGGACATGAACATCTTTGGGGAAATGTTATTCTGCCTACCACAGCAAACCACTGAATTTTATAAGTAAATGAAGGGAAAAAATTAAATGGACAAAATTCAGTAGAAAGGGGAGCAGCAAAGAGACTCAATACATGTTCCTGTCTCAGCTCTAGAGCAATAAACCAAGTCAGTGAGTACTTAAGTCCTCTTGCATGAAGGCAGACGTATCTCTACTTTTAGGAGTGTCTTATGTACTACTTTAGTCAATATATATTCAGTGATAAAAGATATGTAATCATAGGGATATTTCAATGCATATACGCATCATGATAGATGGAGATACTGAACCACGAAGGTCATCAAACTATATTTACTCTGTAAATGATAACTTTGAAGACAGCACAGTATTCAAGCAGGAAAACAACCAAAATGTTCTAGCTGGTCGAAGTGAAGAGAGCATGTAACCTAACTGAATGAAACTTTAAGTCAAGCACGAGCGTAGTTGCCACAGCTCAGCTCGGCGACACTGGGTGAGCCGTCGAAATGCTCCGTGCTTCAGTAGGTGCTTGTCTCTGTGCGGCGAGAAGCTGTGGATCCCAACGATCTCTTTCGCTCTGTGACGGGGCTCTCAATGTGTGGAGTTGATCGCTTCTCCTGCTGCTTACCAAAAGAACAATCTTAACCCCACACTGCGGAGATCTGGGTTGCTCCACTCATTTGACAGAAAGCCAGTCCCATAAGTAGCTCCGCACCCCAGGACAATCTGTTTACTGGCCACTGGAGATGAAGAAACGTGTTCATAAGTCAAGCTGAGACTGAGTGTCATCTCCAGATGGAATCAACACCACCCCCTCCTCAGGGGCTGGAATTTGGCCGCTTTCCAAGCTGCTGACCAGGCTCCCTTGCCGGGCTTGGAGGATGAGATCACCACCAGGGTACCATGGTGCAGACAGGGCCGCTGTTGCAACATGTTCCCGGGCGGGCTGTTGCCCTCCTTTCTTGGAGGAGTGTGAGCACCAAACGTGCTGTACGGTTCAGCCCGTCACTGAGCAGGGCTGTCTCTCTTCATCCCTTTGCATTTGGTTTGCATTTTTATGTCATGCATCTTTCCCTGGATAAAAGGGATAAGAGGAGTTTCTCAGATTTGATTTCTCAGTGGGAACTGTTTGCTTTGGAAGCCACCTACACCAATGCTAATTGAGAACAGAACTCAGAATGAGAGCCTGAGAACTGCACCCGGATGAACTTTTTGGTGGGCTGATTTCTGTTGATCTTGTCAGAATTAGGTTATGTATGCATGTAATACTATGATCAACTATTTTCCAAAAGTCCGTCAGCATCTTTTTCTTTGACTAGTTACCTACCTTGGAATAATTATTCATAGTTAAGCATATAAAATCTTCATCAGAAAAGCTAATGGGGGATCCTGGCCCTTACTCCCCAGCGATAACATTCTGGAAATCTCGAAGCAATCAGTGCCCTTTAATAGCCAAACATCATGGGCTTCTATTAGAGAGATTACAGTAAAAAATAACAATCAGCTCTCTGATGATCCTGTGCGGAGGGAAAGGGTGGGGAGGAGTAGATTTGGCTGAGGACAAGCCCAGACTTTCGTCACAGGGACAGACCAAAGTGTTAACACAAAGGGAGAACACGGGAGCATCCCGCACACTGCGTTCCGGCCACAGGAACATGGCCTCCCCGCGGGCGCGGCCCACGCCCTGACCAACCGGCCAGGTCCGCACCTCCAGCGCCCGCCCGGTCCCCGGTCCCCGCTGCGGACATGCTGGGTGGATCCGGATCGCACGGAAGACGCAGCCTGGCCGCGCTCTCCCAGTGAGTCCTCACTTCCCCTCTTCGGTTTTCTTTCTTTTTTTTTTTTTAAGCAAAAGCTTTGTTGTAAGAAAGAAAAAGAAAAAGTTGTGGGAGTGGGAGGGGAGAGGAGACACCGGGAGGGAAAGGAATGCAGCGAGTGTGTAAGTTTCAGACCTATGTGAAACTTTCTGGTCTCAACCGAGGGGTGGTTCCGATTCGCTGGCTCTCCTTGCTTCCATTTTTCTGGTGGTGTGCACACCCTTTGCAGCAGTTTATACCTAGGCAGGGGTTTCTGTATTCCAAATACCGATCCAGAAAGCATTGTGTTTCTAAAGATCTGCTGTTAATTTAGACCTGAGCCCCCTGCTCAGAATGATCCATTTGCAGGACTCAGAGATTTTGGCTAAACCATACATTGCCCAATCCTTAAAGTAAACAGCCAAAGCCCTCGATATACTGGCCATCTGACTGTGACAGGACAAGACCCAGAGCATATGCTATTGATCAGGGAATTGTTCAGATAATGGGCTCCAAGTCCTGGAGCCAGGAGGGGCCTCTAGGATCCTTGGTGCAACGCTCTCACTCTACAGACGGGGAAAGGAACCCAGAGGGGTAACTCAACTTACCCAGAGTCAGAGGGCAACCAGTAGCGAAGCCATGTCTCTGTACTCCCAGGCAAGGGCCGTTTTCACACTGGCGTTTATGAGGTTTGAAAAACTGACTGGGTCTTGGGAAAAGGTACCGCGCAAGAGTAAGAACACCAAATGGCCTTTCAGTAAATCTTTTCCATTTTTGAGAGTTTTGGCACTGATTCAGCATGACAATTGTTGTTCCAGTTGTTCTAGCGTTTGTACAACATTTAATCAAATAAACAGGAGAACTCAACGGGGTCCCAAAAAATGAGACCTACGTCCATCACATTAGCAAATCTCCTGAATAACCAGTTTCTGTAAGTGTGATTACGCTGGTGTGAGAGCTCACAGGGACTTTAGAGGTTGTCTATAGAGGCCAATGCTCATCAAACTTTTTTTAAAATCAAATTTAATCTTACAAGGAATTCTCTTATGTAAAGGAGATGTGCTGGTTAAATAGAAGATTTGGGATCTAGAGCTCTGCGCACCTCTACCCACTCTTCATCCCTCCTATACCTCACCGTCCCATGCCCTCCACCAGAACTTCCTTGGTCTCCAGGGAACAGTTCAGAAACCATCGATCTCATTTAATGACTTCATTTCAGATGAGGAAACTGAGGCACATGAAGGGGTTGCCCAGGGTCCCAACAGATCCTGGAGTGCTAGGAAAAGAGCCCAGTGTGTCTGTCTGTCTGTCTATTTCTCCCAACTCCCGGTCCTGACTCTTCTTCCTACTCCACCATGTCTGTGGTTCTATCAATCTGCTTTCTCTGCGTCTCTCTCTTCTCCTCTCTCTCTGTCATTTCCTGGATTTCACCACTTACTGCCTCTCCCCTGGTCTCACAATTATAATTGCCTCCTATCTGGTCCCCGGCCTCTGTCTCGCTCCCTTTTCTGATCCAGTCCCCTACCGCCCCCACCTTTGAGGAGAGAGCCCATTTTCCTTATTACAACATTCGAAGTTCTGCACAATCTGCTTTTGGTATTCTTTCCCATTCTGACCTCCCCCTGCGCCAGCTAAATGAGATCACTCATGGCTCCCCAAACTCAGCATGTACAAGCCATCCTGGTCGCTCGCCTCACTCTATTCCCTACACGGGGAATACTCCACTCTCCCTGCTTCTGACTTCCTTCCTTTCTTGCAAAGCCTGATCAGACGCTCCCTTCCCTCATAAGCCCTTCTCAGTTCCTCTCTTCTCTCCACTCTAATAACCTTCGTCCATCCTTCTATTATTAGCCTTGCACTAAAGTTAGTGGTGAACATGCCTGTCTTCCCCACCAAGAGATGATAATTCACTTGAGGGAAGGAACTATTTTGAGTCTTTGAACCTTCAGCATTCAGAATAGTGCCAATGCTCAAAACCATTCTTTAAGTTTCCTATTATTGAATAAATCAAACTCAGTCCATCTAAGTTGACACTTTTCATTTAAGTCATTTAAACACTTAAAGCTTCTTCTGCTCCTTTTGCTTTGCAAGAAGTATTAGGTTAAATGCTAAAGCAGGTGCCCAATAAAATGAATTCTAAATTCCTTTGCATTTCCATCAGATAATTTATCTTAGTTTCATCACCTACGGAGCAAGATTGGCAGTGATTTTTACATGAAGCGTGTAAAAATTCCTGAATGCCAAAATCTACACAAGGGCCATGTTATTTTCGGGAGCAGGTGTGAATGGCTGTTCAGTTCTTTCGATTTCAAGGTGTGCTTAATTTGTTCCTACTAAATCACTGAGAGTCTGTCACTTGCAGTTTAATATTTTCACTGCTACTTTTTATCATTTTCCTAAAGCCCTAATGAAGTTTACTTGAGTCAAGATTTTGGGTTTCCTGTAAATATTTATGTTTTAGTCCATTAAGAGTGGACATTGCTTATAAAGAAGTATCCTTTTATATGTCCTGAGGATGAAAGTTAAAAATGTTATGCTTGTGTCACATTTTGTAACAAATGTGGAAGGGCATATAAATGCTAAAATCACGGAATCAAGGAAACATAGGAAATTATTTAGCTCGTCCCACTGTTTTCTGAGAGAACTAAATTAAAAACATTGCAAGGAAATAAATAAACGATTGGCATCATTGTGTAAGATTCTGTAGAAATGACAAAAGAAATGTATATGGGAATGTTGAGATTTGTAAAAAGTACAGGAATACCTGGTTTATCCAATGTTATCAGGAAATGTAACATTACAGTTTTCCAGCATGCTAAATTTTGTAAAAAAAAAAAAAAAAAATTTCTAGTGGAAACTATCCCTACCTTTTTAAAAATAAATATTACAATATATTTGAAACAATTTCCAATTGCTGGGAGTTGTCATTATGAATGTAGTTTTTTAATCATACTGTAAAATAATGATACCTCAGAGGTTAAGATTCCCATTCAAAAATCGGTCCAGTTATTATGGGATGTCTTTCATATTTTTATTGATGTTTTTTATCTCTTCTAATATCTGTTAATGCATCTACCTCTAACGGTCCCCCTCTGTCTTCTGCTGTAACCAAGGGTATCAGGAAACCCACTTGTTAGTATTATCTTCAAAGTGAAAATCAATAGTCCAGGAGAGGGGCCTTCTCTCCTACAAAGTAATTGGCATATACATTTTGTGAACGTTGGTTTGTGTACCAAACTGGCCATTTTTGTTCACTTTTGGATTCAAAAATAGGTTTTAAAAGATTAATTTTCTGGACCTCTTGTATGGTTAAGGATAAAATTGCACCTTGCTGTCTGTGGATGAAAAATAAGAAAGAATGGCAGAGAAATAGGTCATTGTGCTTTGCATGTATTGGGCACCCTATAAATGATATTGCTGCATTGCTCATGCAGTGGTGATTATGGAGGTGGTCCTCCAAGCCCTTGTGGAGGTGGTCTCGACTTTCTGCATGTGTCTTCTCTATGAGCGGCCACTCGGC
This sequence comes from Propithecus coquereli, assembly GCF_000956105.1. Lineage (NCBI taxonomy): Eukaryota > Metazoa > Chordata > Mammalia > Primates > Indriidae > Propithecus > Propithecus coquereli. The sequence continues at coordinate 2,347,024 of NW_012149008.1, forward strand.
CACATTCACACTGGTTCTGTACCTGGTGCCCAGAAGCCTTTCTTTCTGCCCTGTTGATGCTATTTGCATTGCTCTTTACTCTTTCCCTCTTCTTACCCTTGACCTATTGATCCTTGAAATGATTCCTTAATCTATGCTGCTTCTCACATCCCTCCTCGCCCATCAGAGTGGCTTGGCAGAGGCAGGCCCTAGCAGTGGCAAGAGGAGTGGGGCCTAGGCGAACAGTTCCTCTTGTCATCTGGAGGCTAATTTGCCCCTGGCATTCCCACCTGAACCAGTGAGGATGAGTTTTCCCATAGAAATGTAGCTTCAGTTCTTGGTACTAGCTTCAGACATTTCTTGGGTTTAAAAAGGTGGCTGTGGGCTGGCCTGAGATCCCAACTACCATGTGCAATGGTGTGTAAAGTTCCAAAAGCCAGTTTACAAATGAAGATCTTGGAAATGAGCTACTCATAAATGTAGTGCTGCCTACATTCATTTCCAAGCCTAATTGAAATTTTAAGAGGAGTCTTAAAAAAATCTGTAAACCTCACTCATATCCATTCATTCATTCAATAAATATTCATTGAGGGTTTCCCACGCTAGTTAGTACTGCTCCACTAACTGAGCACTGAGTATATTTATTAAAAAGGACAAAGCACAGGAACTGGCCTCAAGGTTATCTTGTCTGCTAACCTCCCACCCACTGCAGAAATCTTTCTTCAGCTACAGCTACACGATTAGCATTATCTACATCAGTGCTTTCAATTTTTTTCTTGTGATTCTCTGAAAGAAATGCATTTTACTTTGTGACCTAATACCTGTATACAATATTTATATTTCAAACAAAATTTCACTAAACAGTTCTCACCCTTGCTGTATGCAATGTCCTCTGGTATTTTCTATACTATCCTATTTCATTTAAAAATGCTGGTCATGACCCACTAAATAGAGTTAAGAAGCTGCCAATGGGTCACATAACTGAAGTTTGAAAACCACTGAACATATCCCATGACCTTAGTACCTCTGGTCCCTCCCTTCAGAACAGCTTAGGAAGCTCTGCTAGCTGGTGACCACCCGGGCTGCCAACAACAGGGTCAGCCTAGAGGTTTAAGGAAAGGTTTTTTGGGTGGGAGTCAGAGGGTCTGGATTCTGGACTAGCTCCTTCAGTAATCAGCACTGAAAGTCACTTCAACTCACTGCAGTGCAGCTATAAATTGGAGCTGCTAATGCCTGCTCTGCATAACTTGCAGGGTGAGCAAGGACATCCAGTATAATAATGTGCAATAAAGTATACAGAAAAAGATTAAATACAAAACAAATGCAACTTATTATTAAACAGCCTTACTTTCCCAATTAAAATGTAGTATCAGAGGAACAACCGGAGGAACCACTGTTCTTTATAGAGCTGGGAAAGGATCCTTGAACAGGCTATTATAATATGATGGAACTTCATAAATGAAAATCTCAGAGTGACATTTGTTTGTGATATTATTACTAGGTTTGTATTTAAGAAGCTCAGCCGGGTCATCCTGGCCCCTGAGTCCTTAAATGCTTTTTCTGGTTTTAAGATCAAAGAAGCTGGCCGAGCGCAGTTGGCTCATGCCTGTAATCCTAGCACTCTGGGAGGCCAAGGCAGGAGGATTGCTTGAGCTCAGGAGTTCAAGACCAGCCTGAGCAAGAGCAAGACCCCGTCTCTACTATAAATAGAAAGAAATGAGCCAAACAACTAAAAATAGAAAAAATTAGCCGGGCACGGTGGTGCATGCCTGTAGTCCCAGCTACTCGGGAGGCTGAGGCAGGAGGATTGCTTGAGCCCAGGAGTGTGAGGTTGCTGTGAGCTAGGCTGACGCCACAGCACTCCAGCCCAGGCAACAGAGTGAGACTCTGTCTCAAAAAAAAAAAAAAAAAAAAAAAAGATCAAGGAAGCAACTAGGTGGTCATTGGGTTTCTAAGTCATGAGCCAGTTTATAAAAAAGCGTGTTTTGCCTGATATTATCTGCTCTAACCCAGTAGATTTATAAACACTAATTTCCACTGTTTTTAAGACCACTTTTTATTAAAAGCAACGAATATTAAACAAAACTAACCAATAATAGTTTTATTAATATTAAGAAGAGTTTAAAGCAATAAACTTCTAGATCAAATGTGGTACTTTTCTCATTGATCTTTTACTTTTCCTTTATAGCTTTTCTAAATCTCATCTCACACAGACACCAATTAGAATGAATGCTTCTTTCAAGTCCTGCTGAGTTCCTATTTAGGGCCTAACTCACAGGGACCTTTGCCTCCTGCAGGGTACCTCTGTGTCTTTCCTCTGCCTTCCCCTGACTGATCGCAGATCCTTACAAGGAATGCCTACACTCACCTTTTCTACAATTCGATTCTCCAAATCACTCTACCTTTCATTTGTATGTACCAGAGAGAAAATAAAATACTAATAAGTACTATATTCACACCAAAGAGAAGGAAATAAATTGGCCACTTTCATTCTTCAAAGAATGAAAACATCCTTTACACAGATCAGCAAGACCCCACCCAAGGCCAGCGCTCATCACTACCCTGAGTAGTTTCCAGAGAAAATACATCAAAAGCATAAAATCTAAGCATAAAATTTAATTTTTAAAACCTAGCTTTGTGCTGATTTCATGATAGTCATAGCTTCTGGATAGATTAGTTTCCACAGCTATTTCATAAATGCGTATGCTATGCCCGAAAGTTAAATTGAAAAGGACTGTGTTCACCCCAACTTTTGAATGAGTAAGTTGAGGCCCAGAGGGGTTTAGGTAACAGGACTGGAAGCAGAAGGGGTGGCTTTAAAGAGGAGCCGATCGCTCACCCTACACCTGGCAGGTAGCCTTTCTGGTCCGCGGCAGCACAGCAGGTTGGGGAAAAGAGTCTCAGTGTTCCTCCTGCCCGTGCCCAACCCTCACAGCACTAAACGGGCACATTCTTGACAAATGAGAGAAACTAGGGCCAGATATCCTGACTCCCACATCTGTGTTTAGATTGCACTCATTATTCAGTGTGTGACCTCGAGCAAGTCACTTAATTTCTCTGAGCCTAAGATTCTCCGTCTGTAAAAAATGAATACTATCTGCCTTACACACTCTGTGAAAATTACAGGAACTAGCTCTGTGAAAGTGTGTAGACCACAGTGGATGCTTCATCAACGTCATATTCCCTCCCCTTCCCTTCCCTCTAAACACTGCCTTCCCAAAGACCCCAGAAGAGAAATGACATGATATCTTTTGCCGACAAAGTGACTGAACAGCAGCAGATCTCAGTTTGTGATTGCCACGCATTCGCCAAAACACCCTTTCACTTTTGGGAAAATCAGAGCTCTTCATCTCAGATTTTAGTCGTTTCATTTACTTACGATTCAAAATGAGAATTTGTATTGCTGTACTTTGGCTAACTCTCATGTTAAAGGACACTTTCTAAAAACTGACTTTTTTGGCAAAATGTAGGACCAGATACGTTGCAAGGAGAAAGGAGGAAGAAGTAGGGGTTTGTTTGCCAGCTAATGCCACCAATCTTTACGTATTCTTGACAAGTGAGGAGAGTATAAATTAAGAATATGGACTTTGAAATCCAGATAACCTTGGACTCAAATCTTAGTCCGATCATTCTAGTAACTGTATGCCCTTGAGCAAGTTACTGAATCTCTCTGAGTTTCTCAATTTATTCATCTACAAAAAGAGAAAAATATATGTAAAGTGGTTAGCACAGTGCCTGGTGCTTCATAAGTGCTCAAAAAGGGGGAGGATGGCGTAGGTGATTACCAGCAATAATTATTGGCATGAATAGGGTGCATAGGAGATGAATCTGAGGGAGCTTCCAGGTAATCACAAAAGCATGATTGGCTATGAGGAGCTGTATTAATTTTCTAGGACTGCCATAACAAAGTACTATGAACTGAGTGGCTTAGAACAACAGAAACTTAGCATCTCACAATTCTAGATCTAGAAGCCTGAAATCAAGGTGTCGGGAGGGCCGTGCTCCCTCTGAAACCTATAGGGGAGGGATCCTTCCTTGCCTCTTCCAGCTTCTGGTAGCCCCAGATATTCCTTGACTTGAGGCGGCATCACTCCGGTGCTTCCATAATTACATACGGCATTCCCCTATGTCCCTTCACCTAGCTTCCCTCTGTCCATGTCCATGTTTGTGTCCAAAGGGCACCGGTCATACTGGATTAGGGCCCACCCTAATGACTCATCTTAACTTGATTACATCTGCAAAGACCTATTTCTAAATAAGGTCACATCTTGAGGTACTGAAGGTTAGGACTTCAACATATTTTGGAGGTGGGTGGGAAAAATTCAACCCATAATAAAAGTACGCATACTTCCTCAAATTAAATGCAGTAAGCCTGACCGTTACCCCTACGTGTTACAGTTGGCTGAGGTCTTTACAAATTGGGCAAACCTCTTGCAACCTGGAGAGGTCTATCGTGAAAAGTGGTATTTCTCATATTGGTTAGCTTTCTAAGAACTGAATACTTCCTGATTACAAAAGGGCTAGACCCAAGCCTAGGCAAGGACTTTCCTTTTAACCTCATTGAGTGAAGGGCATCCAGGAAAGAGGTACAGCTCTGTTCACCCCAAGGAAAATAGCCTTGCAGTCATAGATTGAACCATCCCGGCTCTATCTGATCATATCATGGAAATATTTATTTCCACTTCCTCTCCCTTCCCCTTTATAAACGTTTAAGTGTGTGACCTTACTTAAACATTCAGTTCGATCCAGACAAGTATTATGAGTCTGTCACTCCAAACCTGAAGATTCCTGGGCTGGGAGGGAGTCCACCATCCCCAACTCCCAGGGACTGGTGTGGCTCTACGATCCAGCTACCCCTGGAAACCTAAGAAGGCTTAGGTTTTATGAGCCCACCACAGACCTATAGGCAAATCTCCATCCAAGATCGCCAGACACCAGAGGATGAAAGGAACACAGCAAAGGTAAAAACTGAGCATAGGAGAGGATAAATTTACAAGTCATGACACAAGGTATCTTAATAAATCAGATAGGCCACTGGTTCAATATAATGAACCACTCACCTCAATGAACAGTACAAGGCACTAGAAATTGTTGAAAAGTGTTTATTAACAAAGTAGAGTCATTCAATCCTTAAACTGAGTACTATATTAGTTTCTTAGGGCTGCCTTAACAAAGTACCACATACTGAGTGACTTAAAATAACAGGTAGGTTGTCCTTTGACAGGCGAATGGATAGATGTCCTTCGGTGAGTGAGTGAATAAATAAACTGTGGTACAGCAAGACAATAGAATATTATTCAGCACTAAAAAGAAATGAGCTATCAAGTCATGGGAAGATATGATGGAAACTTCATTGCATATTACTAAGTTGAAAGAAGCCAATCTGAAAAGGCCACTGTGTGAATCCAACTATAGGACAGTCTTGAAAAGGCAAAACTATGGAGACAGTAAAATGATCAGTGCTTGCTAGGGGTTGGGGAAGGGAGAGCGGAGATGAATAGGCAGAGCACAGAGGATTTTAGGGCAGTGGAAATATTCTATATGATACTATAATGATGGATACATGTCATTATACATTTGTCCAAACCCATAGAATGTACAACACCAAGGGCAAACCCTAATGTAAACAATGGACTTTGGGTCATGATGTGTCAATGGTGGTTGATAAATTTTAACAAATGTACCACTATGGTGGGGGATATTGATAATGGAGGAGGCTGTATGTGTCAGGAACAGGAGCTATATGGGAAATCTCTGCATCTTCCTCTCAATTTTGCTGTGAACCCAAAATTGCTCTACAAAAATAAAATCTTTTTTAAAAGTTAAGTAACAGGCAGGGCTGATTCCTTGTGAGGGCTGTGAGGGAGAATCTGTCCCATGCCTCTCTCCTAGCTCCTGGTGGTTTGGTGGCAGTCTTTGGCACTCCTTGGCTTGTAGAAGCATCACTGCAATCTCTGCCTTCACATGGCAAAGATTGTGTCTCCCTGCGTCTCTTCACGTAGTCTGCCCTCGGTGCATGTCTGGCTCAGTGTCTGTGCCCACATTTCCCCTTTTGATAGGGACATCCACCATATTGGATTAGAACCCACCCTAATAACTTCATTTTAACTCGATTACCTGTGTAAAGGCCTTATGTCCAAATAAGGTCACATTCTGAGGGACTAGGGGTTAGGTTGTCAACATATGATGTTTTGGAGGACACAACTGAACATAGGACAAGTACAGAAAGATTTAAAAACTTTAGAATGATGTTTTGTAGTTTAATTCATAAGCAATAAGTAGGATAATTATTGAGTACATTTAAAATGCCAGCTGGCTGAAGGATGTTGGGGCAGCGGGAACAGCCGGGTCCTTCCCTGACGGGTCAAAAACCTGTCGAAAACCTGCCAGTGAGAGACAAAACCAACCTCCCTGCGTTGAGCTCTGACCCATCAATTCTCCATGAAGTCTGGGTATTAAGCCAGACCCAAAGAAGAACAGAAAAGGGATTATCCTCTTCCACTAGGACACATGCCTTTTCTGGCATGAGAAGATAAAGCTCTCTGATGATAAATTTCCATCTGCATCTTAATGAGAAGTGACATGGATTAAGAAAGAGATAGAGAAAATAAGAGATGAAAGGCATTCCATTTATTGGACAGTTTAAGCCATAAGTCTCTCCTTCCACCCCTTAAAAAAGAAAGCAAGGGAAAAGGTAATTGACGGAGGAGAAGCAAGGGAATACAAACAGGAGATAAGAATTTCCCCCTATATTTGTTCTGCATTTCTCAGCCTTCTCTAGTGTTAATAATATCAATGAAAAGTAGTTTGCGATCCTTAAGTTAGAAAAATCTTCCCGCCCAATTCCCCTCTTCTTGTTTGGAAATAATAGCATTCCCTGAAAGACCTATCAACACATGTGATGATGTGATGATGATGATGATGACAATGATAATAAAATTGTTAAAATGGTTAACACTCATATAGTATTCATGATATGCCAAGAACTGTTCCGAATACTATGCAAATAGTAGTTCATTTAATCTTTAAAACACCACAATGAGTCAAGTACTATTACCTCCATTTGACAGAAGAGGAAAGTGAGACCCCTTCTCCGCCCCCCATCCCGCCCCTGCTGGGGTGTGTATAAAGACTGGCTCCTGGCTCCAGACTGGCTCCTGGGGGCTCCCCTGCTCTCTCCAGCTTAACATTTGCCGAATGTTATTCCCTGTGTGGGCTTTCAGAGCTCTAACCTCTGGTCTTTGAGTGGGTGGATCTGGCAGCAGTTGCATCATGACATCAGATCCTGCTTGATGAACAAGTTTCTCCTTCGGAAGGAGCAGGAATAGAGGGCTGGAGAGAAGGATCTAGGAAGGGTCTTTGATCTTCCATGACTTTGTCTTAAATAACCAGCCCAGGGGACTAAATACTGCTTTATGGGCCCTAAAAAGAGGTTGTGAGTATACCTCTTTCCCCAGCAGGAGACCTGGACTTCCATAAAACTAGCAACTCCTCTAATTCCATCGTTATCAACATCACTGACTTTTGGATGCCAATTAAAAGAAAATAAACTCTTGGGATAATTTTGAACTTCTCCATATCTTAACTCCTGCCCTGTCACACTCAGAGAACTGAGTCCTGGAAAGAAAGGAATGAGCTATGTTGTAGCACCATGAGGTCGGATCTGGAGGGTCAGCCAGGTGAGAGCTAAAATGTTATGTGTATTATCCTGAGCAAGTGATTTGATTTCTCTGTGCTGAGTTAGCTCACCTAGACTGTCAAATGAGAACAATCATGTGTATTCAATGTTACTGTAAGGATTAGATGAGATGCATCTGCCTGGCATCTTACAAGCACCGCACAAATGGGAGTTATCACTGTTAAGTAAGCTTACTCATCCTTTGAAACAATTCGTTTGTTTGATTCACTCAGTCAAAGTCAAGGTTGCCTGGACTTGTACATTCATCTTTTTTTTTTTTTAATCATCGATGTTACTGCTTATTTTTAAACAGACAATAGCTGTTGTATTTGGTTTCTTAGCCTTAGAAGTGATAAACCTACAACTTCAACAAAATAAACTTTAACAAGTTAGGTGTTTGTGGCTAGCAGCAGCCCAACTCCAGCGGGGTGAGGTGATTCCTGGGGGCTCCTGCAGTCTCCCAGGGACCCCCATACTCTTTGTTTAGAAGTCCCTAGGGGAACTGGTGGACTTAAAGTATCTCTGGTAGGCTTCAGACCTCCTTATTTGAGCAGAACACTACAGTACTATGACATCTTGGAAGCAGAAGAGAGCACCAGTCAGAAAAGCCCCAAATGATAGTGATGTCCTGGGTCTGAACACAAGTCACCCAGCCCTGCTGGGCCTATGTGAAGCAGATATGGTAAGAGTGTCTCACCAATATGATCACATTAGATCAGGTATGTGGTGAAAGCGTTTTGTAAAGAGTTGCAATCTGTTATTGCTTGGATGGATCTGAGTTCATGAGTTGGCTCTGAAAATTGCTTAGCCACTGAACAGGATGGGATTAACAGTACAGCCTTGCTGACACAGATCATAACAGTGAGGCCTCTCATTTTGACTTGGGAGCTACTCCCAGTTGCACCAATATCTTAGGAAAAAAAGCCTGGTTTGAGTGTTGGTGCATTGTGAGAAGGGGAAGAAAATGGTCCGTGAGGACTAAGGTCAGAGCATAGAGAAGGTGGCCCTGTAAACAGGGGAGAAGCCAAAAGATAGAAGCGGAGGGACAGAGCTTTTATTTTGCTCCAGGTTAAAAAAAAAAAAATCAAATTACACCTACGTGTACGTCCTAGGTCCTAGGTCCTAGAACTGGAACAGACCAATGCAGACCACCCAAGCCCATCCCTCCTTAAAAGTTAAGACCAGGTGCTCCCTGATTATATATTCAACCCTCTGGATCCATTCAAATTAAAATTTCCTTGACTGCATTTCTAAGTTTTAAAAAATTCTTCCTAAAAATGCATTTTAAAAACAAATTAGGATTTTGTTTTTCTGGTTTGGCCTTTAAAAAAAAAAATTTCTGTTTTCCAAAACCATAATTGTGGCCTACCCAAAGTGAATTCTCCTCCATAGTGAGGATTTCATTTTTCCAGTCCCCTCCCATGCCTATTACACCCCCCACCCCCACCCCCCCGCTTTAGTTTTTGATGAACTGCACATGTTGTGGACAGCACTCCTGGGCCCTCAGACAGGAGCAGTTTCTCTGGCCGCTGCCAGTGTCCTAATAAGGGAATGAACACGCTCCTGTTGGTGAGGTAAGGGGAGTCAGGCGGTCCACGATATTTCTGCTGATTGAGGAGGAGAAGGTGTGGTCTGGCAGGTACCTCCTTGGCTTGGCTGGCTCCCGACCTAGTTTTTTCTCTTTTTACAGTTCAAATTCCGTAAAACAGACTGTAAGAATTGTTTTTTCACAGATCTTTAGCTGAACTTTAAGACTATCATCTTGACACAGTTTATCTATGATGCGAAGGGAGGAATTTGGGGTCATATGATGTCTTCATCGTTGAAGGAGCTTGAGGTGATAGGTTAGATCCTGTCAGTCTCCAGGCGATGAAAGTGGTATTGAACTTGATCAAATCTGGTTCTGGAGACAACAAGAGATATACCACTCAGGATATTTAACCAATGTTTGATAAGTTTTAAAAATGTATCTGCACAACAATATTAAGTATCACCTACTTTTGCTTGTAAGTGTTGATATGCCCCAATTTTAAAATAGTAAAAGAAACAAAAACAGCAGTGGCATTTAGTATCTATGAGGCCAAATCTGTTTCCCGTCTGATCACTGAATGTTTGCTGACTCCTCTCTCTGCTCTGTTTCCTGAATGACTCCACACTGCCTTTTAACATAACTGCATCTGGGCCAAACTGTTCCTAAGTCACTCGTTATGAATCAGTGTTTCTCAACCTGACTGCAAGCTGGAATCACTTGCAGAACTTTATAAAGTTCTAATGCCTGGGTCAGACCTCAAGTGGGGGATTCTGATTCAATTGGTCTGGGGCAGAGCCCAGGTGTCAGGATTCTTACAGGATCCCCGGGGTGATTCGAACGTGCGGCCAAGGTTGAGAACCTTGAGAACCAGCCGCTGCCCTGAATGCATCCTCTGTTGTATCCTCCGGCTCCCCGAAAGGGCCAGGCTCTTTTTCTTTCTGACATTTTGAAACCTCTAAAGAAAATACCATCTATATATGAAACAAGTTAGACAGGTTTCTCCTCAGGTTGTTAGGTTCAGTGCAGTTGTTTAAAACCCAACAGCAGAGAGTTGTGCTTTCAACCAAAGTCAACTTCTAGACACGTGGATATTGTTTAAACTTTCTTTTCCATGCATGTAAGGAGTGAAATACTCTGCCAAGTAGTCGAAAATGGTGTATCCATTTCAAAGTCATGAGTAATGAAGTTATATTTTTGATGTTTTCTCTGTGAAATTAGACTTAGTCATCCCTTGACATTTCGTTTAGTTAATAAATGTCTCTTTATTTGATTTGTCTTTTAATATTAAGCCAACTTCACATCCTGAAATTGTGAAATCGCTGTAGCAAGGATAGGATGATGTGACCAAGGATTTAAAACAAAATTTTTTTAAGCCTACCGATCTTCAAAAATAAGGGGATATGAGAGTGCGGTACCAGCATGGGTAGAAGTTTTGAATTTCTGAAGAATCGTGGCTTAATCAGGTGTCTAGAATAATTCATTACTCTCAACCTGTTTATTGGATATTTCATTACCAAGGAAGAAAGCTCATTTAGAAATTCAGGAAAACAGACTGAGCTGGGAATATAAGTTAGAGAATCATCACCTTAAAATTGTCAAACAAGTTATAGACATCGATGACATTACCCAGGGAGAGTATGTTGAGTAAGAGAAAAAAAGAGTTGAAGAAGAAACTCAGTGAATGACGTAAAAGAAACTACGAAATAAATAAAGACGGAGAATCTCAAAAAGGAAGGTGTGGTCAACAGTGCCCGAGCTCTCTGTGAGGTCAAGTAAGATGGGGTGTGTAAAGGACAATGGGACACTTTGTTCCAAAGGACGGCTCTAGAAAGCACAAGCCCACAATATAATGTCTCTCTGTAGTTACAGCTACTAATGCCTGGTCCAAAATACCAAATGTTGTCAATATAGTGTTCTGAGATATTTAGTAAGCAAAATAAACTGTTCTTTTGATATTTTGATCACCTGGGCAAGTGGTTATGATGTCTGGAGCTGAACAAAATCACTTCATTGACTCCATGTAGATACATCCCAAGGTGATGTTAGGTCAACTGCAAAGTGTGTTAAATTAACTTATAAACCTAACTCTGAAATTGAATGCAAAAGTCACTAGATGGCCCACAATAAGAATTAGCTATCTTAGTGACTTATCCATTGAATTACAGAACCAGTTTTGGCTAAAGCACATGAGAATATTTGTAAGGGACTGACTAAATCCAACATGCTCAGTTTACCTACTTGTGCTGAGTTGTTTTGCTTTCCACAGACATTGCAAAAGGCCAAAACCAACAGTAGGCTTGATAGTGAGAAGAGAGAGAACGTAGAGGGTTATAAGAAATTCACAAGGGAAGACGATGCAGGAGGAGTTATGAAGGGGAAAAGGCAGGCACTAGAGTCACAGGAAAATACAGAACAGCTCTGTTCATGAACCAACCCAAGACCAATCACGTGACAATAAAAGAGGCAGGCTGATGGCACATGCACACACATATTACAAGCACACACACACACACACACTCTTGAGGCAGGCTAGAGTTCACAATCTGAACGGAAAATACCAGTTAACTAAGTTTGACTTTAGCTCCTGATTATTGACTAGGTTCAAAAGTCAAATGTCTTTCCTATCCATAACCATTTGGTTTTTCTAAACGAGGAAAACACACATTTTCCAGCTCTGAACTCAAGAGGATTTTCTGAATATAGTTGCAACATAATGCCATTTACAGAGAAAGTAGTATCAGAATGAGAAACAAATTCACAAAAAAATGCATTAAAACTTTTGCATTCTGTACCAATGAGCAAAATGCACCAGGTGCCTACCTAGGCAGACAGTGGCAAGAAAGGTTGTGGTTAGTAATTGTTTCCAACTTTTGGCAGGAAGGAAATGGGAGAAATGTAAAGGGTTGGGGTTCCACCACCTGTATTTTTTCCTAATGCTGCTTCTGTCTCCAAGCCTAGCTTTGAAGCTGCCACTCTCACACCTAGGCTGGTTTAATATGTTTTTTTCCCCATCATTTCATAATAATGAAATTGAAACCTGAGAGATCATTTCTTCTTTTGGTGATTTATTAGGCTTCATGTTCTGGAACTCATGATCAGAGAGCAAACTCACAGCCCATGCAACATGGCAACGGGCATAGCCAGGTATTCCTGGTTCATAATCACAAGCCCCTTTGGAGTATCTGCCTTATTGACCACCCACAAAGCTTCTGATTGAGTGTGTGTGTGTTGTGTGTGTGCGTGCACACTTTGGCTTTGGGGGTGGCATTCTCCCACCTCCGTTGCTTAGAGAAGATAAACCTGTAATAACTTTAAACATCATTTTTCCAGCAAACACTCATGATCCTAGTGTAGAATTGTCAGCCTTCCCCTGTACATGGAACTGAGTCACATCTCACTGATCTGTCTGTTGGAGAAGCATTGTCGTCCTGTGTTTGACACTATAACTTGTCAGTGGCTTTGTGTTGGAGTATTTGACCTTTCTATGCTCTGACTCAGATGAATCCATATGAACTTAGGCTTAGGTGAACTTAGTTCACCTCATGTTCAGGGACATGTTAATTAGCCTTCATAATTGCCATTGCTCAGTGTTTCCATGCCATATGCTTTTCTTGAATGCAATTTACCAAAAATAACTTATTAAATACCGACTTTAGGCAAGGCACACTGGGGAGGGGGGCTAAAAATGTATGAAATGTGACTCTTGCTTTCAAGAAACATGGCGTAACATGGGAGACTTGGAGATAAGATAATACACAATTAACAACAACGAAGCAATATGTGATAAATAACTGGAGCAAAAACAAAGATTTCACAGGAGGCAAAGAGCTCCTTCCGGTTGGCTTCCGTGATGGAGGAGCGCAGCATTTGAGCTAGCCTTTGGGGGACACACAAGCTGGCTTTAGGTGAAAATGGAGAGGAGGGAAGAGCATCGTTAAGTCGAAGCATGATCAAAGAAAAGAAGGCAAGAGAGTATAAAATGAAGTTAAAAGAAAAAGAAATAAAGCTTTAGTGAGGTTCATTATGCTTTCTGGCACCAGCACTCTCCCTTGCTTCATATTTTTGGCCACGTGTGACTGGTCTGGAGGGAAGAGTATGAGCCCCGCCCCAGGGGAGCACAGTGGGGCCTTTGCTCAGTCCTATCTGAAAAGCATCTTGTGGCTCAAGGAAGTTTACTTGTAACTGATTGGGTCAGTGGATTTATTTACGAGTGGTAAATCTTCTCTGGTTTAAACTGAACTCACCTTCATGAAACAGACTTGTGCTTAAAAGTATTTCTGCAGAAGGTAGGGGCAGAAAGTAGCACTGATAATGCAAGCCCAGGACACGATGAGAACCCAGCAGCGTGGACGGTAAGGCTGGCGAGTGTGTAGCAGTGTATCCTCAGCCACACACTTTACCTGTTCCTGTCAGCGGAGGTGACTTTCCAACAGAGAGGGGCATTGTAACTGCTTTCCAGAAGAAACTCACGTTGCAGAGAGATTTTTTGGAAAACGGCCCTATTTTTTGTGATTTTGTTGTCGAAAAAAATACAAACGTGTAACCTACCACAGCTATCATATCTTCACACATCACCTGAAAACAACATTTTCTAATCTATTTAAAAATCTCCCTAGTGAAGCATTTCAATAGATTTTGAAGATATTTGGAAAAATGTAAAACTATTAATAAAACACTTTTGGATTACTTTGGACAAATAACTGATTGACAACAAGACAGATGTAAGTTTTCTAGATAAATTGCATCAAAAAACTGTTCATGGTTGGTGGGGGAGATTTAATATATCGGTATTGTGCTTCATCCTGACAAGCCAAAGGTATGTTTCTTCCATTTGTATGTATATATCTTTTAGGGACTTTTTTTTTTTTAAATTAAGTTTGGACTGTCATTTAAAACTAAATGCCAAAATAAATTGAACTTAGAGCCAGTCATTCAAGTTACTGATCATAACATGTTAAGCCAAGATTTTTCAAAAATAATAAAAGTTTAATGAACATTAATAAATTAAACATTAAGTACAGTTTTGTTTCATTGTTCCATCCTTTTAAATTTCTGTTTAACGTGTTTCGTAATCTCTATAAACATTTAAATAGCATTACATCTATATAATTTATAAATAAATGAATATACATATAAGTGCATATATATACATATATGAATATATAAATGTTAGCAGGGCATGCTTAAGGTTTTTAATTGGTAAAAAATGGGAATCAACAAATTTTCTTGTAAAGGGTAAAAAAATAGTATATATTTTCAAATTTGTGAGCTATAGAGTCTCTGTCATAATTACTTAGCTCTGGCAAAAACAGCCATCAATGATACAGGCATGACTGTGATCCTATAAAACTTTATTTACAAAAATGGGGTGAGCTGGATTTGGCCTGCAGGACATAGTTTGCCAATCTCTGGCTCAGATGACTGAAGTTCTTTGTTAATCTGCAGAACACCCGAAGAAAGCTCCTATGTTAGAAAGAAAACAGGTAAAGACCTGGGTCAATCCTGATTTTATAATTACTTGTATGAGACACTTCACCTCTTAGACCCCAGGTTACCATGTAAAAAATGTGGAGCTTGAATTCAAAATAACCTCCAAAATTCCTTCTAGTTTTATCCATCTATGATCCTAAAATCTATGCCATAGCAGTAGATTTCAGCTGGGATCCGACTTAGAAACAGAATATGTGAAAATCCAATTTAAGGCTATGTGGGCAAAGTGAGCGCAAACAGTGGAGACGGTGGCAAGAATAAAAAAGGAGAGAAATTCCATTCTGCAAAATGGAAAGTCACAGTTTACTGCTCTTCAGGGATCCTCCACAGTGCTAAGGTTCTAAATGATTGTAGGATTTGCCGAAGTCTCCTTTTGCAGCTAAGACTGATGGAGCCCTTGATTTGGGGTAGCTGGCCCTCATTTCTTTTATTTCTTGGGGAAAGCTGCAGAGTGAGATGAAACACCTGGAGTGGAGACTGAAACTAGCAAATCTTCCCTGCATGCTGCCCGTTAAGGCCTCTTTTGCACAGGGCCACTCCTTTGGAAGGAGCTTACACTTTGCACAGTGTCGGTCTGCTCTTCCCAATTATTAGAAGTCGTCCTTCTGTACGTGCCAAGCACGACTGGAGCTTCACTAATGCCCTTCATGCCTTCCAAGCCCCAGCGAGATGGAATTGTTTGTTTTTCCATGTCCATGTTTCCTGACTCTGCAACCTTGCTATTTGGGCTCTCTGTGGAAAAGTCCCCTTTCATCCTTCCAGCTCCCAGTCCTAGCCATCCCAAAATATCCAGCTCAAATACCACTTTCTTCATGAAGCTTCTCTGATCCCTTAGTTGGAATTGTCTTCTTCCTCCTCTAAACTTTAAATCACTTTATCTATAAGTCTCCTATAATATTTATCACATTCTACCTACTATTACATGCTTAGACATGTCTGAGCTTCCTTACAAGATTATAAACTCCTTTCAGGGGGGTTTAATTCCTCTTGGTTTTTGTCCTGAGTAGCTTGAACAGAGCAAATGCTCAATAAATATGTGTTGAATGGATGTGTTAATTCCAGCCAACTGGGTGTCACCTGTTTGCATGTTAGAGCAGCAAGTATTACCTACCAGCATCCCCGCAAGTTAAGACTCCGCCTTGATATCTGGCATGTTGACCATCACCTCCTCCTCGGAATCATGCAGCCCCCTCTGCAGCCCAGGGCTTACCACTCTCACGTCCCACCTGAATTGAACTATCCTCCCTCCAAGTCCAGGTTCCATGTGGATCAGTGGTTCGGTCAGGGAGAGGAATGTACACAGGATTAGAAACCCATAAGCCAATGCCAGTGCTATCACTTTGTCATTTATAATTCAAAAGTATGATTTTTTTTTAGTAAAGTCAGTTACCTCCACTATTGCAGCAGTTCCTCTATTAGCTAACAATTCTGAGGAATTAGTGATTGCACTGGTATCTAGTGAGAGGACAGCATAAGCCTTATTGGTTAATAACCTAGCCAATACTGTAGAAGTCCTATCCCTGTTGGGATAGAAATCTGCTGGCCTAGGGCAGGTACTCTCAAGTCATTTAAGGGCTGTCCAAGAACACCTGTAATGCCCATGCCTCCCTCTCTCAGGGCCCTGGCTCGCTGAGTCTTAAGCTGTTGGTGATCCTAATTCAATTGCCACACACAAATTTGGGTGCTTAATTATTTAATATTTCCCTATCTGTTAAACATCTGCATTTTATGGAAGTCTTCTATTAACTCAAAGGGAGTCTTCAAGCATGAAAGAAGATTTTCTTTGGTTTGGTCAGCCTGGCTTTTTAGCAAATCACAACAAATAGTTGTTTGCTTTTCTCCCTCCACTTGAGCAGGCCCTGTCTTAAGTAAGGTTTCCACCAATTTAGGAAGATGATCCACGAAGAGCAGAGCAGACTCCTTGCCTTTTTTTCCTAACCGTAGGGAGGTTGGACCCATTAGGTTAGGCTTGGTTGTCTGCCAAGTCCCCTGCAAGAATAAGTGTACTTTCCAATGGGCCAAACATCCAGGATTTGGCCCTTCATTTCCCATTTCCTGTCTCCACTCAAGGTTTGTCTTTCTACTTGCTACCTCTTGTACACAAAACTCTGCAATTCTAGCACATGGAGGGTAGATACGAGCCCACTGCATGTTAGATAAGTTTGTTCAGTACCTCTAGAGTCAGGGAGGGAGTATTCACCCCAAAATGTGCTTTCTTGTTAGAAGGACAATCACTACTTCTACTAGCAGTGCTAGAAACAATGCCCCGGTGTCCTATCTGTCTGTGTATAAGAGCTTTCTGTTTCCGAAGAGGAGGTGAGGAATGCAAGAGGGAGAAACAAGATGGGAGGCGATGCCACTTGAATGGAAAGGAGGACTAGGAAAGGAGGAAATGAGGAGTAAATCTTTTTCCAATTAAGAAAAATGAGAGTGGAAGCAGAAAAACTCCAGAGGGCACTTTTGGGGAGGGAAAGATCATAAAAGGCCTCTTATGAAAATCCGTTACCCATAAATTTCCTCACATTAAGCACTGCCTGTCTGGAGAGGACGCTGAGAATCCGCTCAGCTGACACAGGATATGCGACTTGACAGTAGCGGTGTCCACGTGCGTGCAGTGTACCAATTCCGTCAGCGTGCCTGCAATCCCACTTTCCCTTACCAGGGTTCCCTTTAATTAGTCGCAGGCTTGTAATCTCCATTTCAGGACATCTTGTTTTCGTTTTTCTGATCACTTTCTTTTGTCAGATGTTTACCAGTTTGATAGTGGTCCCCTAATGTGAAGCTCCACCATGGGAAAAGATGGACTTCTGTACCGCATCACACGAATATTTCAAATTTGGGAGTAAGATTTGAATTTCTAGATCACTTGTGTAAGACTCATCTAAAATGGGTTCATGTTTTTTACACTTGAAGATGGAAATGGAAATTTCTGTTTCTAGGAGACTGTCTTTGGATATGAAAAGCATTTGCTTGTTTATATACCTGTGGTCAGATGCAGCTGCATCCAACTCAGCTGGTAGAAATGTGGGAATCTCCCCACACTCTGCTCTGGAGCAGGTGTTAGTTACTTGTATATCCAGATCCAGACCTCTGTGCGAGAGTCTGGCAAAATGGAGTGTTCCCAACATAAACACCGGGGTCAGAACTGCTTTCTAATGTTTTACTTTTAAAAAATTGACTAAGCCCAAGGTTCATTGTCCACATCTACGATGCACATTAAAGCGAGATTGTCCTTTAATAGATACAGTAGTCAGAGAACAGCCCCAGATCAGATTTTACTTTTGACTGACAATATTTTAAAAGGCCTAAGTTCATTGAGGATCATATTTATTTAATATTCTTATTCATTATTTAAGATTCTTATTAGACAAAGAATCCTAGGTTGGGAATGAAGAAAGGGTAACCTTTATGAAAACACAGGTGGTAACCTGGGCTTTTCTCTATTAGTCACCTTCATACCCGTTGAATCTTTTTTTTTTTCTTTTATTTCAACATATTATGGGGGTACAGATGTTTAGGTTACGTATGTTGCCCTTGGTCCCCCCCCAAGTCCGAGTTTCAAATATGTCCATGCTTCGGGTGGTGTGCATTGCACTCCTTGTGTATACAAATACCCGTCCCCTCCTCCCTCCTCCCCCCTCCCATATCCGTTGAATCTTAAGTAAAGATGGAAAGAGAGGAAGGGAGTTTGGTTATTTTATTTTAATTATCTTCTTGGCCACTTAAACATTTCTCTTAACTTCTTTTCATTCATTTCAACCAAACTAACCAAGTGAGGAGCAATATTAATGTGTATCTTCTCCACCCTCAACCCTCTCTTTCCATACCTACCCTTTGTAAACACTATAAATTAAAAAGTGAATATTTGTGTCTGAGCAGGCTTATTTTAATGGGGTGGGGTAGATGGGGTGGTGCAAATTCTGTCCTGTTTGTGACAAAATTAATAGATTTTAGTTTATCTCAGGAAACAGTCATGGAATGATCCCTCCAAAATCTGTATTTAATGGGTTGGGCAGATGCAGTCTTTCTTTTAAAAATAAATGTGAGAAAAATAACAATAGGAAAGTAAATCCAGATTATATTCATTTTTATCTCTACTGAATACTACAAATCATTTATGGACTTTCTAAAAGAAAATAACACCAGTTGAAAAGAAGTTAGACATTTATCTCATTCAAACTATAATCCCAAGAAATGTTTGGAAGACCCCATGCTTCATCTATCATTACAAACTGTAGCTCTTCATATAAACATAGAAGAATCTCAAAAACATAACGTTGTGGGAAAGAAGCTAATCCCAGAATGCATGCAGTATTATTATGTATAGTTTTCAAAAGGCAAAACTAGAAACAAATTTTTTATTTAAGGATCCATATCATGATAGTAAAGCTACAAAGAAAAGCAAGAGAATAATTTAGATATCCCAAAATTCAGGCTCATGGTTATCTGTAGGTACAATATAATTCGTAATAAAAGTCTTTAATTTAAAATAATAAACCCAAACAATTAGAATCCATCATGTTAAATTTCCTGTGGCCATGTGCATCAATTCAGAAACAAGCTTTTAAGCTGGGGAGTGTGCCTCCCCTGGGGCAGGACCATTCTGAGCACTGTCCTCTTATAACACAGAGTCAGAATCAGAACTCCCAGTTCTCCCCACGTCTCTTCTAACCATACATGATCAGTCACATCCGATCTTTTGTTGGACAGGACGCTGCAGGTGTAATGATACTAACAACCAGCCTGCTATGATTTTTGTAGACATGAGGGGAAGAGATTTTTATGTCACTGTCTGCTGTTTCCTTCCACTCTGCCATGCGGCACGCGTGCAGCATGATCTGTAGTTATAGAAACTCATGTGATGATGGGATGGCACCATTGTATAAAGCAAAGGGTGGGCTGGTGGTGATAACTTGTGAGGATATACATAAGAACACCAATGTTGCTAGTGCACAATGTTTTATTATTGCGAACCCAAATGTACCGTTGGTATGAAAACTTTGGTGACTCTCAAATGTGCCTATGTATGAGATGGTGGGGTGGGAGAAGGGGGAATAGATGGAGTGGGACATACTTCTCTTCCTGGGTAATTTTCTTCAAAGTAACATATCCCTTTGTATGCCTTCACTCTGGCAAAAAGGCACAACTCTGATATAGCAATGAACCCTACAATGAAATAATACAGCATATTTCCACCAAAAAATTTTTTTCTAAATCAAAGGGGCTTTCTTTCACTCTATCCTTTATTAATTACTAACAAACCAATTGACTATTGATTATTAATCAATGTCTAAATATTTTATGCCATGAAAAATTTATTTTATTGGTTGCTTTTCTTTCTCCATTGTAATTTTTAATGCCTTTCTTTAAGGACTCCAAGAAAAAAAATTCAGAGTTGGACTTGATGTACATTAAATAAAACCACAACATTTTGCAGATACCGCATATAAATAAAATCATATTTAAGAGCCTGGAATGTTTCTATAAACTTCTTTTAACTTTCAAACGTACAGTAAATCTGCAGGGCAAGTATTACTTATTTCAGTAGCTCAGAATTTTCCCTCCTGATCACAGCATGACCAAAAATTTTGCTAAGAGTGTTTGAACAATTTAAAGGGCTGATTCGATATGTCTGGAGAATTTGCTTGCATTTCATATTTTGAAAGAAAATCACTAGGGGTTTTCGGTACATGAAAAAGAATAATGAAAGTGTGTGTGAGTCATTTTGCCTCCAAATAGTTGATGAGCATATTTTTCAACCCACATGAGGTTTTAAGTTGGATCCCAGGTTAAGACAGTGACATTGGCAGAACCAATAATGATGGAAATCAAAGAAAAGTAATCGACTAAGAAGTGGCCCTTTGGGGCTGTGAGCCCCAGGTGTTTTGCTTGGGTGTGGCCCACATCAGGAGTGTACAGCTGCACAAAACTGAAGCAGGATGGTGCTCTGGATTGAGGGTTTCAGCTACAAGCCTGAAACATCCTTCAACCAACACCACTTTCTCTCAAATGACTCGTTACATGAAAGTGGAGGTGCAGCGGAACGCAGAAAGATCAGAGCTGATCTTGGGGCCCAGGCAACTGTCCACTGGCCTGTAAGGTTCTATGCATTTACAAATGGAGAACTCCATAGGACTCATTATTTCAGTTGATGGATTTATTCAATCGGTTGGAATTTTAGGTAGGGTATTCTTTTTTAAAATATAAGAATATGACAAACAATTAAGGAAAATAAAGAGACTGGAAACTTTGATCTGAATGGGATCATCTTTAAGTCTTTTCTAACTGGGCCTTGTTATAGTGCTTTGAGCCTTTTATTTTTTCTCAGGCTTTTTCTCACTTACCCTGTGGGTCTGTGTATGTGTCTGTACACGTGTGTGTGCTTACCGAGCACGGGGAATGTTGAAGTACACAACAAGATGGAAGGTGACAATTCACAGTCTGTTCGGTAGCACTCTTGTAATCCCTTTCAATATAGCAGTGGTTCTCTAGCGGTGAAGTTTTTGAAAAAGATTCCCAAATTCATATCCATACCAAGTATTTTCTGTAGCCTGGTAAATACTTGTCTCATGTATGAAAAACTGTTTTTCAAAAATGTATAGATGCATTGGTTTATAGGATATAGATTCCTTTTTATGCATCACTGAAGTTATGGATACTTTATAAAAAGTTTTATCAATAAGTAACAAAAGTATAAGCAATTATCATATCTCAATTTTTCTTGATCTTTTAAAAGGAACCTCATTCTTACAATGTTAGAAAAGATATAGATTAAATCTTTTCTTTGATCCTATCAGTTAGCAATGGACTATCTTAATTTATGTTGATCCAATTTGGGTATTTGAAATGACAGAGCATGTGTTTTTAAGTTGAAACAACTCCTGTGAAGGAAAATTTGATAGAATCTTTTAAATTTAAACAAATATATACTATTCCACTTCTCAGTATCTACCCTAGAGAAACACATGCATTGTATGCAATAGAGGGAAAAAAGATGGAAGAAAGCCCAAAATGTCTATGGATACGAGAATGGTTAATTAAACTATGAGATTCCCTATTCAGTAGATGGCAAGAATAAGGTATGCCTTAGTGAATTGATTTTGAAAAGTCATCAAACATATTACTAAATTTTTTTAAATTGCAAAATGATAACTATATCATGTATACCAGGTATGGAAAAAATATAGAATAATCTGATTGCAAATCCAAACTTCATTAACTATTTGGTCATC
Source organism: Propithecus coquereli (assembly GCF_000956105.1). Lineage (NCBI taxonomy): Eukaryota > Metazoa > Chordata > Mammalia > Primates > Indriidae > Propithecus > Propithecus coquereli. The sequence continues at coordinate 2,368,934 of NW_012149008.1, forward strand.
CAGTTAATTACTCAGAGCAGTATCAACATGAAATAAGTAAATTTGTATTCACTCTCAACTGTACATCTTTGTCATTTTTGCTGGGTGCTTAATGCTCCTAAACACAGGTAATAAAATCAGCCCCATCCCCACAATAAAAATGGTTATTATTTTTTTCCCTTATTTAATTTTTTTTTTGTTTTTTTTGAGACAGAGTCTCACTCTGTTGCCCTGGCTAGAGTGAGTGCCATGGCGTTAGCCTAGCTCACAGCAACCTCAAACTCCTGGGCTCAAGCGATCCTCCTGCCTCAGCCTCCCAAGTAGCTGGGACTACAGGCATGCGCCACCATGCCCGACTAATTTTTTCTATATATATATATTTTTAGTTGTCCAGATCATTTCTTTCTATTTTTTAGTAGAGATGGGGTCTCGCTGTTGTTCAGGCTGGTCTCAAACTCCTGACCTTGAGCGATCCACCCACCTCGGCCTCCCAGAGTGCTAGGATTACAGGCGTCAGCCACCGCACCCGGCCCCTTATTTAATTTTTAAACATGGCTTCTTGATGAGAGATCTGGTTTTGTTAATAAAATGCTATTGCCAGCATTTTACTTGCAAACTTTAAGGATAATGTCATATAGACTCAAATCAGAAAGTAGCAACATGGAAAAAAGATAAAATGAAAAGGAATCAGAGCAACAACTTTGGGGAACATGGGGTAAAAACAAAACAATCTGTACTATAGATAAGATTATAATAAGAATTTTGCCAGTGTTCCACACATTTCGAGAAATATCTGATGGAGAAGCTGGGGTGAGGGGATCTGCACAGCAGCAGGACAGCCGGTGCCTTGCTCCGGTGTCTTTCTGGGGAAGCTTCTGCCAGTTCCTCTTTCATCTGGGATACATTTAGACCCCGGCTCACCCGCATGTAAAGATAGAGTCCTCAGTGATTTTCCTTGTTTGCCATGTCTGCAATACTTTTATTCATTTGAATTTTCTATCTAAAAGGCACAGAATGTAACATGGTTATCTTGTTACTTGAATATACTGAGACAGCAGAGCTCTGGTGGTAAAGACTTAAAATATCTTTACTGTAAAAGCCACAGCATTACGAGAGCGTTTTCCCATTGCATAAATCTGTTTTTTCTCCTCATGTAACACCAGGGCCTTTAAGCAATGGCTCTAGGAATGGAAGAAAAGTCAGTCCTCTTTACTTTTACATACCACTGACACAATCAAATAACGTCCTGTAATTATTGCGGACTTTTGAGATGGTTTTTTAAATCCACAAATGATCTGTAAAGCCACTCTCTATTAAATAACATGTCTGATCGATCGGAATCCATGAGTTTCCCACCCATGCTGGTTGGAAGAGAGTTTACTGTGGAGTATTCTGCTTTGTTTCTTGGTAACTGCCTTAGCTCATCTCTTGGCATGGATACTTAGAGAAGGGTACGATCGACCTTTCTGTGGGAAGGTTAACAAAAAAACACTTATTGGATATTTGGGAGAAACAAAGATAGTCGTGTGTGTGTGTGTGTGTGTGTGTGTGTGTGTGTTAATGAATATTCAGAGAGTTGCTTTATAGATCATTTGTGGATTTAAAAAAAAAATCACAATAAGATACATTTGATTAAAACTCTATTAAACACAGTCCAGTCATTATCAGATGATTCAGAGGGACTTCACATCCCACACTGCTTCTGACTCATCTGGGAACATCAGTTGTCTTTGTTCTGTAGAAGATGGGCAGACTGGTTAATACGGGATCTGCTGAATTTTCACAGAAGGAACAAAAGGATCGTTAGCTTTTATTACAACCCAGTGGCTGGTGAGGTATAATTTTTACTAGTCAGCAGTATTTCAAATACATTTAAATTTGGCTTGTGGAAAATCAGAAGTGCTAACATTTTGTCTTTTTTTTTTTTTTTTTGAGACTGAGTCTCACGGTGTTGCCCGGGCTAGAGTGCCGTGGCATCATCCTAGCTCACAGCAACCTCAAACTCCTGGGCTCAAGCGATCCTACTGCCTCAGCCTCCCAAGTAGCTGGGACTACAGGCATGCGCCACCATGCCCGGCTAATTTTTTCTCTATATTTTTAGTTGTCCAATTAATTTCTTTCTAATTTTAGTAGAGACAGGGTCTCGCTCTTGCTCAGGCTGGTTTCAAATTCCTGAGCTCAAGCGATCCGCCCACCTCAGCCTCCCAGAGAGCTAGGATTACAGGCATGAGCCACCGCGCCCGGCCTAACATTTTGTCTTTAACTGAAGCATAAAGCAGAGCTTGTGGTATCATTTGGATATATTAAAGATATACTTCTCTGTATTTTTGGACAAATTCTGCTTTATGGTAAAATTACCAATCACACATTGCTGGTGTTATATACTTTTCTGGAGGGCAATTTGCCAATGCATATCAAAAGCCTTTAAAATGAGCATACTCTTAAACTCAAAAATTCTGACTTCTGAGAAGTTTTCCCAAGTAAATAATTGAACAAATGGTAAAAAGTATATCTATGATGATGTCCTTTGCAGCATTGTTTATAAGAACATGAAGTTGGAAAAATTCTTTAATGTCTGTCAGTAGAAAATTTGTTAAAGAGATTATAGTACATCTGTATAATTACTATGTGTATACATATACATTCTATGTATTAATATATGCATGTATGTACATATATACACATAGAATATTGTGTTGCTATTGAAATTATATTCTGCTAATGTTAAAAATAGTCATAAACAAGGTAAATTAAAGAAATGGTTTATGAAATGATATGTATAACGTGATTCCACTTTATTAAAAATGAAAATATAGGAACATGTCTGGTAGAATATATCAAATATTATCACATTCATATCTGGGTAATATGATCCCAGGGAGCTGGTTTTTACTTTCTCCTTTATATTAATACATTTTGTATTGTCCGGTCTTAAAAAATAATAAGTACGTGTTACCTTTAGAATCCAAAAGAATAAACAATTAAGTTTTTTTTTTTTTTCAGTTTTGAAAGAAAAAAAATAAACCTGTAGTGTTGGAATGAAGGGTAGGTTGCCGAGGGGGAGGCCTAAAAGCCAAGAAACTATTGTTTGCTTTGCATGCTGAGGGCTAATGAAGGGAGTCGCACAGCTGAAGAATTTCCACACCTGTCAAGCCATGTGGCATGGACACGATTTCACTTACGAAGTATAAAGTCAACTGATATGTTATTGAGCCAGCAACTGGGCACGCTGTGACTGAAAATACCATGAAACCATTTTGGCTTTTATTTCTGTATTTAGCTTTGTAAACAATTTTAATATGTTTCTTTATTAGGCGTAATAAAAGATCCTTAAAAATCTGGTTCTGGTAAGCGTGTACTCTAGAAAAGAAGCTGCCACTGGAGAGTGGTTACCTATAAATTTTAATCTGTACCAAGTGAGAAGAGTTAGAAGAGAAAATGGAGATGATCTGGTTGTTCAGGTCACTTCTCCTATGAGAATCGAAGATGAAGAAAGGTTAAGTGTGACATGGCCTCGGTGACAAATCTAGTTCATGTCAGAGCTAATGGCCAGCGGCATCTCGCCATGATGCATAGTGAGTAGGTACAAGGAGAAAGACGGTAACATCTCACATTTTTCAAGTATAGGGGGAAATTAAGGGCTTAAAATTTAGTTCTCTTAAGGAAGAGGAAGGGGTTTTGCTTTTAGCATAGGAATGTCCTATGTGGAGCTTTTATGTCTCTTGCTTATCTTGGAAGAGGAAGCCCAAGTATATCCATGTCCTCACCGCTGATCCAGAGATACAGAAAAGCAAATTAAGACTTTCTGTTTGATTAGCTTGGGAAGCAGTCTTCAAGGACTCAATCTCCCTGCTGTGGTTAAAGCTGTCTACTGAGAAATAAGCCAAAGGAATATTAGGCCAAGAATCTGAAGGATGAAGCCAAACCACTGGGAAGGGCTTTCGACTGCAAACTACAATGTGATTGAATTAGAAAGAACACGCGAATCGTGTCATGTTATTACCTCAAACTCAACAAGTCTAAAGTTGAACACTCATCTTTCCTCCCAAAGCAGCTCCTTAACTGAACTTTCCTAATAATAACAAGACATTGCAGTATAGAACATTTTGCCATGACATTATTTCATTTGATTGTTGCTCATAAATGTAACTCAGGTTAATCAAAGTGCTGCAAATTAGTTAAGAGACCAGTTCTGAAAACCAGGTTGTCTGGTTTTTAGGCATCTAGTCATGTATTGTCAACTATATCACACTGTCCTTCTCTCCAGCTTTGTGGAAATAAACCAGTTTTATAGATTTACTAAGCGACACTTTATTTATATTGGCATTTGAGTATTGCACACTGGCAGATTTTAGTAAATAAGAAGTCAGATTTTCTCAAATAGCAAAGAACAAACCAACCAACCTTCAGAATTGCTAATCTTGTTTTTTATAAGATACCTGAGTGAAAAAACATTCATAGCATTTTATTATGAAAGTCAGAAGATGAAACAGATGAAATAAAGTACTGGATCTAAGCCTGAAAGTACCTAGTTTGTAAATCTAACATAAGCAAACCATCATCAGTCATGTTAGGTTCATATTATTGGTATAAATAGTATGGTTCTGCTGTTTTGTTTAATTTGTAAATCATTTTGGCTTTGTAGTTATAGAAGAATTATAAGCATGATCTAGAGCTCTGCCATATATTATGCCTATAGTTAACAATACTATATCATACACTTAACATGAGATCTAGCCTCTTAACAAATTTTTAAGTATTCTTACCACAATAAAAAAAAAAGAATTATTCCTGTGAAAGGTTTATGTATCAGAATTTCTAGTTGTAGATATGTAAGTAACATTGTAATAAAAACACTTTAAGTCGCCAATATAAAAAAACAGCCTGCTACACAATGTGGCCCCATCCTATCCCCATCCCCATCCCTAACCCCCTGACCCGTCAAGCCAGCTCTCCCAGGAGTGGTCGGCAATACTTACGCCTTCTTGGCATTCTGTATCTCCGGACAAGGTATGCCTTCAAAAGTAGCCAAGTCAACCATGCAGGCCATTTCCTCTCGAGTCTGAGCATCTGAAGTTTCTCAGCCCTAATTCTTTATTTGAGAATAAGTATTAGGGGAAACATATCTAGCATAGTGATACTGATTGTATAATTTGCTTAAGATAAAACTGTAAAACCTAAATAATGTATAGACAGGTGATGCTCTCTGTGTCTCTTCTACCTGCCTCGGCCCTTAGGCTTCTATCTAAGTATCTACCTGTGGGCTACCGTGATGTGCCCAGTGTGTGGGTGACGCGATGCTAACACATGTTTTAGAGCAAAAGAGGGGGCCTTAGAGCAAGCTGCTGCCCCTTCAAAGTGCACTGACTCTTGTCCATAACACCCCCTCCCTCCAGTGAAAAGGAACTGAAAGGAAAAACAAAAGCAAAGCAAAAAAAATACCCTGCTCCCAATTTTAATTAGCAATTTTGGCTTATTAACACCAACGTCCCAGTTTGGTAGCATAACTTGATTCTTTTCTGATCTTTGTGACAATGTCTATGCAAACAACTCACATGACCTGCTGAATCCTTTTTATTGATGATATGTATTTCTATTATTTTTGGTTCAATACTTTGGATTTATGCTTCTAAATCTTACATACTGATAATTAGCTTAGTAAGGAAATCTAAATATGCTAACCCACAATTTCCAAAGGCAATCTGCTTTTGTGTGGATTTTTTTAGTTTAAGTTGTTATTTAATCATTGTAAATTACCCTCTTTAGCTATTGGATTAATGCTTTTCAAATACTTAAAAGTCTAAAAACTAGTGAATTGGGTCTCTTACCTTGAGTAACCATCCTTTTAGAACTCGGTGGTTCTTTAAGCAGTCAAGTTCAGAGAAGGGCTCAGGGCTGTTCCTACCTGGAAGTTGGTGGAGACAGTTGGCAGGTGGCATGCTCAGGAGGTTGTCTTTGTAATGTTGCAGAATCGCCTACCAGAGGAATGACGATGATGAGGAAGAGGCGGCCCGGGAACGGCGCCGCCGAGCCCGACAGGAAAGGCTGCGGCAGAAGCAAGAGGAAGAATCCTTGGGACAGGTGACCGACCAGGTGGAGGTTAATGCCCAGAACAGGTACCATCCTCTTCAGAATGAAGAATTTCTAACTTGTGTCTTAGCCTGTCTGTTGAACAGAATTTGTCAGGCAAAGCATTCCATTCTCAGCCCAACTAACCCTTTGTCAGTTCATCTAACTTGTTTAATTATTTTGTGGTCATTTTTTAGGCAACTAATCAGATTGGACAGTCAATCTGATTTAGACATTAGGACACCACTATTCATATCTCCCCCCACCTCCAATCGGTTCCCATCTCCTAAACATACTTCGGTTGAAGGCTTTTGTTATATTTTATAATCTAATATTTTTTAAATGTATTAAATACAGTGAGTTATATCTTTAAATAAGGAAAACTATTTACATTCATTCTATAGAGTATTGCTATCTGTTTTGAACTAAAGAGTTATTAGTTTAATAGAATCCTCTGTGCCTACCAGTAACCCATGAATTTTAAAAGTAGGCATGAATAGCAGATGTCTTCTTTTTCCTAATAGAAAGCCTGAATCAATATTCTCTGATCACTATAATATTCAGCAAGATGCAGAGTCCTGCATTTAATGTGAGTATTCAAACACGCTTAATGATTTATTACTACATCTTTTCCTACTCAGGCCCTGGTAGAAATTAGGGTAGTCAAGAATGCCTAATAGGTTCAACTTCTTCAGAAAGGGCTATTACAACAGAAATAAACTCAAACGGTTCATTATGCTAATGGTCAGTATATGTCATTTATATACCTCAAGGTCTAGAAAAGATGAGGATATTTGAGGGGGAATGGAGAAAAAATAATTTTAATGTAAAACTATGGACAGATTAAATATAATGGATCTACTCCGTATGATCTCATATGTGGCTCTGGTTTTAGTTTGTTTTGTCTAATTCAGTCTATTTAGAAAATTCCGAAGGGAAAGGGTCCTATCCTCTTTAACTCGAATTTGGAGGCTATATCAGAAGGTTTCTGAAATCAATCTTGAAAATGCTGGCTGGCAGGATGTATTCAACAAGGAAGCTTATTGGTTAGGTGAAGAAATAGAGACCTTGTCCCTTGGTACATAGCTCCTAAGTGGGGAGAAAACCTGGCAAAGAGGATACAAGTATAACGTCCAGGGTTCACTAACCAGCTTTGAATCCCAATTTGGCCTTTCACTCACTGTGTTTCTTCACTTCAGTGGAAACAAAAATTATACTTTTCTCCTAAAATGTTGTTAAACTTAATTTAGGTAATGATGCATGTAAAACGTGTAGCACCTTGGACATAGTAAGCACTCAATAAATTTTCACTGTTAGCAGTCTTATAGAAGAGCAGCATAGTCATTCACTGCCTTTTCTGTTTTTAAGCTAAAGGAGAAGAGATAGAATGAGTTTGAAAAATGACATTTTGAGGCCTTTCGTGAATGTAGTTATAGATAGTGACCAACAATGGCTTAAAAATTACTAGTGGTCTGTAGTTTTCTTGCTTTTAAAACCTTGCTTCTGCTTGTGCTTCTCTTCTGTTTTCACATTTTATTATTATTAGTTTTTTCATGGTGTTGATTGACCCAAAATTCTTTATTTTATTTTTAGAATAAAATATTTTTTATTCTTTATTTTTCTTTATTTTATTTTTAGGAAAGCATATTCAAGTCTGAGAATACATGATTTATCTCTGACATTTATTAGCCACAAAAAGAATAAGTCTTCTTGGAGTTAAACAACTATAACTGGCACTTAATATCTACTAATGATTTTTGTCATGATTTACAAATAGGCAAAGAAAGGTTCAATACAGTTTGTTGGTTTCTTACCTCAGGAGTACTTTAATCTGGCTAGCACTTTGGAATTTTGGTACCTTTTTAAAATTATTAGAATTCAGTTGACCCAAATGACTTATATATAGACTTTTGCCCTTAAATTCTAAACTCTTTGTATTTTTAGGGACATTTGATCCTCATATGTCTAATTCATGGAGACAGTGTCCTGCAGCAAAAGCTAAGGCCAAGAAAGTTTAAAATCTAGCCTTTACTCTGCCATTTTTTGTTGTTAAATATGAAATGTGTTTTTCCAAAATCAAGTGAACTTGAACTTCAGAAGGGCCCAGTTTGGTATGAACCATGAAATTTGATGGAGTTTCTAAACATTGCAAGATATTATTCTTACAACTCTGGTCACAGTTCTGGTATCACATGACTGGTTGTTTTCTGCCAGTATAGACGAACACCCTGACTTGGACAGTGTCCAGCATCCTGCAGTAGTGAGTGAGGTGCTGGACATGGTAGAGTTTGGTTTTAGAGATTTTCTTTGCTTGTTTTATAAATATCAAATTTAACTGTCTGTTGCCTGCTGTAGAAAAAGAAGGACAAGAAACCCTTTACTCATGGAGACCTTGACAAAGAAGGTAGCTAATGTATGTACTAGTTAGAGTGATGCTGGCTGCTATACCAATGAGCAGCCCCCACATTTTAGTATTTAATGCAGTAACACATACCAATCCAGTGCGGGTATTTCTGTCAGTAGGTGGAACTAACCACCTGTCTTCTTTCCTTTTGTGATTCTGCCAACCCCGAGGGCTTTGAAGTCCTCTGATCTAGCCAGCAGACAGAGAGGATAGAGAATACACCTCTGCTTCTTAATTGCCTTGGTTTAGACACTTCTGTTTACATGTCATAGCAATTTTTGGTCGTATTGGCCTCACCTGGGTGCAAGGAGGAGGAGCAGGTAGGAAATGCAATCCTTGACTGGCTGTCACTCTCCCATGACTATGGAAGGAGGAGCAGGAATTACGGTGGATGCTTAGATGTCTCTTCCATGGGGGTCATTGGCATGAGTGTAGAATCTCCACAACCGTAACATACACTCCCTTCCTCTCAAAGTACCTTGGTTCTCACCAATCCAGATCAGGAATTCTAAAAGACTTGGTGACATCTGAGAATACTATATGACACTAGAGGAATTCACTCATTATTTCGGTTTGGTCCTTGTCTTAGTTTGAATTCCCCAAGAAGCTGGTCTTAAAACAAAGATTTGAGTGCAAGTAGTTTATTAGTAAAGTGATCCCAGAAACACCAGTAGGGGTGTGGGAAAGTGAGACAGAGAGGGGAAGACAACCAAATAAAAGTTGCATTACCAAGCAGGTCACCACTGTGGGTGTCTGGAGCTTCACTGGGGAGCTCTAAGGTCCCATGTGGAACATGTACCTCAGATTTATCCAACTCAAAAAGTGAGGGCTGCTGAGGTATTTATACACTAATGCTCATCAATTTTTTTTGACATTAATACCCAAAGCACTTCTGGCATGTTGAATAGACTCCAGTGGCCAGAGAAAGACCAAGGGCATGTACTAAAATGGTAACGTCCCAGGGGATGTGGGCATCTGCTGGAGTCCTGGGTAGCACAGGCTGTACCAATGCAGCTGACTGATGAATCAACAAGCTGTCTTTGGTGTTGCTCTCTCTGTTGTACAGTGTGCCCAACGAGGAGGCCAAGACAAGCACCACGAACACTCAGGTGGAAGGGGATGACGAGGCCGCCTTGCTGGAGCGCCTGGCTCGGCGAGAGGAAAGACGCCAGAAACGCCTGCAGGAAGCTCTGGAGAGGCAGAAGGAGTTTGACCCAACAATAACAGATGCAAGTCTGTCGCTCCCAAGCAGCAGAATGCAAAATGACACGGCAGAAAACGAAACTGCAGAGAAGGAAGAGAAAAGTGAAAGTCGCCAAGAAAGATATGAGATAGAGGAAACACAAATAGTCACTAAGTCCTACCAGAAGAATGATTGGAGGGATGCTGAAGAGAACAAGAAAGAAAAGGAAAAGGAGGAGGAGGAGGAGGAAGAGAAGCCAAAGCAAAGGAGCATTGGAGACAATCAGGTAGAGGCGATGGTAGAAGAGAAAACAACAGAAAGCCAAGAGGAAACAGTGGTAATGTCATTGAAAAACGGGCAAATCAGCACAGAAGAGCCTAAACTAGAGGAGGAGAGGGAACAAGGTTCAGATGAGATTCCCCATAACGAAAAGACAGAAGACGAGGACAGGGAAAGAGCTGAGGCCGAGAGGGTAAGGTTGGAAGCAGAAGAAAGAGAAAGAATCAAAGCCGAGCAAGACAAAAAGATAGCAGATGAGCGGGCAAGAATTGAAGCAGAAGAAAAAGCAGCTCTCCAAGAAAGAGAAAAGAGGGAGGCAGAGGAGAGAGAAAGGAGGGAGGCAAAAGAGAGAGAAAGGAGGGAGGCAGAGGAGAGAGAAAGGAGGGAGGCAGAAGAGAGAGAAAGGAGGGAGGCAGAGGAGAGAGAAAGGAGGGAGGCAGAGGAGAGAAAAAGGAGAGAGGCAGAGGAGAGAGAAAGGAAGAAGCAGGAAGAGAAAAGGGCAGCAGAGGAGAGGCAGAGGGCAAAGGCAGAGGAGGAGAAGGCTAAGATAGAAGAGCAGAAACTCAACAAGCAGCTAGAAGAGAAAAGACGTGCAATGCAAGAGACAAAGGTACAAGGGGGAAAGGTAGAAGGGAAACAGGTAAATGAAAAGAAAGTGCAAGAAGATAAACTTCAGACACCTGTCCTAAAGAAACAGGTACAGTAAACATTTTGCACCAAATGTGTGATGCCTGTGACTTACGAGAAATGTAATGCACATCAAATCTGGGACTGAGGCCACATGCGTGCAGCCCACGTGCTTGATCATTTGGCGACCTATTCATTTTTTCAGGCCATAGCAATACGCAAGCATGAAGCAAGTAGTTGATGGCTAAATATTCAATCAACCAAATTTACTGGGACAACCAGAGAGAAACTAATTGCTCTGTGCTTGGTTGTTATGAATACCAAAAAAATGAATTAACGCAAAGATGATCCATGTGGTGGTGCTGTGTTGACTCATGATTCTTTTCACCTGCATCTAAACTCATTCTTTTTAACATCTCTCCTCTATCCATGGGTCTACATGAGGCAAGAGGCTCATGACTTCTCACCTCACTCAAGTGTTTGATGTTGAATAAAAAATTATAAAGTCGGGGTGGGAAGTTGATATAAAGAATAATGATCAGACAATTTCATTTCAAGAAGGCAAAAATAAATCCCCAGAAATTAAGTAGTAATAAAGTGGGAGCTGGTTGGAGCCTTTTATTTAAAAATGTCAGGCTGGGCACAGTGACTCACGCCTGTAATCCTAGCACTCTGGGAGGCTGAGGTGGGTGGATCGCTCAAGGTCAGGAGTTCGAGACCAGCT
>NW_012149008.1:2380399-2422884 GCF_000956105.1 Propithecus coquereli
AAAATAAATAAATAAAAATGTCAAAACCCTGATTTGCCATCATGTAGACCTGAGCTTAATGTAGACTTGCAGAAAGCCATTCATCTGGGATAGTATCGATTTATAACTGACTGATAATTAAGAGCATACATTTTGCTACTTTTTCCATCTGGGTGACACAAATTCATGTAGTCCAAGGAAGGGTGGAAATAGTGGGGGGGGTGTTGTTTGTAAGGTACAAAAGATTTTTTTCTGTCTGCAAGACTGCATTTAAAGCACTATACCTAACCATTACCACCATCACCACCACTCAAAAAAAAAAAAAAAAGGAAAAAAGAGATGCTTGCATATTCACCTTTCCAGAACAAACTCTATCACTAAGTCCACATTGCACTGAAGTTGTTGTTCACTCCTGCTTCTGTGCAAGGGGCTCATGAACACAGCTATATTTGAGAAGATCATGAACAAAGTGCACCAAACCACACGTGAGGTTTGTAAACACACACAAGCAGTGCCACGTCATGCTAGATTTCAGAGTGCACAATGGCAGGCACATGAGAAAATGTGGGAAGAAAATAGCCCACATTGCTATTTAGAACCACAGGCACCAAGCAGGAAACGTGAGCACTCAGACAGCGGAAGAGAAGCCATCCTGCGGCACATGCAAAGTGATCTGAGCACCTCTCACTCTTGTAAGCTAGAAAGGGCTGCTTTTACACGAGTGACTTTACCATTCTTGAAAATAAAAAGGAAGAAGAAAAGGGAGCTAAAGTACAAGCTAAAAGAGACAAGTCCCAAGAAGACAAGCCCGCCTTCAAAAAACAAGAGGTAAATATTATTGAGAAGTGTTCTGATCATAAAGTAACAGAGAGCAGTGTTCATAGCATCTTAGATCTGACAATCTTAAAATTATAACCTCGAATCCAGTGTTTTTCAAGCCACAACTCGTGATTCATTGAACGGTGAGATCAGCTTAGAGTGTCTCAAAATTAGTTCAATGTGTCAATTGGCATTTTAAAAAAGTGAAATGGAATAGAAAGTATCAAAGAACATTGTAGGGAGTAAGTATTGCATTGTCATATAAATTGTCTCTCTTACTGTGGGTCACAGTCAAAAAGGCTTGGAAAGCATTCTGGAATCAATCTATCCTGCTTTCTACTCTTCTGAGTGCTAATATTTTCCCTTGAGCCATCCTACTTTCACTTCAATTATGAAATATTTCCAACTGGCCTTGATTAATACTTTAACTTTTCAAAGGAAAAACACCCCCGCACATCTCAGTAGGAAATTTGGTGAACGGAAGATGGTATTTGGTTTCCGAAAGAAAAGTTTGGCCAAATGTTCTGCATTGCATTTCTGAGGCACACACGGTGCCAGGGTGTTTGACTGTGGGTAAATGAACGAGGCAGTGGACCAAAGGCTGCTGCCGGCGGAATGTCATGGTGCTCTGATGTAGTCAGAATGTCACATCAGAATACCTGACCTCATTTTAACCATCATGCTTATATTAGCTCCAAATAATCCTAAAAATTGAGATTATATCTAATAAGTTCACAGTACTCGAACATGGTAAAACTGAATTATCGGAGATAGGGAGAATTGAATTACTTTGCCTACGGGACCAGTGAAGTGTAGCCATTGAGTGCCAACCCAAATGGACTCTTGCTACATTTCTCTGCCTATTATGGCATCTATTAAGAAAACTCAAAATTTTAAACAGAAAAATCCGTATTTAGAAAACAGATGACCAGATTAAATAGGGGGTGGGTTATTTTCTTAAATATTTTTCATAAAATCCATGTGAAAAATAAGAACCTTTAGTTCATGTTATATATGATATTTATGTTAATATTCATGTTCCTCTCTGTTTCTAATAGAACTTGTGGTGGTTTGGGAGTGAGAATTGCATGTGAGCACTGGCCATCTAAAGGAAGGAGAAATGTAAATGCTAAGAACTGGGAAACTGAATTTAGCTCTCACGAGGTAGCTAAGAACACAGTTAAACATGTTGGGAAATACTGTTTTCATTTGGGGACAGAAGAACGCCTTACAAAGTCATCTACCAAAAAAAAATGGAAGTCACCTCAGAGCTAAATTCAGACAGAAATGTCACACATGGGTTCCTCTAGAAAGCTAGTGTTTCAGGGTGAATATATTTGACTACAGAAGGAAGTGGGCATGAAATGATGACTCCGAGATTAAATATGTGGGGGAAGGGAGGCTCTAGAAAACACTGCTTGGGGTCTATATTTAAAATTTTATTCACCTCACTAAGATCGAATTTGTTTTTAGTGACCAAAGCATTGTACGCCTGCGCGTGGTGTCTGAGAGCTAGACACCATACTCACCCATGCTCACCCGGATCATCCTTCGGCCTCTTCTCAGAGGAGGCCCCGGGTCAACAGTGTCCATGGTACCATCAGACACTCCTGGGAACGATTCGAGGCCTTTCCCAGTGTGCCCCACAGCACATTCCAGTCTCCCAAAACTTTTGACCTTTTTTTTACACAGGCCAGATAAGCTCCTCAACCCAAGCTTAAAAAAAAACAAACAAACAACAACAACAAAAAAACACTGTATTCCCCTTTTAACATTGTGTACATAAACTACTGGTTGAACAACTAGGTTTTCCCCTTTCCAGCTAGTTGTGTTGTTACTTTATGTAGATAGCTTTAAATCGTGTTTACATGATTCAACCATTTTAGACAACCTGTTGGTTTTTTATTCCTTTTTGTTCAGAAAAAAGTAAAAACCAAAAAGCAAACTACAACCTTTCCTTTCAAGGACCTATGCAACGTGGGCAGAGTAGGTGAACCACAGCTAAACACAAACATCACATGAGCCTTCTTAAAGAAAACATTTCCAGATATCACTCCAAGGTCTGCAAACAAACAAACAAGCAAAAATATACAACCTGTGTTTCTCCACTGCAGTTTAACTCTGTTTGTGGCGATGGGTCGCAGAGGATCACCAACCTTGAAACTTGATTTAGCTTTCTTTTGCTCCTCTCCAATTATAAAAAGCCTCTTTTTAGTTCCCGGGAGCTATTTTTTCCCCCCACCTCTAACAGAAAAATGAAGTTTCTAACAGAGCTGCTCGTATGATATTAAAAGTGATGTTCATGTCTCCAGGCCAACACTTCCCAAATGTTAGCATGCCTGCTAATCACCTGGGAATCTTGTTAAATGCAGCATCTGATTCAGTGAGGTCTCTGTGGTCCATGGACCAGACTTGCAGTAGCAAGGAATCCAGAAAACATCCGTGTGCTGTAAATTGGACCCAAAAAAGGATTTGGGGCTTCCGAAACTAACAAAAGCCTATTAAACCTAGTCTGGAAAAACTGTAGCTTGCACCCAGTTCTTATTACTATTCTGGAATCAAATAATGCAATACAGTCCAGACTCACATCTCAATCCTTTTTGACTTGCTCGCTTAACTTTTTGAGTATTTCTCTGGCACAAGGACATGTCACTTGAAGTCCCACCCCCCCACACACACTCATGTGTTATTCCATTGGATATTCCACATATCCAGAGTTCTAAAATCCAAGCGATTGTATTTGGTCAGAGCCTTTCTTAAGAGTATGCTAATGTTATCCGTATATGAAGCACATAAACTCTTTCAATATACTTGGTTACCTATTATTACTTCTGCACAGATTTTCTTCATGGTAACATTCTGACCTGGAAGGTCTAATGCCTTTACCAAGGAGCACAGAATCCCATGGATTTGGGTCGAATCTGCCACAGAATCCAAAAATAAAATTTAGAGGCTCTATGGAATTAACTGTATTTATTTCCCAGAAGGAGAAAATAGTTTTCAGTCAAACTCAAATTATCATTATTACATGGAGAATGTTTCTAAGAAAGTTTTCCAACAGGAATATAAGCCTACCATCCACTATAACATTTGCCAATAAAGACAGAGCTTGAAAAAAGGGGGGGGGGGGGATTTTTCTTCTGTTAGACATGTATTGTTTTTCAAATCTATTTTAAAGACTTTTTTGGCCAGTAAACCAGATAATACATTTTGGAAGCATGGAAATATTTCTGGCTCCAAAATAAGAGAAATGAATTAAAGGGAACTTCTCTACACAGTGTTCCACAAATCATGAGATTTGACTCAGAATTTGTTTCATGGGTACCCTTGAAATGGGACCCCCCTCACCTCCAAATATGTATCCCCAGATGCTTCTTAACCAAAATATAAACTTGAGTCCATGGTTTCTGGGGCTAAATCTAATAGTGGTGGCAAAAACGAGAATATACTCTGCCTCCTCCTGCCTGTCCAATGAATACTGCTTTATTCTTGAGTGGCCACCAAGGAACCACCGTCAAGCTGCGGTACAGGCCATGAGCTTCCTTCTCTTTGCTGTAGGCCCTCACGACCAACCAGGAGCCAAGAGGGAAATGACAGGATGAAAGAGTAGGAAGGGAGCCTCTAGTCCAATCCTGTCCTTTTACACTCATGAGACCAGCATCCCAGAGAAATTAGGTGACTTGTTCACGTAACACAGCTGGTTTGTTGACAGCACTAGAACCAAAAGTCAGGTTTCCTGACTTGCAGACAGAGGTCTTGGAGGGAATGCAAAACACAATTCCCCTCTTCAGCATGTCCGAGGGACATCCTAGGTATATACCTCCTGAAGAAAGATTAAAATCTTAATTAGGGCAACATAGTAGTGAATACTTCATCCGTAGTAACGTGATCAAATAACACCCAAAGAAGACAGTCAAAGGACTGTTGAAGGCTCATCAGAAAAGAGCAAAAACAATGGACTCTGCTTTGTTAAACATGCGCTTTAGGAGTTCAGAGAGTATTTGAAGAATAGGTGGAAAGAAGTGAGTGATCTGGCCAAGGGAGAACATTCTAGGCCACACTACCTAAGCCCTAAGTTCTTATGGCCTCCCCTTCCTCTGCAGGTTTCTTTAGAGCAATAGTGCTTTGTAACTGTTTGTCTTTAAAACAACAATAATGCCCGGGTGCGGTGGCTCATACCTGTAATCCTAGCACTCTGGGAGGCCAAGGCGGGAGGATTGTTTGAGCTCAGGAGTTCGAAAGGAGCCTGAGCAAGAGCAAGACCCTGTCTCTACTAAAAATAGAAAGAAATCAATTGGACAACTAAAAATATATAGGAAAAATTAGCCGGGCATGGCAGCGCATGCCTGTAGTCCCAGCTACTCGGGAGGCTGAGGCAGAAGGATCGCCTGAGCCCAGGAGTTTGAGGTTGCTGTGAGCTAAGCTGACACCACGGCACTCTAGCCCAGGCAAAAGAGTGAGACTCTGTCTCAAAAAAAAAAGAAAACAACAATAATGAACCTCACCTGTTTTCACACTCATCTTTTAAGAATGGGCGAGATGATATAGGTGAAGTAATTTGAACTCCTTTCCCACCCTCTCCTTCAAAAAGCTATATAAATTCAGTTTACTTTGGAAAAACCTGTCTCATTAACCGTGAGAAACTTGTAACACAAAACCCATAAAATATTAAGGCTACCACCTGCCCTCACGTGTCATCTTCCTCTGTCTCCCATAACAATCACAAAACCACTTCCAGAGAACTAAAGTTTCACTGGCAATGGAAGTCAAGATAAACTCTGGAATATTTCCTATTCCATTCTAACTTTAATGTTTAGATGACTGCAAACATGGCCCCACAGATCCCACATATCTTGCATCCTCCCCTTAAAGGTCGGATTATTATGTGTCCACCCTTGGGCACTAATTTCTCATTCGATTAAAATACAAGGGTGGTCTTCACCAGAATTGGCTGGGCGGATTTAGCTAACCTAGTAGGTTTCCTCTTCTGTCCTCCTCATTTGTGTCCTTCTCAAAGATTCTCTCTCCATCCAAGAGACAGTCCAAGCAACCTGGCCACTCTAACTTCAAAGCCACTCTAGTAGTAATTACTCTTCCCAGTGGGAACTGCAAACAGCTTATGTGAAGTTCCCAGAACTCAATAGTTTCCAAACCGTAACATTCCTACTGCTCTAAAAAAATAAAAACCCCAGTGAGATCAGGGATGATCTTGCCTTCCTAAAATTGTGGTCAAGGTCTTTATTCACAAGCTAAAGGACCATAGCTCATGCTGTAAGAATTTTCTCTGACACCCGATCTATCACACTGGGTGGTTTGTTTTCTGCCTTCCTAACAATTTTGGGTCTTACTTGGTGATACCAGCCAAAATCTAATAAGAGTTTTATCGTTATGTTTCTTCCTGATATGTACTGTTGGTTAGATCAAAGATGAGAAGATTAAAAAGGACAAAGAACCCAAAGAAGAAATTAAGAGCTTCATGGATCGAAAGAAAGGATTTACAGAAGTGAAGTCACAGAATGGGGAATTCATGACCCACAAACTTAAACATGCTGAGAACACTTTCAGGTAAGAAGTAGTGACTAGTTAACAGTGACTGTGTTCACATGTGGGGGGAAAAAAAAATCAGTCTCCCTATCCTGTGCCTCCAGACAGAAATGTGCTAAACAGGCAACATGCTTTTGTTGTGAGATCATTAGCCATTGTCTTAGAGATACTCAGTCAGCAGGTCCGGCACTCATATCACTAACAGAAGACCAGCAGTCACAGCTTAGACAGGGCTTAATCTGCTTTTCCCATTATCCCAAGAGGCAGATAGATCATTCTTGGTGTCCATGTTTTTATTCACTGACCTAATATGCTCATGTGAGATCAGTTTATTAGAAAACATTATGACTGGGGTTAGTATCATTGATTCATTCTTTATATATGGTCTGATCACCTTCATAGGAGACCCTTCTCAGTAGCATTTTCAAGAATGCATCTTCTGAAGGTTGTAAATAAATGTTGCATAAAGCTAAGATTGTTCTGTGCCAAATACTTGGGAGACATTGCGTTAAACTAAGTTGATCAGATCTCTTTACCACTAGACTTTGAGAGCCCTTAATGTTAATTTTTACTGGGAATCTCTAAGAGGGGAGGAGAGGGCATGGAACTACAGCTCCCTTCCATACAGTTTGGAAAAAACCCTCTTGTATATCATCAGCTTCCCCCTCCACACCTATGGAAAATCCTGGCAATTGGCTGTAGGATAGACTAGACCAGGTTATACAGGCAAATTCTCATTTCTAGATACAAATGGATACTGAGAGCTCTGCACCAGTTCTGTAGAAGAATTTAAGGCGCAGAAGCCTTCCATGGAACTATATGATTCTCTGTGCCCCATCCCCGCAAACACTCCTTCCAACCACTGGTGCCAAATCTCAACTTCTGTCATGTCACTGGCTCCTGTGTCAGATGTGCTGGAAGAGAGTCCTGGGTTTCTGCAATGTGGATTTCCATGGGGTTGTTCTTTGGACAGAAGCCTTGCCTGTAGATCCTGTTTTTCTGAACACTGCAAATAAGAAAGTCCCCAGGCAGGTATGATGTAGAAGTTTGGCATGGTCCTTACACCAAAGCCTTTGTAACATGTAGAAGCAAGTGGAGCTAGTAGGAATGGACATTCCAGGCTCATCTAAAAGGCTAAGATGGATAAATATAGTTGCCCCAAAACAACTTTTCTATACAAAACTTTGAACAGAAACCTAGTCATATTTATCCAAAGGAAAGCCTAAAGTACACAGAAGAAAAAGTGTGCCTAAAAGGTCTAAATGCAACTGTGAAGGAGTAAGAAAGGTAGAATCTATAGATATTACTTGGGATTGGTAAGAGAGTAGGTGTGAAAATTAAGAGTTTATTGGAAATTCATAGAAAATCTACAAAGTAAGTTGATTTAGGTTGATAAGCTGAGTCCAAAGCTTGCTGAAGTGCCTGTAGTTTAATATTTTAAAGCCCTGGAATAGTGTCAGGTTCATGAAAAATGTTCAATGAATATTACCTAAGATTACTATTTTTTATTGATAGCTTAAACTATGTTTTCTAGGTATAAGCTTTATTTCTGTTAAGAGAAATAATGTTTAAAAAATCTGTCAGTAGTAAAAAGTTTGGTTAACAATTAGCGAACCTGCCAACAAACCTCAGTCAAAGCTCAAATTAATAAGTAACATGCCTATTGTGTAGAAACCCAAAGAGCTGGGAATTGAAAGAGAAGAAGAGTCCCAAGAGATGGCAACAACTTGAGCAATGAAAACCCACGCATGTGACTCTAGCCTTAATTCTTCCATTTTTGGGCAGAAAAACAAAACCAAGAACAAGCTGCCTCCATAGTATTCATTTTTGTTTAGCCACCAACATATGTGAATGTTAGTTTCAATTAGAAGTTAATGCTGATAGAAACAGAGAAGCATGGTTTTCCTCCATGTACTTATAAAATGAGAAAGGAAGAAAGTATGAGCCTCTATTTAGATATAGCACCTACTAGCTTAACTGTAAACAAGCTTTGTTCTTAATGGTCAAAGGCCTGATGTTCATCTTGACTTAAACCTAAAGAAGCCAAGGATAGGGGAGAGAACGTTATGGAAGAAATTTCCATAGGAAGTGGCCCCTAATGCTGAGGGCATGCCTGCAAATATAGGCAGAGGCGATGTGGATAAAACTCTTGCTCCTGTTTTGAGCATAGCTTTTGATGTTTGATTTAATTACTGTCCCCTCTGATATTCCTGTTTTCTTGTAACTAGATTGTTTTCTCTAAAACATGACATAAAAAGCTCAATTTGATGAGAAAGTTGTGGAGATAGCAGATTATATCAAGGGTGTTATGGAAAGTACAAAATGAGGGGTTTTTTTTTTAAGGTGGGAATTAAAAAGTTTTTTTCTGATTATAGAAAAAAATGTGCTCATTCTAAAACACTCAGAAAATAGGATAAAAATAAGCACCCACCACCCAAAGATAATTACAGGTAACATTTTTTCCAGATATGTATATATATAATATTCAAGATAGACACACACATATATATTATATATATATATGTGGCTATAATTATAAATATATATTTTTAATTGATTCTTGTACCATGCATAACAATATATCACAGATAGATTTCTATACCAATAAATATAAGCCTACAATTAATTGTGTTAGATTATTCCGCTGAATATTATAACTGAATATTATGACTTATTTAACCAATCCCTAAGGACAGGCATTTTGATTGTCCAAAATGAAGACCAAGCGACACCTAGTGGAATCTAGAGATGTGTTCCGTGGGCATGTGTTTTGCCATTCCAGCTCCTGTACATTAGGATGAACACAAAGAGCAAATTTGTTTTTGAACAGAAAGACCTTAAATTAACTGAGAGAGGAGTCACAGGCCTGTGAACTTTTAATACCCTGAAAAAGAAACATGAAGTTTAAAGGAACTCTCAACGTTGAGTTCAAAATAAAAGAATTCATCTTTAACTGTCAAGAGCCTGGAACAGTATTTGAAAACTTTTTAACCTCAGTCCTTAGTAAAAAATAAATTTTACATCATGACCCTGTACATATCTACATATATATTAATAACTAAAACCAGTGGGTCAAGAAATGGTACTTCTTTTTGCTCTGTACAATGCACTCTGATGTTTCTATTTCATTTTTTTAAATGCTGATTACAATCCACTAAATTGATTTTCTCACCTATAGCATGAAAAACATTGTCCTGGAAGAAACAGTATATTCAGAAATTCTTCAGCGTTTAAAAAGCATGATATGTACACTATAAAGTCAATATTGTATGATGTATATCTTGAACCCATTCTTTTTATTCCTCTTGCTCCATAGCTAGAAATACTGTGCCATTCTTTAGATGGAACAAATGATATTAGAGAGTGATAATTCATTTGTTCCATACACAATAGTGCCAGGAATGGGCTACCTATGTTCAGATCTAGTAAAGAATGACCTCATAAATACTATCACATAAATACTTACTTGATAGTATTTATTAATAAATAACAACAAACTATATACTCTTAAAGACTACTTATAACAAGGCCCTTTGAGCACACCATTAAATTCTTCTAAAGTCCCAGGAGAATCCAACTCACATGAATTCTGCTTTAGTGAAAAACGTAGTGTTCTACTGAAGTTCTATTTTGAGTAACAACATGTTTTGAAATTATCAATGTTCTAACTCTATTAGATGGCAAATTTATTAAAGGATCTTAAGGGGTCAGTAGGTGCTAATGAAATCTTGCCATCTTTTTATATGATTTGTGTAAAATAATAAGAATACCAGTTCTGGTATAAATTTTTAACATAAGGACTCAGGATAGCATTCTGTCTTGAGTCAGAACATTTTCCAGATTCTGCAATAAAATCCCTGTGGGCCCTCCTTAATCACAAAAGTTAATTCAACATCATTTCAATTTTAGTTCCTACTTATGTAAAACTTACCCATTTCTTCCTGTTTTATAAGCTCTGCTATCTGATGAAGCTTTGCTTCCACTCCAGCAGGAAGGTAGCTAGACCTAGACTGTAGAAATTCTAGAAAACTAGAGGTAGGAAATATTTTTTCACAGACTCTCTGTCATCAAGGTTTGAGGTGAGCCATAGGGAGGTAGGCTGACATATTGTATTTCAATTGATTCATTATTTTATAACAAATCATATTTA
This sequence comes from Propithecus coquereli, assembly GCF_000956105.1. Lineage (NCBI taxonomy): Eukaryota > Metazoa > Chordata > Mammalia > Primates > Indriidae > Propithecus > Propithecus coquereli. The sequence continues at coordinate 2,390,892 of NW_012149008.1, forward strand.
ATTTCAGGTATAATCATAGTACAGGGTATCCCAAAAGTCACCCTATGTAGGGAAAATTGGAAATTGTAGCTAAATGTACCTTTATTTACAAAATATTCATTACAAAATGTTACGAAATTTTTCCTTTGTAATGACAAGAAGAGTACACTTGGTAGAGAAGCATTAGAATCTGGTCATGGGTCAACCACTTTCTAGCTATCAAAAGTCTGGGTAATAATTTTTTCTCGCCTATGGTTCCCTTATCATAAGATGGGATAATAGATGTCAACTTCCAAGTTATTGTGACTGTTAAATGAAAATAATGAATATGAAAAGGGTTAAGAAAGCATAAAGAATGACATCTAAGTAACAACCCTAATCACATCATTTCAAGCTAACTTAGTAATTTTAAGTCCTTATAAGCAGTATTCCAGTTGTGGTGGGTTAAAAATACACAAATCGAAGCTATAGGTTAGTGCATAGCCATTCAGAACTTTCCTGAAGCAGCTCTGTAAAAATAGACATACATTACTGTATTTAGCTCTTAATCAAGAGGCAACGGGTAATTTCATCTACCCCAGAGATCGGCTGCTAGAGTCAAGCTGAAGGCAACATTGTGGATAGACATGGATTTATTTCAGTGCCTACCTCTAGTTCGGCCACCGTTTCCCATTCCCAGTGCCTGAGCCTTTCTGGCTTCCCTCCTGTTCCATGACTGCAGGCAGATCCAAGCTCACCAGTAACTTATGGGAGAGGACCAATAGGACCACTCTTAGATTTTAGAACTCATTCTAACAATAATGTTTTGGACTACATACCTTCCTTTCTAATAACAACTAATATTTATACTATAGATGATACATAACTTAACATTGATATAATATATAATCCTATATGACCCCCTTGGGTAAATAGAGTAAATAGTATTTGCCCATTTTTTCCATGTTACGGCATGTATCATGGTTCTTTTTAAAATCGTGATAAAAAACACATAACATAAAATTTACCATCTTAACCATTTTTAAATGTACAGTTCAGCAGTGTGAAGTATTTGATAAATTCACACGGCTGTGCAACAGATCTCCAAAACGCTTTTCATCCTGCAGAACTGAAATTCTACATCCATTGAGCAACAACTTATTTTCTTCTCCGCCTCCTTGCCCCCCCTCCCGAACTACCATTCTACTTTCTGTCTCTATGTATTTGACTGCTTTAGATCCCTCATGGAAGTGGAATCGTAGAGTATTTGCTTTTTTGTGTCTGGCTTATTTCACGTAGCACAGTATCTGCAAGCTTCATCCACGTTGTAGCATGTAACAGGATTTTCCTTCCTTTTTGAGGCAGAATAACATTGCGTTGCGTGGATATACCACATTTTGCCTATTCATCCCATCATGGGCATTGGGTTGCTTCCATCTCTTGGCTATTGCGACTAGTGCTGCTAGGAACGTGGGTACAGAGAGATCTCTTCCAGACCCTGTCTTCAATTCTTTTGGATGTACACCGGAAGTGGGATTGCTGGGTCACGTGGTAGTTCTATTTTTAATTTTGGGGGGAATCTCCATAGTGTTTTCCGTAGCAGCTGCATCATTTTACAGGTCCCCCCACACCCCCACAGCCCCGCAGTGCGTATTTGCCCCATTTTACAGCCCAGGAAACCAAGGGCAAGTGGCAGAGCAGGGGCTCCCATTCAGAACTTGCGGTTCCAGGCAGATCCAACCTGCCTCTCGGGCTGGTGTGAGGACCAGTGTCCAGGGCGGTGGAGGTTTGGTCTGGGCCTGCAGACGGCCCTCCCCTCCCCCCAGGGGAGGCTGCAGGGCAGAAGCTGTCAACTCCTTCCCATTGCCCCCCCCCCCACCGCAGCCGCCCCGGAGGCAGGGCCGGCGGGGACGCCAAGGAGGCGGAGGGCGCGCCCCAGGTGGAGGCCGGCAAGCGGCTGGAGGAGCTTCGCCGCCGCCGCGGGGAGACCGAGAGCGAGGAGTTCGAGAAGCTCAAACAGAAGCAGCAGGAGGCAGCCTTGGAGCTGGAGGAGCTGAAGAAAAAGCGGGAGGAGCGAAGGAAGGTCCTGGAGGAGGAAGAGCAGAGGAGGAAGCAGGAGGAAGCCGATCGGAAAGCCCGAGAGGAGGTAAGGGGGGTGCCCGCTCTCCAGCCTCCGAAAACGTGTCCTGGTGACCCTTCTAGCTCAGAGACTCATCCCCCGCCCCAGTGCCACGGGCTCTTAAAAATATACGTTAAGAATGATAAACTTACTGTGTGCTAGGCACTGTTCTAAAACCTATAGACACTAATTTATCCAGTGCTCATAAGAACTCTCTGATGTAGGGCCTTATCCCCATTTTACAGATGAGCAAATGGAGGCACATAGAGGTTTTTTTTTTGTAATTTTCCTTGGGAACATTGGTCTTAACCCATGACCCTCCACTGCCTCTCAAAAAGGAGAAGTTAGAAAGCTGAAAAGGATAGAAGTTCTGTACATTAGTTACAAGAACTAAGTTACATGATATTTTTCTAATATTTGAAGAGTTTTTATGGAGAAGATTTATTTAAATCATTTTTAGGTTTGTTTTTTTTTAATGGACACATAAGTCGATGAGAATGTAAACAGGCAGGGAAGTGTCTGCTTTCTACCACATACCCAGGACCCCACACAGTGCCTGGTGGTGCAGCAGGAGCCCTATCATTAGGAACAGATGAATGTGTCCCATCTTTTAAGACAGAACTAAAAACTACAGGTTTAAGTTGCAAGGAGGGAAATTTTGGCTCGGCATATGAAAAAACATTTAACCAACTACAACTTATATTACTACAGTTTACAAAGTCCATTCTTTCCTTTCTTCCTGAGGCACATTATGAGTCTCATTTTATGAGAAGAGAAACCAGGGATCAAATAGTTTGAATAGGCCGGGCGCAGTGGCTCACGCCTGTAATCCTAGCTCTCTGGGAGGCCGAGGCGGCGGATTGTTTGAGCTCGAGTTCGAAACCAGCCTGAGCAAGAGCGAGACCCCGTCTCTACTAAAATTAGAAAGAAATCAATTGGACAACTAAAACTATATAGAAAAAATTAGCCGGGCATGGTGGCGCATGCCTGTAGTCCCAGCTACTCGGGAGGCTGAGGCAGGAGGATCGCTTGAGCCCAGGAGTGCGAGGTTGCTGTGAGCTAGGCTGATGCCACGGCACTCACTCTAGCCCGGGCAAAAGAGTGAGACTCTGTCTCAAAAAAAAAAAAAAAATAGTTTGAGTGACTTGGTTGGAGATTCTTGACTAGTCTGTGGTAGAATCAGTACTGGGACCCAGCTTTTACAACTCTGAGCTGAGAGCTTCTGAGCAGTCATCTCACATCATTGAAAATATGCCCAGAAAGACTTCTGATGACTTTCTGACATGGATCTTGTATAAAATTTCCCTGAACTATGTGGAAAGTTTGGATATATTATTTTATGGTATCTCCAACTCCAACTTTCAATGAGACAATGACCTTTGGTTGGAAAGTGATTGGGATGATGGAGTTTTAGAATCAGATATTCCTGGGTTTGTATCCTAACTCTAACTCTTACACCCTGAGTCTAGGGAGAGTTGCTGGACTACTCTGTGCCTTCTTTTCCTCATCCGTGAAATGGTATCTACTTCGCGGGATTATTCTGATGATGAAATAGATCATTGTATTCACAGTGCCCGGCACATAATGGGCGCTCAAAAAGTGGTAGTTATCATTATTGTTGTCATTGCTATTATTATTATTTAGGGGAGGAGAGTACCAGGGAAGGCAGAAGGAGAATCATGAACCCTTAAAGCTACTGTATCGGACCTAGGAGATTATTTGTTCTACCTCCTGCCAAGCACAGCATCCTTCTGCCACGTCCTATGACAGATGAACATCTAGTCTCTGCTTGAGAATATCCAGGGATAATGATCTCAACAGTTTAAAAAAATACAAAAGCCTGCATAAATCTCTCAGAAAACCATTCATAGAGGATGTGTCACTTGATCAGAGCTCCAAATTTTTTGTCTGATGGAGAAGACAGGGCAGGGTATTTTAGGCTGGGAATGAAGGCACCGAGGGGTTAATGAGCACGTTGTACACATCTGTGATGTCACCACTATGGTGCAGTATCTACATCATTGCAGGTTGGTCAAACCATCTAAAATAATCTATTCAGTTAAGGTCGGGGTGGGCAACCATAAAATCATCCCTTGTACATTCGGCAAATGTAGGGCCATAGATTTATATAAAGTTTCACGTACGCCATCTCATTTGTCTCCACCACTCTCCTAGGAAGTAGGTAGAAGGCTGACGTATTCATTTTTCATATACAGAAATGAAGGTCAGTATTGAATAACTTACAGGATAGTGGTGATACTGATCACCCTTACGGAGATCATCACACTGAGCTTTTGTCTAAGCATTTTACATGTGCTTTCTCCTTTAGTCCTCATGAAAGCCCTATGCAGTGGCTACTATTGTTATCCCTGTTTTACAGTTGAGGCAACTGAGTCACAGAGCAGCTCAATAACATGGCCAAGGTTGTCCAGTTGGGAAGTGGCAGCGCCAGATTGCAAATGGCTTAGCCTCTGGTTAGACCTAGAAGGAGCAGTGTCCAGTCTAGGGCCTGAGTCTGCTGCCTCTCCGACCATGCTCTAGCACTCTTCTCTGCAGCCTTGAAGCTGATACTCATGTCCCTGTTATTTGTTCGTCCTCTCTTAGGAAGAGAAGAGGAGACTAAAGGAAGAGATTGAAAGGCGAAGGGCAGAAGCTGCTGAGAAACGCCAGAAAATGCCAGAGGATGGCTTGTCAGATGACAAGAAGCCATTCAAGTGTTTCACTCCTAAAGGTTCATCTCTCAAGGTATCTTTTTCTCAGAAAACCTTCTTATAATTACCTCTATTATACTAGAAATTTGATTTTAGCCCCTTATTTAGTTATTGATTATTCAGGGCCTTTCCTCCATGTATCTCTTTGCTATCCTTCTGCGTTAGTCTGTTCGGGCTGCTATAACAAAATACCTTGGACTGGGTGATTTGTAAACAACATAAATTTATTGCTCACAGTTCTGGAGGCCGGGAAGTCCAAGACCAAGGTGACAGCAGATTTATTTTCTGATGAGAGCCCTCCTCGTGGCATGCAGATGGCCTGCATGGCCTTCTCACTGTGTCCTCGTGTGGCGGAAATAGAGCTAGCGAGCTTTCTGGTGTCTCTTCTTATAAGAGTACTAATCCTATTGGATCATGATCTTGTGATCTCATTTAACTTTAATTACTTCCTTAGAGGGCCCATCTCCAAATACAGCCACATTGGAGGTTAAAGCTTCAACATATGAATTTTAGAAGGGACATAATTCAATCCATGGCACTGTTTTATTCATCGCTGGGTATTAACTTTTTTAGAAGGTACTCAATATATAATTTATTGGTTGGTTTTTCTGGCTGACAGGTGGCAGGGTTAATAGTAGGATGGACAGGTGGATGGATGGGCAGTATTAAACATGCTACTGCATCACATGGTTCTAAAATGTTTCACCTTATTCACCTTTTTCTATAAAAATATACTTCTCAGTTTATAATTAAAATCAGAAACATAAGATTTATATCATGGGCCTTTTATATCCCATAAACGCAGGGCTACCTGTAATACTTTTTTACATAGATTTTTATTTTCAGTAAGCGTTTTCTTTTCTCTCTGTAAGAAATCATTTGGAAAGAATGAAGTGCCCTTATTAACATCTATAAAAGTGTTATTCCATTGATATGAGGAGCAAAGCATGTTCTCCAGAAACATTGTGGTATTTACAAATTGTTCATGAATCCTAAGCCAGACCAAGTCAGAAAGAGCCTTTAACATCTTGGAAGACCGTAGAAGTGTTATAGACTGAATATTTCTGTCCCCTCAAAATTCGTATGTTGAAAACCTAACCCTCCATACGATGGTATTAGGAGGTGAGGCTTTTGGGAGGTAAATAGATCATGAGGGTGGAACCCTCATGAATGGGATTAGTGCCCTTCTATGAAGAGACACAGGAGCTTACTTGCTCCCTCTGTGCTCTCCACTATGTGAGGACACCTCTAGAAGGTGGCCATCTGCAAACCAGGAAGAGGGCCTTCACCAAACCCAGACATGCTGGCAACCTCACCTCAGACTTTCCAGCCTCCAGAAAGGTGAGAAATAGCTGTCTGTTATTTAAGCTCCTCGTTCTATGGTAATTTCTTACATTAGCCTGAACTCACTGAGACCAGGGGACACTCAACCATACTAGCCTAGGTTAACTGTAATCTAGTAGATTCCTTGGCTACCCTGAACAGGGAAGAAAATGGAACTTCTCAGCCTGTGTGTGTTTTGGCATATGCAGTCATGTGCAAAGAAGGTTTTACTACTTGCTGATGTTGGTAGGTGATGGCGGCAGAGGATATTTCTAGCCTGGAGTTGGCTATTACTTGGAGTCAACTAATATTTGCTGATTTATTGTTACGTCTAAATTTATGTGATACAGTTCTAGTAAAATATAATGTTTGATTTAGTAGCCTTAGTTATAGCAGAAAGAAGTTCCTAGCTTAAAAAAAAAAAAGAATTAGTCAAAAACCACTGAACTGCCTATTTAGCATATATCCATCACAGTTTCTCTGGGCTTATTTCTTTATTTCCCATTTGAGCTAAAAGGGGCTTCACAGGAAGCTTCAGCCATTGCTGGTGAGCTGTGCCCCATCCTTATTCCAGCCCCCACCCCCATCTTTTCCATTTCAGGGCAAATTAACTTCAACAATAGGCTTGACTCGCCGCTATCAAGTTAGTAAATCAGAGTAAGAAATAAGGGACTAGTTCACATTTCCTGGTTATCATTCTTACTCCGTCCTGTTGCATACCAAATATACAGTTAAAATGTTGTGGGAAAATTTTGTTAATCAAGTAGCATGGTATGTCTATAGTCATAATATGTCCTAGAGGGTAACTGGATATATTTTTGAAAAAATTATTGTGTTAGTCTTAAATTTTAATTACTTTGCCCCTGGTTTATATTATTTCAGAGACATTTTTATTCCACATCAATGTGGTCTTTAATTTGCCTCCAAAACTTTATATTTTTCTATGCATTTTTCTCTATCCTCTTGCCAATCCTACCTTCATCCCTCAAATCTCCCTGTCAAAGACCATAAGGTTCCTCTCCAGCAGAGCTGCTATGCACAGTACCTTACACACTCTTTGGTGTTTTCGTTCACCAGATTTGGGGATGACAGTGACATGAGCTGAGAGACACTGTTTATAAGCTGAAAATATTAACTGAATTTATTTTCTTTTTCAATTCCTAGATAGAAGAGCGAGCAGAATTTTTGAATAAATCTGCACAGAAAAGGTAAATATGGTTGATTGTTCAATTGAGAATAATCAGCTAATGTATGTATGGGAAGACTCTCCCATATGTTTACGTTCGCATGTATGTGTCTGTTCAGCAGTGGTGTGAAATCAACTCACCAAGCAGCAGTAGTCTCCAAGATTGACAGCAGACTGGAGCAGTACACCAGCGCCATTGAGGTGAGAATTGTCATCGTTGTCTTCCCATCAAACAGAAATAGACTCTGACTACACAGAAAATCATAAAAACAAGATTTTTATGGGACAAGAATCAAGTCTAGTAGCTACAGTAGTGTTAGAATATTGGTAATGCTTTATTACACTTTGAACTAGTGAAAGAGAAGTACAGTAATAAATTATAGAAGAGTTTTAAACAAATTATTGTTTACTACCTTTAGCCTGAATATGCTTTAATGAAGCAATTATTCTTTTAATAAATGGATTCATTGGTATTTAACAATATTATTTATATGTTCACAAGTATATCTTTAATATCCTAATTCTTTTTAAAATGTGTTCCCATATGTGGTTTAAATAAGCCCTTTATAATCTTGCTTAATCCTCTTTTGTTTACAAAACCTTTTATTATCAAATAAAAGTCATAGTGTAAAGTAATATAAAAGATAATAGCCAACCTGAGTTTAATTCTCAAGAAGTATCTATTGAAGAAACAAGGTAGAATAACACCTTAATAATAAATTTAAGGTGATATTTTTGTTGGTTTCCCAACAAAAAGCATGTTTCATTGTTGAAAAGTCCTCTGGTCTAGCTCTTATGGTTTACTTTGAGGGCTACGTGTCATCAGAATGCAGTTTCATAACAGAAATTATGACTCCCATTTTTGGTGAGTGAACTTTTTAAATGATAATGTTGAGGAAGACAAGCTTACTGTAATTCTTACTATAACAAACTTCTCAGCACCAATCCTAAAAATAATTCGCACATTTCAGGGAACAAAAACTGCAAAACCTCCAAAGCCAGCAGCGTCGGATCTTCCTGTCCCTGCCGAAGGTGTGCGTAACATCAAGAGCATGTGGGAGAAAGGCAACGTGTTTTCGTCCCCCGCCGCATCAGGCACACCAAACAAGGTGAGCGTGCGATTTTTGTCTTTTAAGTGTAGAGGAGTGGATTTTTTTTTTCAATGTTCTGTTAGGAATCACACTAAGTTTATAATAAAAGCAGTGAAGAAGGTGCAATCCGTACTTTGTTTTGCAATGACCACAAAAGCAAGCTCAGGGAGAATGTGTTCATGAGGCTGCACTATGTACCCAGCTCTGGCCACTGGCCACTGTACTCTGAAGTGCCCAAGGTTAGTTGTTAACCTTGGGGTGGGGATGGGGTGAGGTGCAGGGGGAAGAAAACCAGACGACATACTCTTTAAATATCAAGTGTAAAGTTTATGGCCATGTGAAATAATACTTAATAGTATTTTGAGGTTGCTCTGAAGATTCCCTCCCAGGTAAAGTTGACTTTTTTCTTGAATATTTTGGATGATTGACTCTTTATAGGAAACTGCCGGCCTGAAAGTGGGGGTTTCCAGCCGCATCAATGAATGGCTAACCAAAACCCCGGATGGAAACAAGTCACCTGCTCCCAAACCTTCTGTAAGTAGCTTCAGGTTTTTGTGGATTTCTTTGATCTCTCAGCTTCCAGCCGCAGAGGAAAAGAGTTGGTCTATTTACGTAGGAGAGACAGTGCTCCTGTTCTCTGTTGTCACTGAATGACAGACAAAGAAGTGTTCACATTTAGAACAGTCCTGAGCATCATACCACAATTACCCAGATGGTAAAATGGAACCAAATAATCACCTTTCCACCCTAACTGAGAGGAGGAGTTAGCCAGGATGTTGAGCAGTTCAAATTTAGACTCTTTACTGTTCTACTTCTTTAACTTCTAGTCTACAAATTATGCATAGGAATTGCAAAATGAAAGGTCAAATTACTTTGGCTACTTCTTTGTCAAGAGCATCCCTAGACTTATTCTCAAAAGAATGTGTATGTTGGCTATTTTGAACCCCTGTGTTCTAATTTGCCTAATTTCTATAACTTGGCACAAAAATACAGTTTTTGGGTAATTGTTGAATAATTGCTATAATTTTGTTGCAGCACCTCCAGAGAAAGTCATAAAACTGGAAACTAGAAAAACTGGTTATGAATGTTGTTTTTGAAAATCTAAAATTTTCTTATTTATTAAGTGTAGCCATATTACTAAAAAAAATTCTTTTAACCTTTTCATTGAATTATGATAACTACCTTGCATTTATCACTATAATAAAACACTTTATTATGCTCCCCACTGTATACTGCTGAGCTTTCTCCATTAAGTTAGCTTCTATGGATCTTTTTGGTGCCCAGGTAGCCAAGAGTCAACTGTCATAACCCTACATCCTAGAGGAAGAAGAAGAACTTTCCAAATCCCAGGCCTCTGTGCCATTGAGCCACAATGGCATTTAATTGCATCCATTGGCTCCATATGTAATTTCCAGAGTCACCAAATTTTGTCACTTTCCAATTTAAAAAGAAAAAAGACCCAGAAACTTGGGAGGCTGAGGTGGGTAGGACCACTTGAGCCTTGAGGAGTTTGATGCCAGCCTGGACAACACAGTGAGACACTGTCTCTAAAAAAATAAACTAAATAAAAAGAAAAAAGAAGAAATGGAAATGTTTGCGTATCCTTCTTGGGTGCAACTCCTTGAGCCATTTAGTTAATATTCAGCCTGAGATGTTTTGCATAAGGACTCACAGGAGCTATAAACTAATTTAAACCCAATTTACAATTGGAAAATCTTTATATATTGAAAAAAAACCCTTTTTCCCCTCTCTCAGTAGCTACAAGATAGGGGCCTATAATAGCAGACAGTCGAGGCAAGCGACCATACCTAAAAGGTATGTGCTGTTTAGTGCCTCAGGTTTCCCCAGCAGTGATGGTGACATAAAGAGTAGAAATTATTTTAAAAAACAAATAACAACAAAAAAAACATGATAATTTATATAAGTTCTGTGGTTCCAGACTAGTGATTATTAACCTTCTTGAATTATGGACCCCTGGGAGAACCTAATCAAATCTAAGCACCCTTCCCCCAAAATCATGCATATAAAGTTCAGGGAGTTCAGGGACCCACTAAAGAACTCTCAAGACAGCAAGGATAAGGAGAAAAAGATATATTTTATTCTTTGATGAGTATGGCACAGTGATAGAGATGGTAATTTTCTCACGTTTATAATATTTGCAATCTATTTCATTTCTATACCAGGTTATACTCATAAATTTGGTCCAGGACTGGCCCCCTCCTCTTTTGTCAGTACTTCACTGATCAGCTTACCATCATCTGTATGTCACCTCAATGGGAAGGTTAAAAAGATGAAATTCAGTTTTTTTTATACTAGGTATAACTGTTTCAAGATTTCTACACAAAAATAAATAAATAAATAAATAAATAAAACATGTTCTGGGGTTATTGACAGCTTCTTTAAAACGGCAGGCGATATAGGTATTACAGAGAAATTACAAAATCATTGCCTGCTTTACATACTATTTAGTAAGAGATTTGCTAGACCGCCTCCTAGAGGCTGGAGAGGAAAAATAAAGAAGAATGTGGCAATTAGTATAGATTTTAGTGATCTCTCTCTTCCCACTGAATTTTGTAGACTAGTCTGGCTTCTGGAATGAGGACCAACAATATGAAATTGATGTGGTAGATAAAGCACTAGTTTGAGTATACTTACTAAGCAACTTGAAGCTTCGTGTACATTCCAGTGGTAGTAGTAGCCTATATTTTTACCCCAACCCCATGTCAAAGTGTGGTAGCAACATCGCAGTCTGCACAGAGTGGCAGGAGGGTAGTTCACAAATACTGTGGGTTCAGCAGAAAAGAGAAGTTTCAGCAGAAGTTTCAGCGATGCAGAAAGAGCTGGAAGGATCCTGCAGGTGCATAAAGGTTGGAAGGAAAGAAGTTGAGTACCGGGAAAGCAGCTTGGAAAGTCAGGTCAAACAAGGATCCTAGGTCTTGTCCACAGGGTCTCACACTGGTGGCCTGCAGCTAAGATCTGGGTAGCTTGGCCCACACGGTTGTGCTTTATTTTTCTTTTTTAAATTATAACTTGAACACGTTTTTGAGAAATGGAGGCAGGCACCCTTGAATTGCTGTTTCCCTCTTCTCCTTATTTTCTAACACCAAGCCTCTTCAGGCATTTGTGTTTCCAATTTGGCCCTCCACCGCAGTCATCTGAGTTTGACATCCTTGAGACTCTGGCCAGACTGACCCTGAGCCCAGGATGTCAGAGGTTTACCTAAAGACAACAGAAAATAGGACTCCCTCACCACCACCACCACCCCCCAAAAAAATGTCTGATTTTGGACCAGAGACAATTTATTGTCAGCCCTGTGCTTATATGTCTTGGTAGGGATGGGTGGAGGAGAAAGTTTAGGTTTGTGTTTACAGATGTATGCCATGTGGCCACTAAGATGAAATCAGTACAGTTGTAATCTAGCAATCAAAAAATATTTTAAATAAAATTCTAAAAATCGTAGGGAAGTTCTTTCAACAAAATGGTTCTCACCCAGTGAAACCCCAAGAAGAAAAAGAGTAATTCATAGGATTAAAAAGTTGAGTTCTAGAACTCACCCCTCTTCCAGAAGTTATGTAATGATTTTAATATATGCTAAGAATTAAAAATGCTCAAAATAGTTTGTCACCCCAATATTATTTGGGGTCCCTGAAAATTAACTTATTTGGAATTAAACATCACTCTATACCAGATTCCTGCTGGAACATCTGTTGCTATTTGTGGGTAGAATTTACAGGACTTCGGTATAACTTTGTAACTGGAATTCAGTTCTGAGTATGTCTATTTTGGCTGGTTTGTCTAATCTTTGTGTCTAGTCTACATGTCGTACAGCAATTAAAAAGCTAATTTGTCTTTCTTTTTGTTTAAAAAAAACCCCAACAATGTCTTTCTTAGCTGACTTCTGTACTTCACTCTTTGATCTCTGGTTGATTGGAAACCTGCTTCTCCTGCCTTCATTTCTCCCTCTTCTTCCGGAGTGGTTCTTTGTCTAAAATGTAGTCTGGTCAGGTAATTCCATTTATATTTCCCCTTTGATTTAAAATGCCAACTTATAATTTGGATGTTAATATTTTCTTAAGAACTCTTTAAATTCTTTAAGTGATCTCTTAAGATTCATTGGCAGGATTTATGGGAAATGCAATCCATATTCTTAGGTAGAAGAACATTTATGTGAAAGAAAAATATTTGTCTCATGTGAATCAAATAAATAAAGGGATAATAGCCACTTTCCAGAGCTTCCATCAGCATGGTCCTAATTATAGTTTCCAAAATTTTAAAACAGTCTTCCAGACAACTTGGCAGCTTCTACCTACACTGGCAAATGTAGTGGAATTCTTCAAAAATAATCTGATTTGTTGCTTAATGGTTCCAAGTTAAATAGGTGTAACTCTTTAATAGAATATCAGGAATTCTTGCCACAGAGGAAATCCAGAAACTCAGTAAGATTAAGGCAAACCTGAAATGCTTCACATGGTCCCATTTAACTGTGCATTTTCAGTGTTGAGATCTCAATACTATCTATCAGAAATATGTCCACTTAGATTGGTGTCCATGGATAAATGCAATTCCTATTAGCTTTTCATTCTTCATGAGAAAAGGGTTTGCCAAAATAAGCATTACTATTTCAGTAAAACACATTTATTTTCTACAAACTGCCTTTTTGCCAAGTACTAATATAAGCAAATGCTGGAAGAAAAGTAACTCGAAACAGAAATTTGGATCCTTATCCAAACGAAATTAATTATGAGGTAGTAAATAAAGACTCAAAGCTATATAACTGTTATCGATCATATTTTAGTGTTTCCTTCCCAAGATTTCCACATGTTCTTACATACATCATCAACTGTCAGTTTCTCTTATGGGTTCAATTTGAGATAAATGTTTATATTTGTGGGGCTAGGTTCTACTGATCCACTTCTGAATTACTCACTTGCCACTCAGGAAACACAAAATGATTTTAGGGTGAGGAAAGTACAGTTAGAAAAGTGACTTAGTTTGAAATATCCAGAAGCAGACCCTGACACAGTGAGTCCAGTGCAAGTAATTTACTTGGGAGGTGAAGAAAACACTACAGGGAGTGAGATGGGGAGAAGGCAGCCAATGAAGAATGTTCTTAAGCATATCACTACATGAGCGGTTAATGTTAAAATTTAATCCCACTGGGTAAACCCTGGAAGCCACTGTAGAACACGTCCTTCGGAGTTATCCTACCTGAGGCATGAGTGAGCCAGAGAAACATTCTTGCCCCGACACTCACCACTCAGCAATTTGAGGACTACTCCTGGGAATGTTAACTCTTGGGACTTCCAGCCTGCCTCCCTGGGTAGGGTACCAAAAGAAAGTTAATCTGCAAGTGGGGAAATGCTTATCAAACCCTATATGAATTATTTTTAAATAACCTATGCTTTATTCACTTCCAAGAGCATAGAAAGCTAAAAATAGGCTACATTATGGTAAATATGCTTATATTCCAATGTTACTGATCAATAAACAGTAAATCCTTGTTGAAGGACAAGGACACAAATACTGTAGTTCCAGCCCATTCCCTTATTGTCAGAAAGGTCAAGGTCTGTCTAAAATCGAACAACAGCTGATGATCCTTTCAATTCCATCCATTTCGGATCACTGGGGTAAAGTGTATTCAACAACAAATTGATTCAGTCAAACAGACAAGCAACAAATGTGGCACTTTATTTAGACCTGTCCAGAAAATATAAACAGCCCCATATCTATTTTTTCTGCTTTCTCTTTATTAGGACTTGAGGCCAGGAGATGTATCCAGCAAGCGGAACCTCTGGGAAAAGCAGTCTGTGGATAAGGTCACTTCCCCCACTAAGGTAATCTAGTGGGATATTTATTTTCAGAGATTTATTTTCCTGGTGGATCCTGCAGTATAATATCCCAGGGTCAGATGAGAATTATCACTGACCCACAGATCATTGCCACCATGCCCATCAATTTCTGAAAGACCTGTATACAGCACAGTGAAGGGAAAAGTTCATGGAGCCTGTGGCATTATAGGTCTGTCAGTCATACAACATAAATAGCCCTTCTGGGGCTATTTTCCTCCTGGAAAATATTTCTCTTAGCCAGAGCTCTAGAAAGTAGAGCAAAGACAATCTGGAATGGTAGGACTCAGAGAATACCATTCACATACCATACGATGTGAGTGGTACTCTCTGGAATTGTGCAACAATGTGGTAGGTGCATGGTAGGAGGGTGACAGAGTGAGTTTTCACACACACCACCCCCTCCTCCCTAGTCTACACCATTAACCTCTTTCTACAGTAGTAATAATAATATACACACTAGACACAGAGCTGAGTTTATGAGGTAGCAGATTAGGTAGCTCCTTTGTTCCGAAATGGCAAAGTCACTACTTGTCATTCAGTCATTCCTTTGAAATGAAAATATACAAGACATTTTGAAAATCAAGTTCAGGACACTTTAATATTTGTTAATGCCTCAGCAAGGACTTTTAGGAGCTAGCTGAAGTGAAGGGGGAAATGGTTTAAGAGTAGGACGATGGGTCAGATAAGTCTCACGGGCAGGGGTGTAAGAATAAGAGGGAGAAAACAGATTGCTAAGTAAAAAATGGGAAAAAAAAACTAAAGATAAACATATCCTACTTCACTGTTATATGTCGATGTGTCCCTAACTGAGCTACTCAGTCATGTATGCCTATCCTGGAATATATATGACAGATTCCTGGCCCTTACAGTGGAGTTTAAAAAAAAAAAAGAATACCTTAGTTGACTCTGAATGCCATGAGTAAGGCCAAAGGACAAAATAGGAAAATGGAACATAAAGGAGAGGAAGGAAAAGGGAAGTGAAAAAACCAAAGGAAGAAAGAGTAGAATAAAAGATCACATTTGAATAGAATGCCAACAGTAATCCTCTGTGTCATAAATTCCTGCCATACTATTATTCCCTTTTTTTTCTTTTCTTCTGACAAAACCACCTGGCTGAAATACTGTAGGCTGCAGATTTAAAGTTCTCTTCTCTTAGCAGGTCTGAGATGGTTGCAGAAAGAACCCAAGCTCAAGACGCTGGACCAGCTCAGTTGTAGAGGGCTAATTTGCTCTGTTTTATATTTATGTCAATTTACTAAAGTGGGTTCATTTTGTTTTGTTTTATTTTTCAATATCCCAGTAAACCCATGTATATTATCACTATATTTAATAATCACAGTCTAGAGATGTTCATGGTAAAAGTACTGCCTTTGCACAGGAGCCTGTTTCTAAAGAAACCCATGCTGTGAAATAGAGACTTTTCTACTGATCATCATAACTCTATGTCTGAACAGTGATACCAACCACATCGGAAGTCAGTAAGAAGAGATTCGAGTTTAAAATTGCCTGCGTGCGGAATGTGTGCAGTATCTAGAAAAATGAACGGTAGTTTTTGTTTTTTTTAAATACAGAAGTCATATTGTTTCTGCACTTTATAATAAAGCATGGAAGAAATTATCTTAGTAGGCAATTGTAACACTTTCTGAAAGTAACCCATTTCAGATTTGATATACTGCAATAATGATTGTTTTTTTAAAAAAAAAGAAGAAGATGTACTGTTAAGGTATTACTTTTTTTCATGCTAAATTAGATTATTATGTTAGCTGACAGTGGTACTGATTTTTTTTTAGGTTGGTTGCTTTGTGGATTTCTTTGGTAGTGATTGTAGCCTGAACCACATTTTAGATAATCTGATTATGTATGTATGTGCATACACGTATACAAACACACTAATGGTAGAATGCTTTTTTATGTGCTAGACTATTATATTTAGTAGTATGTCCTTGTAACTAGACAATATCACAGCTTTTTAAAAATTAAAAATCACAATATTATATTAATATTTCATATTTGCCAGTAGAAACATGGCAGATAGGTATTGATATGTATTCAATGCCTGATGACCTGTAAGAAAAAAGTATTGAAAAAAAGAGAGTTAAGAAGTGTCAAAATGAGTTGAAATTTTCTATAAGACATAGTATTTAGTTTATAGTTAAAGGCAATCTTGAAGTCCAACGTGAATTTTGTTTTAACTCTACCATCAAGCTGAAAGCCTGCTTATTTGTAATAATAAAATTCACAATAGGTTGGCCTAAATGATATCTAAGTTCTCTTCTATCTCTAAACTTTAAAGACAAGATTTTTAGTGACAGTATTGTACAAATTGAAATTCCATTTATGGGTCTAAACAAAGACTGACTTTGGCAAATGTCTGGAAGCAGAGAAGTAAAGTGAACCAAATCCAGTATTTAGGAGCCATGATAGTACTTTCATCTTTATATACTCTAAAACATTTTTTTAAATTAGCCTTTACTACCTGATTGAGTCATTAGTACTTGTCATAAGTTGATAATGTGTTGAAATCTCAAAAATATATGTAACTTTTACTCGTTTTACTGTTCCCAAGTCTTTACTGACTCACCATTTTTACACACACAGTCCAGATCTTATTGTAGCCTATAAGTCTTTATTATTCACAATAGATGATAAAAGAGTACTCCAGTGTCTTGGCAAAATGTTCTAGTATAGACGCAAACATAGAGTGTAGTTACATAAACTCATACCTCAGTTGGCTTCATAAAATTGTTTTAGTTTCAATTCCTATCACACTGAGGAAGTCTCCCGAATAACTGTTTTCTTATCTACAATACTTCCCTGGAAGAGCTAGCCAACGCAGGGCTGGCGTGAGGAGTGACCATTGCCTTACAAAGTCTATTTTCTTCATAAGTCAGTAAAGGGTAGCCAGATCCCCTAGCTTTTAGCAAACCTGGGCCAAAGAAAGGAAAGCCACCAAGACTGCAAAAGTCATCTACTCATGACAGAGTAGACATGCACGAGTCTACGATAAGATAAACTAGAATTTACAATAGTAGTGTCCTATTTAGCATTGACTCCCATCACTGGCATGAAATGGAGCAAAGTTTGAGATTACAGTGCATTGTTGTACTTTTGAACAAGAGCTTCTCCTCATCGCTATTGTATATTTTTCTAGAAAGTCTAAAGTTGAGAAGAGAATGTATCAATCCTGACTTTTATTCCAATATTTGGATGGAATAAGTTTTAGGGTAGAATTTTGTTCAGTTTGGATTTAATCTTTTGAAAATTAAATTCCTTGTTTACTTGTTCAATTACAGTTGTCTGTTACCTTTAAGAGGGAAAACTGCAAGCTAACTCGCATGTTTTGTGAATCTGCCGTTCCTAAAAATTCTATAAACACTTGATACATTTCACTGACAATTGATCGCTGCAATAAAAATATATCATGAAAACGCATCCACAATAAATGGAATTCCTCCAAATGTCTTTGCTTCACTTATTTTTATGTACTATATTGATGGTGAGAGGTATGTGTATTGTAATAAAGATGATGGCATAGCAAACCTATATTTCAGATTCAGTCTTTTTAAAGAAGAAAAGCATTTTTTATATTTTTAATTGCTTCTTATCACAGGTAATTTTCTAAAAAAATATTGAAAATTGCTCTGATGTGGACAACTGACCAAACATGTATAGAAAAGGTTGAAAAGAGGGATTTAAAAAATTCTTCTTCAAAACAACTATCAAATGTCCCTTCATCCTCCCTCTCATTGCCAGTGTTGTCACACATCAGCTGTCACTCCTAAGATGGACAGTAGTGTTTTCCTGAAGGTACTGCCTCTCATACTGAAAACACCCATTTAATATATACCATTCATTTGTAGAATACTTACTAGAAAAGCACTGATGATTACATTTGAATCCAAAGATATTTTTTCATAGTAATTTTGCATATTTATGTAGCACTAATTGGTCTGAAATCTGAGATTCTCATAAAGATTTTAAGTTATGGGTCCAGAGCTCCTGAACAGTCCCCTCAATCCTTCTCATAAGATTGACAATTAACTAAGTTACTAAAATAATTAGTATTTTTACCTCTGAATCTTAACAAGAGGATGATAAGTCTAGACAATAAGGTAGCTGTCATCTAAATTAAGCAACGAACAGATTAATCTGTAGTACTAGTCCCAAACTGATAAGATTAGGGGTGAATGAAAATTGATTTTACAATATGCATATTCAGGATATGTGCTTGAAAACATAATGGTCTCTCATATGATGTGGAAACAGGTCTGTATTGTAGGTCTTTTCCTACCCTTGTTTGCATGTATGCTCTAAGTAGAATAATGGATAAGAAAAAAGATCTCACGATCTTAAGGGTGTGTTCTTCCATAGGACTTAGATGACTAACAAAGTCTTGATTTGAGTGCAGTGTCTATTTGTGTCAAGTTTATGAATAATGTCCAAACACTCTATATCCTACTGATTTTTTCCTTTGTTCTATTACTGAGAAAGGAATGTGAAACATCTCCCGCTGTTATTACGGATTTGTCTATTTCTTCTTCTAATTCTGTTAATTTGACTTTCCACATTTTAAGGTGATGTTTTAGGTGCATAAAGATCTAGAATCATTATATCTTCCTAGTAAATTGAATATTTTATCGTTATGAAGTGGACCTCTATTTGCAGCAAAGATTTTTCCCTTAAAGTTTATTTTTTTTCTATTCTTAATATTGCTACAGTGACTTGTTTTTTGGTTAGGACTTGCATCATATAACTTTTTCTATCCCATAACATTCAACTTTTGTATATCCTTTAGTTTAGATGTGTGTCTTTTAAAAAAATATATAGTTTAGATTTGGGTTTTAATCCAGTCTGATTATCTTTGAGTCTTAACTGGAGTCTTTTCATATTTAATGTAATTACTGATATTTTTGCATTTCAATAGCATCCTAGCCACGTGCATGCTAAGTATTCTAGCTCCGGAGTCCACACTCTTAATCCCTTGTGCCAGTGGTTCTCAAAATTTATGGTGTAACAATCACCTGGAGGGCTTGTTAAAAGACAGACGGCCCCACCCCATTTCTGATTCTGGAGGTTTGGGGTAAAGCCTGAGAATGTGCATTTCTCACATGATGCTAATGCTGCTGGTCCCACTGTCCACACTTAGAAAACCACTACCCTATACCAGGAGGAGAATGGTGACTCCCACCTGCCCCCTCATGTTTTATGAGTGACACCTAAGTGCTCACAACTTTACTTGTTATTCATTCATTTAATCTTCACAACAACCCTACAAGATAGGTACCACTGTATTATCCCCACGTTACAGGTAAATACATAGAAGCACAGAGAATTTTAACATTTGCTCACAGTTATACAGCTATTAAGTTTCCATTTTTTAAAAAAATACCTCTTGGAAACTGACATCTCTCTTGACCACCAGTCCTGTATTTCCAACTATACTTGCTGGGTATTTTCACCCAAATTGCTCCAGAAGATACAATGTACATTCTGATCTGTGCTCATGTTTTTCCTTATCTAAGCATCCCTATTTCTTTCCCTTCCTAAATTCATTGAAACTCAGTTTGAGTCCCACCTCACCTAAGAAGACCCCAGCACACCCACTTGTTGGAACCATCAGTTCCGTTCGGTCATTCAGCACACGTGTAGTGAGCACCTGCTACATCACTGTGAACATCAGGCACTGAACTGGGCAATCAGAATGCAAAGGGGAAGTTCAGGCCTTTCCCTCCAAAGGCCCAGAAGCTATGAGAGAAGGCTAGATGTTGACCTTATTGTTTGTTGAGTCCTAAACAGAGATTTACATCAAAGATTACACATGCACAGCAGAAGAGTAGCCAACTCGAAATGGGTCCTGCCTGCTCAACCAGAGGGTGCTTTCCTCACTGGCAACAGCCAGATCTTACACCTCCTTGTACCCTTGGTTCTTAGCACTGTCCCTTTTACATACTCAACACTCAGCATTTTTTTAAAAAATTGATCATTCCTTATACATATTTACTAAAGGCCTACAAATGTTGGTCCAAGTTAGGCACTAGAAGTGCAAAGATAAATAAGACCAAGTTCCTGCCCTGAAGGGGTTTTGAAGTTAAACAGCAGGAGACAGAAATGAATAGATTAAGAGCAATAAAGTGCTAACTGATGCTATGGCAGAGGTAGGTAAAGTGACATAACAAGGAGAGTTGTCTGAAGAAATATAAGAGGGGTCCTTCTCAGGGGCAGGTGGCCAGCCCCTAAGAAGCCTGACCAGGGAGCATTAACTTGCCTCAGTTCAAGGTCTTAAGTCATTAAGCTTCAATGCCTGAAAAGCTTCATTTGGTCAGCATCCAGTGAAGGGATCTCGTTTTCTTTCATGGCTGTGCCAGTAAATGAACAAGTTCAGAAGACCAATCTAGCTGTGTAAAGTCAGAATGCCAGTGCATTCGTCTGCAGTGAGAAATTGCCCTCATTAGAATCCTGGGTTCCCATGAGCAGCATGATACTTTCCTGTGGACCAAGGGGATGCTTCTGAGAGAGGGGGCTTCCAAGAGAGTCACTCATAAGGACAAGAGGTGTTGCCCCTGAAGGGGCGGCTGGCGTTTTGCTTCCTATCGGGCGTCTGCCTAGCCAGGAGTTGGCTGGTTTGTCTCTATGCTTCCTGAGCACACAGGAAAGGGGAGCGAACAAAGCCAGCCAGACAGGAGAGTGCTCTGCCAGTGTTGAGAAGACAGATCTGGCACATGCCCACCAGTCCTAGATCTGGATGTGAAGGTGACACTGCGGAGTCTATAGTCACACGGGGATCACCACAGCAAGGTGAGTAGGTGCCCAAGTATCAGAGGGATATGGTATCAACGTCACCAATCGGAGATCAACTGGTCAAATGATAACAGCAGTTAACATGCATTGGGCCTTTACCATGTTCCAGGCACTGTTCTAAGCACTTTCCATGTCATTCACTCATTTAATCTTCACAGCAACCCTACAAGATAGGTACTACTGTATTATCCCCACGTTACAGGCAAATACATTGAAGCACAGACAAGTTTCAAAACCTGCCTATCATCATACAGCTGTTAAGTGGCAGAATATCTGACCCAGGCAGTTGGCTCCTGAGCCCACACTTCTAACCACTATTACCTGCCATCTGTCACAAGAGATTATTGCCTGCGAGTGTACCTTAAAGAAAGCCCCTTGTCAGGGGGCAGATGGAAGCCACTGCTCTCCCCATGAAGTCCACAGACAGAACAAGAAGAACACTGGAGACCAGCCATATAGACTGTAACTTGGCCCACTTAAGGAGACCTTTCCCCTTTTCACTCCCCAGCCCTGCTCATCCTAACACAGTAAAAAACTAGAAATTAGAGGGAACAGGGAATGAATGTAAATGGCAAAACACCAACCTCCCTCCCATCTCCCAAGCCACCAGAGCTAGGGACACAGCTAGGCTGCCCTGGGCAGTGGGAAGAAAGAGGGCTTCAAATGGAGTTTGAAATTAAAGTTTAAAGTGAACTTCTTAACGTCAACTCTAACACCAGAAGGAAATCTTAAATACAAAAATGACACTGTTTTAGTAGCTGGAAGCAGCTGAAAAGTTACGGTATCTGGCCGACATGTCCTCAGTGGGAAGGAGGATTTCACCATTGCACAGATCAGGGACAGCCATTGGGGAAATTTAAAAAAAGACAATTTCACGTTGTCAAGACACTTCACACTGAGCCTGGGAATTTGCTCTCTTTGGGGGTGATTTATCCATCTGTTATTTGTTAAGCAGGCAGGGGGCATTCTTGCCCCCTCATTTCCAAGTGCTAAGAGGAATGATTGCTTCAATGTAGTCCCTAAATATAGACAATTAATTCTACCTATGATAGCATAATTAGGAAAGATGTCATCATGGGAGGAGCTGAGTCTTGGTTGGTTGACTGGCTGGGACAGATCTCAAGACTGGAGCTTGGAAATAGTTTAAGAGGTTTGGCCCTAGAGTAGGTCATCCTAGACCCAGATAGTCCAAGGAAGGCCAAGACAAGTACTGGACTATCTCAGGGCTCCCAGGTCGTACCATGGCTTCCTTAGCCAAATTGTAACAAGACCTCCAAGGCTATGTGACCACTAACTTCTATGATATCATAAATGACTGTCTTGGTCACTTCCTAGTCTCATTTAAGCCCCTGCTCAATAAACTCAAAATGATGTAATTACACAAAATAAATTATATTCCTAATACAACTTACATTTGGCCACATTGCTAAAATGACCTTTCCTCCTGATTCCCACAACAGTAACTGTGCTTTTTGGGTTGTAGTTTTGGTTGTCTTTTCCTCTTTTCTTATTCTACCTTTATGATATTGCCTTTTGGACTGCAGTCACGGAGCACACTCACAATACAAGTAGAGGAGGAAAAGTCGCTGCAGGGATAAAGCTGCCTTCCCAAAAGGGAGAAGCCAGCTACAGAAGGAGACTGTCCAGTCACTTTCTCTGGTGAGATCATAGGAAAGGCGAACAAAAATTCCAACTTTTCTAGTCCTTGGTGAAAGTTTACCCTAGGCCTTACTTCCACTTTCACTTAAAGACAAAAACTTTCATTTCCAGTACATACTCCTATCTGGAATAGGAGACTAAGTGAAAGAAAGAAAGGAAAGAAAGGAGGAAAGAAGGAAAGGAAGGGAAAGGAAGGAGAGAAAGAGAGAAAGAAAAAGAAAGAAAGAAAAAAGAAAGGAAGGAAGGAAGGTAGAAAACAAAAGGGAGGAAGGAAGGGGAGAAAGAAAGGAAGGAGGGAAAAGAAAAAGAAAGAAAGAGAAGGAAGGAAGAAAAGAAACAAATGAAGGAAGGAAGAAGGAAAAGGAAGGGAAAGGAAGGAAGGAAAGAAGAGAAAGAAAGAAAGAAAGAAAGGGAAGGAAGGAAGGAGGGAAAAGAAAAGAAAGAGAAGAAAGAGAAGGAAAGAAGAAAAGAAAGAGAGAGAGAAAAGAAAGGGAGGGAGGAAAAGAAAGAATTAAAAAAGAAGTGCTTAAGAAAACCATTTTAAATTTGCTTGGGGAAGAAAGAAGTCCTTACGAAATCTTTCCTTAAAATAATACTGACTCCAGCTAAGCTTTGGCTAAACAGTATTGCCTAGTATACAGCTGACCCTTGAACAACATGGCCTTGAACTGTGTGGGTCGACTTACACACATTTTCTTGCACCTCTGCCACCCCTGAGACAGCAAGACCAATCTCTCCTCTTCCTCCTCCTCCTCCTAAGCCTATTTCAATGTGAAGAAGAGGATAAAAAATTTTATCATGACCCACTTTCACTTAATGAATAGTAAATATATTTTCTCTTCCTTATGATTTTCTTAATAAAGTTTTCTTTTCTCTAGCTTACTTTATTGTAAGAGTATAGTACATAGCACATATAACATACAAAATATGTGCTAATCAACTGTTTATGTTATTGGTAAGGCTTCCCATCAACAGCAGACAATTAGTAGTTAAGTTTTGGAGAAGTTAAAAGTTATATGTGGATTTCCAACTGTGTGAGGGTCAGTGGCCCTCATCTCCCCGTTGTTCAAGCGTCAATTGTATTTCCTCTTCTCAGAACCTTTATACTTGCTGCTTCCACTTCCTGGCAGGGTCATCCCCTAGACATCATGTGGTTCATTCCTCTGTTCAAAATGTCTCCTGGTCAGAGCAGCCTTCCTTGGCCACACCATCTAAAAGAGCAACCCTACCAAGGCCCACCCACCCCCAGCACTCCTCATTCTCTTCATTTTTCCCTGCTTAATTTCTCTCCATAACAGTTATCACCTGAGTGGTTTTTATTATTATTATTGGCTTATTTGTTTTCTTCCACTGGAACATTAACCTCCATAAGGAATGTTTGTTTTGTTCCCTGCAATAACCTTACACTGGGAACAGTCCCTCACATGTAGTAGACATCCAGTAAAGATTTGTTGAATTAATGAAATAACAAACGAATATGATTTTCAAAGTTTTGTTGAATTCCTAAGTATTTTTATTATGCACTAAAATATTAAATAATTTTTCTTTGCAAGGATTACTTGACATATAATATAAATATTTGGACTAAAAATCATGAGACTTAAGTCCCAGCTCTGCCACTAACTTCTTGTATAACCTGGTTAGATAATTTCTCGGAGCTTCACCTTGTGCATCTGACATCCTATATGTTGCAACCATGACTAAAATCCAACAGAAAAATAGAATCCATATATTAATATAAAGATTCTCTCTGCATTTCACCTTTAGTGATGCATGTATGACATAAAACAAGGTACAACTTATAAGGGCTAACTATTTTTCAAGAGCTCAGATACACTCTATTTCCTCAGGCCAAGGTCTAACTGGGAAGGTCCAAACTGCTAAATTGCTGACCTGAGAAACGTTATTTTCAGAAACTTACAAAATCTAAAGAGATATTAACCCATTTCCATGCATAAACCATATTGCTTTACCCTTTATTCCACTTTCAAACTCGCTAACATTATCTCCATTTCTACAAGGTCACAAACCTCATGGTATATAATAATGCTTTATGCAGGCACCAAACATCTAGACTTTTTTTCCAGCTATATTTGGAAAACTGTTCCAAATTACTCACCAAAGCTAAAGATGAAGGAACAATCAAGATGAGATTACACAAATAATGTCTAAGTCTGTTATGGGAAGATCATACACAACACATAAAAAGTGATTTGCAATGACAGGGAAAGTAAGTGTTCAGTATGTTAGGTCACAATTATTATATTTAAAGAATCTCTGAGCTGATAATTTTGAGAGTTTATCCTAGTGTAGCTATGACTCCTCCATCCAGCATTTAAAGAGAAAAGTCTCATTTTCCAGAAATATCATTAGTCACACAATTACACAGAGTGGAATTCAGTATGTGTATAAATAAAG
The DNA here is from genome assembly GCF_000956105.1 of Propithecus coquereli. Taxonomy (NCBI): domain Eukaryota; kingdom Metazoa; phylum Chordata; class Mammalia; order Primates; family Indriidae; genus Propithecus; species Propithecus coquereli. The sequence continues at coordinate 2,416,004 of NW_012149008.1, forward strand.
ACCAACATACTTTTACTCTAACAACTGCAAGTAGTAGTTGCAATTATTGTATCCATTTTATGGATGAAGAAACCGAAATCCAGAAAATTAATTTGTCCAAAGTCGCATTGTTAAAGGTCACGTGGGCTCCAAAGCATAAGTCTTAACCAGCATGCTTTACTGCCTCCTCCAAGAAGGGTCCTGGCAAACCCACATGCAGAACACTAGGAATAAATCGGGGTCCAGAATGCACTCCTAAATTCTCCCGCCAGACCCCAGTTTGCTTATCTCCCCGGGATTCTCTCTGCTAGTTCTGCGACGCTGCCCCCAACTCCCGTCATCCTCCGGGGTCCCCTTCCTCTGGTCAAAACCCCGCGCAGGCTCATTTCCTCCGCGCTGGTCGCAAGGTGATTCCCGAGGACTGCCCAAAGTCTCGCGATGGTGGGCCCGTTGCCCTGGTAACGAGTGGAGAAGGGCCTGCTTGGAACCATAACTAAACTTCAGTGGCTTTCTTTCTAGCGGCTGGAACCCCGGGTACCTCGGAGAGACTTCCGAGATAGTGTCCCCGGACGGAAGGAACGACTGGCCTGGCCAGAGGACTCGGGGTGGGAGTGAGGGCCCGGCCCACGCGGGACGGTGGAAGTGCCGAAAAGGAAGGGGCGAGGGGAGGCGGGGCGCCCCCCGAGGGAAGCGAACGCGTCTGGGAGAATGAGCTCCTCCTCACACTGCCCTGTCCAGAAGTGAGTGTGGGAGGAAGGCCTTGCCAACCCGAATTGTGGCTTAATCAGGCCTGACCGCAGACCTCTCGAGGCGCGCCTGCTTTTGTCCCTTCTTTAGTCGCGGAAGACACCCACGGAGCGCCCATTAAGTATCTGTGCGTGTGGCTTTCCTGAAGCTAAAGTTGCATTCCACAGCAGGTCAGCACGGCAGTGTGCCTCACGTGCGCATGTAAGGAAAGAGAATCAAGATTTATGCCAATCCGCTTTTCCAGATTCGGAGTTGTGATCTCCAGACCGAAACGTCAGTCTCAATACTGAAAGTGTCGCCTGTAAGACAGTTTGCTCTGTTGCATTCGTAGTTATTTGCTATGGAGCTTGCACGTCTATGCAGTTCACACTCCAAAACACGCTTTTTGAAGAGAAGAGCATAAACCAATAGGTTTGAAATTGGTAAATTCCTTTGGTCTCTCAAAAACCAGGATCTTGACAAGGAATTTCGATTATTCCGTTGTCTAATAACCACGTGGGAAGGTACTTGCATAGAAGGAGTAATGGTCATTGCCAAGACAACTTTCTGGTAGCTATTGCCATTTCAGTAAGAAAAATATAATTGCATATTAGAGACAATATCTAAAGAATAATGTTAATCAAAATACAAAGAGAAAAGTCTATTGTAGTCCTTTGAACTTTTGGTCAATTGAAAGTTAAAGACAAAACCTTTTAAACTATATCGCTACATTTCACTGACAGTAAGTTTTTTTCTTTGATTCATTATATATAATGCCTCAGGATCATTCTAAATTTACATCACTATGTAATATTTAATTGTAAATGTAGAATGTAAATTATTTGACTGTGTGCTCTGAAAATTCCTTTTTCAATTAAATTATTGGTTTTGTTGTGATTTTTGTTTCTTATAGTAATGAAAAATTTCTTCAGGTCTTTGAAATTGAAAGTTTAATTAGCTGCATTCTAATTAATTTAGTTTTTAAGGAGAACTGTTGTCACTGTTAAATACCATTGAATATATTTTTGAGTACTCATTTAATGCAATAAACACCTTCAGCTTAAAAAGAAGCTGTCAAATAAGTTCCTTAGAAATTGTTTTACAGCCTATCCATATAACAAAAGAAATTGCAAGCCAAACACTGGAAGAGATGTCAGAAGATTCAGAAAAGGAAGATTATTCAGACAGAACAATCAGTGAAGAAGATGAATCAGTATGTTCTTCTCAACTTTATTTTACTTGAGATAAAATTTGTGTTATAAATCCCTAATTAAAATATTATTAAATCAATTGGATATAAAAATCAATTGTATGTTTAAATCATTGTCATTCAAGTTGGGAAATAATTTGAGTGAAAAAGCTAAGCTATTACTACATGCAGTATGCCCTATGTAGAAAGAGGAACTATATTTATATTGTTTTCTTAAGAAAATATTTTGGCTAAGATTCTTCTGGGTTTTATTAAAATGTGTGTATGAAATCATTGTTAGAGTTTTATTTTCATAATTCATGTCCACTTAGTTTCTTACATGTACTAATTATATTGCGTTACATAACAATATGTATAGTACTAAAACCACCTATGTTCCAACCTTATTGTGTATCACCATAATAGTTTTAGTGTGGCTCTGAAGTCACAAAAAAGGGACATGGAAGAAGAAAAAAAGAGAGAACTGTAGTGTTTAAAAATATTTTATCTGGTTCTAGTACATATTTCTGAGGGATTTCCATTAAATTATATTGATGTATAAATTATTAGGTATGTAAATTAAGGTCCCAAAATAAGCTCTCTAAAATGATGTATGTAACCCTTTAAATCTATGGCTTTCTTTTTTGTTGTTGTTAATTTTATTCTTGATTTAAATTGTTATTGTTGTCCCAAGAATCTTTAAACTTTATGCCTTCCATGCGGTCATTATTATGACCATATCCAGCAGGAGAGGAGGATTGAAAGATTCAAACTTCAAGTGAACACTTCAACACTTCAACTTGAAGTGTCCAGAGCTTTGAGACCAATAGCCTATAATAATCCATTAATCTTTTCATTTATTAAAGATTAAAGACATATACTCAATCCCAAGCACTAAAAAATTTCTGGATTTGGAAACTTGTTTTTTAAACAAATATTTTAAAATTCTCTTGTTTTAGGATGAGGATACATTCATGAAATTTGTAAGTGAAGATATTCATCAGTGTGCACTTTTAACAGGTTTGAACTTATCTATATATTTTTCCTTCCCTTTATCATAAGACCTTGAGTGGATAAAAAAACAAGATGGGGAAACTAATGAAAAGCCAGATTGAGTAATATAGGGAATGATTATTCTGATGGATAGGGAGAGAGAAATGTAGCCACTTTTGGAGTTCAGACTTTTCAGGTTCGTTTCAGGTGAACCTGATTTATATTTCAAAATAATAAATGAAACTAAATGAAAGTGATGATTGGTTTATAAAGGACTTTATTTAACATAAATATTTACTTTGTTATTTCTCTAAATAACTTGCTCTTTAAATGCATTTATAATCATGTGTTGGAAGTACATCCTTATTTAAATGAAGTTTGCTTGTATAAAGAGTTTCCTTAATAAAGTCATTCATTTGCAAGTGTACATGTATATGGTCATCTTGATATAAACTTGATTTTTAAACATTTATACATTAAGAATTATACTTTCAAATACTTAAATATTTCTACCAAATATTTACATATCTACTACAGATTTTTTTAATTTCAAAATATTAAGAGGGTACAAATGTTTTTGTTACATGGATATACTACAGATATTCTGAAATTGAAGTTAAGGCATTTATCTTTTTATTGCTTGATTGATTGTCTTTTTTACCACCATCCTAAAACAAATCTTCACTTTTGAAATGACCACTTTTCTCAGTTTACTGTGTATCTCTCTAGACCTTTTTCTTTGCCTTTATACACACATCTATACCTAAACTCATAGAAATTCTATAGTACTGTTTTGTGGACTTCTGCCCACTGCCCTTTTTTTCTTTTTATTAATAAAATTTTGCCCATCTATTACAAGACAGGAGGTAACCCAGTGTTTTAACTAGCAAAAATTGAAAATCATTTCATAGGCGTGTATCTATTCATATTCCCTCGTGGTATGAACTGCCCATAGTTATCCTTTAACATTGTTTATGTTGCTTCCATTGTTTAGAACATCACCAAAATAAAACTGGAGAACATTTACATCACCCCCAAATATTCCCTGCACCTCTCCTTCCATCCTTCACCCCTGGCTCCAGGCAATCACTGACTTGCTTTCTCTGCCCTATATTTGGCCCTTCTAGAATTTCATAAAGCAGAATCATACATTTTATGGTTTGTGTCTTCTTTCACTTAGCATAATGCTTTTGAGATTTATCCATGGTGTTGCATATATCAGTAGTTCATTCCTTTTTTTTTTTTTTTGCTGAGTAATAATCCATTCTGTGAAGAGACCACATTCATCTATTGATGCACGTTTAGATTGTTTCCAGTTTGGTGACATTACAAGTAAAGCTCCTATGAACATTTGTGTGTAAGACCTTTTGTAACATGTTTTCATTTCTCTTGAGTAAATCCCTAAGAATGATATTGTTGGGTTGGATTGTTGCTAAATGTATACTTTGTAAGAAATTGCCAATCCGTTTTCTAAAGTGACTATACCATTTTGCATTCCCACCAGCAATGTATCTATTTCTTGGCCAAGATTTACTATATTTTCATAAATTGCAACTGTGTTTTTCCCCTTATCTCATGGAGCATAATTGTAATCACTTCTCTAAAGTACTTGTGTGATAGTTTCAATATCTAGTTCATCTCGATGTTGAGATTGGGTCCTTCTGGACAATGTCAATGTTTTTCTTCTAGCAGACAATCCACCCAGTTAGTTCCAGACAAAAAGTTCTGTCTCCCATTCTGTGGGTAGTATTTCAAATCTCAGTTCAAATCTCTAAGCCTTTGCTATACTGATTTCGTGCTCTCCCATGCTTGTGTAGTTCAGAGGTTCTGAGACATATTTGGTTCAAATCTCTATTAGTTCTCTCAAGCGTTTCCGGTGTTGGTTCGGGACGGTCTGGCACATGTATAATTCAAGGGTTAAGCTGAGATACTTGTATGTGTGGTTAAAGTTTTAGTTCAGTTTTCATAGTCTGAGAGTGTGTGCTTGCGTAGCTTAGGTTTTAGGGTGAGACTTGGGTGGGTTCACACACAGAATTACAAGATGGCTTTCTCTGGTCTCTTTCTTCCCTTCAGATTCCCTCCACATTATGAGGACCCCTGTTGCTGGCCCTCTGTTAAGAAAGACTGGATTTTTATCTGAGACTCAGCCATTTGCACCACTGCAGTGGTCTGTGAATGGGACCTGCCGCCGTCAGGGCAAAGCAGGAAAAGAAAACAAGAGGAGGTGGACTCACCTCCTTGCAGAGAGTGCTTCTCTACATTTTGACTGCACAATCTGCTTGTTCTAGTTTACTTTCAGACCCTTCTGATAGTTATGTTTTTGTGTTGTATCTATACTTGTAATCAGTGGGAGAGAAGGCCTATGTAAGACTTATGCTGCCATAGTGGGACTGTGACTCTTGCCTGTTAACCTATGCATGAATGACAGACTTGTGAATTTTACATGTTGATTGGTAGATTTCATTGTATTCTATTAAAGAATATTGGACTTTGTACTGATAAGCAGTTATATTGCTTATGGAGAAGTTTCTTTACTTCCAGACTTCCTTTTCAGCTTTTTTAGGGCATGTTCAGAGCAGTATTTGCTCCAGCACTGAGTTCATTATTCAGATCTCAGCTAAGATGTTACCTCTTTAGAGAAGTCTTACCTGACCACACTATCTAAAGTATCATTCCTACCCATTCCCGTTTCTCACTTTCATTTATTATCTCTCTGTTTTAATTCTTTTGTAACATTTATCATCATTGAAATTATCTTGTTTCCCTGTTTATTGTATGTCCTACTACAGTGTAAGCTCATGATGGCAGGGACATTGTCTATTTTTTTCCACCTGTGTATGGTCAGTGTCTGTTTATTGTTCTTGGCATATAGTAGATGCGTGATAACTCTCTGTAGAATGGATGAATCTATATAACAATCCTGAGAAGTAGCTAGGGAAGGTGATATCATTAATTATTTACATAGAGTAAGATTTATGTTCAAAGGGGCTGTCTTGCTTAAACAAAATCATACAGAAATAAAATGGTAGAATAGAACCCAGTTATGTGACTTGTAGTTCCATTGCCGTATCTGCTATTGTACTAAAATGGCCAATAAGTCTAGGTAAAAAGCCACATTTCAGAGGTAGATGAGCAAAAGGAGCCAGTGAGACAAATGGAGAACAAGTATGTGAAAGGTAGGGAGAAAACCAGGAAACGTATTATCACCAAAGAAGGGAAATGCACTTAAGGAGGGGTGATCATCAACATCGAATTGACGCCACACAGTCATCATGCTGAGAGAGACAGGCCCACTGCACTGCTGCTTGGGGCAGCCCCCTTGTATTCTGTGAGGATCATGTTCCTGGTTTGTGTCACACAGAGGCCCTAGAATGAGAACTGAGAAAAAGTTGTGACTGAGTTCACTAGCAACCTTTGAGAATAATAGTTCCAGTAAGTGGTGAGGAACTATAGTCAGTAAACATATTTAACCCATTAGACAAATAGTGCGATTAATTTTAAGAAGAGTCAAAAATAGGTGATTTGCTAGAAAAGCCAGAAGAAACAAATGTTTTTAGAGTAGTGGTGAGAATTTAGCATAAATTAATAGTATATGAAGTCAACAACTATTATTTAGCGTTGTGAAGATCAATTGTCATAAGATTTCATTGTTATTTTTATTTTTAAGAATTCCATGAATTATAAAATATTTATAATGATATCCACAAGTGTTAGAAGGAAAAAAGGAACTATATAAAAAATTATAGGAATTGCGGCTTTCCTTCTTATCACTCATGATTGTGTTTGAATTTTCTTTTCAGCTGACTCTATTGGTGACACCTTCTTCCCCCGGACTACACAGATACTATTGGAATATCAGCTAGGGAGATGGGTGCCACGTCTTCGTGAACCACGAGATTTATATGGTGTCTCTTCTTCTGGTCCACTGAGCCCAACACGGTGGCCATACCACTGTGAGGTCATTGATGAAAAAGTCCAGCATATTGGTATGTTT
>NW_012149008.1:2424324-2425670 GCF_000956105.1 Propithecus coquereli
AAAAAAAAGAACCCATGCTTAATAGTACTTACAAGCATCACTTATTTACAAAGATCTCTTCTGAGCTGGGTATATATTTATCTTTTGTAGTATAGGACATTTCTCTCCCTTTTTCTCCTTTCAGCCCTCGTACCATTGTTCCCACCCCTCCCCTGCTAGCCTCCTCCTCCTTTTTGTCCCAACACTAGAGAGGTAGATAAAATCAAGCAGAGAAAACGCTGCCATGCAACTGAATTTGAACCTTCCCCCAAGCCCTTCATTTGGTGCTTCAGTTCTGTCTCATGGCCTCCTCATTACACATCTGTGGCAGAGGGAGTGAATAAAGACAAGGAAAGGAAAATCCCTACTGCTTCTACTGTGACCTCTCTACCTAATTTCTCTTCTGTAGCAGTGGTGAGAGAATGAGAGCAGAGGAGACCCAAATGGAAGAGAGAAGCAAGACCCCATCATGCCACTGCTTCTCAGCATCACCCCCAGCCCCATGTGCACATTCCACTCAGCTTGGTTTCACTCCATCTCACTGGACAACCCACTATCACATCCCAAGTAGACAAAGAGACTCTGATTAGGCAGAATATTTCAAGGTCTTAGAGGTTATTTCCCAGGAATTGGGCAACATCCAGACCTTACTTTGGAATATGCAGGGTTTGGACAACCTAGGCAATCAGTGTTAATTCTTTACTGCACAATGAGAATATCTGTTTTCTACTTTACTTTTGGAATTGCTGTGAAGCTTTTTGGAGGAGCACCTATATTTGGATATCCTTGAAAAGGAGAAGTTTTATGAAGCTTTGTGGCAGATGACTCTAGTGCAGAACACACTCAATTCTATAATTGCAAACACTTTTAAAAGCTTGAATATTCCTAACTTTGATGGTGTACGTAATTGTCCTGAGAATCCTGTGCCAGAAAATTAAGAGTATGTAATTATTAAGCTAGGTAAGAATCAGATACAGACTAAAAAAGAATACCAATGAATTAGATAACTAAGATAAAATAGACAAATGCCTAGCAAGACACAAACTACTGAAATTGACTCGAGGAAATAAAAAATCTAAATAGACATATAACAAGTAAAGAGATAGAATTAGTAATAGTTTTTCTACCATTAAAAGAGAATCCCAAGCCCAGATTGCTGAATTCTAACAAGCATTTAATGTTTATAACATTCTACCAAACAATGCCTAATTTTTCACAAACTCTTCTGGTAATAGGAGAGAAAGAAACACTTCTCGACACATTCTGTGAAGCCAGTATTACCCTGATTATAAAACCAGATATAGACATTGCAAGAAAAGAAAACTGCAGACCAATATCTATTATGAATATAGAGGTAAAATTCATCA
>NW_012149008.1:2425720-2426459 GCF_000956105.1 Propithecus coquereli
TAAAAAAGTGAAATTAATTTCAAAAATTTATTTTAACCCAACTATATCCAAAATATTTCACATTCTTTCTTCCACATTCCAGAATCTGATGTACATTTATACTTATAGACATCTCAATTCAGATCGGCCACATTTCAAGTGTTCGGTAGCCACATGTGCTTAAACAGAGGGGCTTAAAGCATGTGTACAGCCCCTAAAGCCTTAGTAATTCTAAACAATTCCAAACGGCATGACGGCGTTCCAGTTATAGTCAAATTCAGCCATAGTCATAGAGGCGAGGCTGGAATGCCTCCAAGCTGTATTCCTGCTCCTTTTTGCTCCTTGTCTCTTTCCCCTTTGTATGTCTGTCTTCTCCTTAGTATATCTTTATCATCTTTTGCCTCTTTCTGCCTTTTTCCCTTTTTCCATTTCTGTTCCTCTTTCATTTTCTACCTCTTCATGCTCCTTTGTTTTTCCTTTTCCTTTTCCACTTTCTACTTCTTTCCTTTAGTGCACATTTATGGAACTGAAAAATGCATATTTTAGTGTATATTTTTGTTTGTGTGTGTGCGCATCCCCAAATTTATTTTTTGCTCTCCCAGATAAAGTTTATAGCCGCATCTCCCCAGTTGACCCACAGGCATGATAGAAACATTCCTGTTGTTCACCACATTCTCACTGCCACTGCTTTCCACCTTTAGTTGATGATAGCACATACACATACATTATTGCCTGGTAGAGATCTTACAGACATTCCTTG
>NW_012149008.1:2430199-2432393 GCF_000956105.1 Propithecus coquereli
TCCTCATAAGAGCAAGAGCAAGACGAGAATATCAGCTTTTGCCCCTCCTATATAACATTGTAATGGAGGGTCTAGCCAGGGTAAATAGGCAAAAAAAGAAATAAAAAGCATCCAGATTAGAAAGAAAGAAGTAAAACTGTCTCTATTCACCAATGACATGATCTTGTATGTAGAAAATCCTAAGGAATCCACTGGGGGAAAAAAAAACTTTTAGAACTAATAAATGAGTTCAATCCAATGGCAGAATACAAGATAATATATAAAAACTAATTGTATTTCTAAATACTTAATATGAACAACCCTAAAATGAACTTAATAAAATAATTCCATTTATAAGAGCATCAAAAGAGTAAAATAGGAATAAATTTAAGAGACGAGTATAAAGCCCATATACCCTGAAAACTACAAACCATTGCTGAAAGAAAATAAAGAAGATCTAAATAAATAGACATCCCATGTTCTTGGATCAGAAGACTTACTATTATTATGATGGCAATCCTCCCCAAATTGATCTATAGACTTAATGCAATTCCCATGAAAATACCAACTTGTTGCTTTGTAGAAACTGACAGGCTGATCTTAAAATTCATATAGAAACTGAAGGAACCCAGAATTGCCGAAAAAAAATCTTGAAAAAATCTCACCAAAAAATATTTGAAGAACAATCTACGTGATTGGTTGCATGTAGTTGCTAACAGCAAAGAGAGTTACGAATTACGTTACTTCCAAATTAACCAGGATGAAGAAGAGAAAGAAGATGAGGATTAAAATTTATTTATTTGGAAGATTTTGTTAAGTTCTTGAATAAAATGTGGGAACTAAAAAAAAAAAAAATCTTGAAAAAGAGCAAATTTGAGAAATCACACTTTGTGAATTCAAAACTTACTACAAACAGTAATTTAGACAGTGTGGTACAATCATGAAGATAGACATTGCTCAAAGGAAGATTACAATGACCAATAAACATATGAAAAAAGTGCTCAATGTGGGAAATGAAAATTAGAACCATGATGAGATACCACTTTACAGCCATCAAAGACTAACAACCAAATAGCTGAGTGCAGAACAACTTTAACTCTAATACATTGTTGATGGGAATGAAAAATTGTACAATCACTTTGAAAAAAGGTTTGGCAGTTTTGTTTTTTAATAAAGGAAAATATACATTTATTTCCTGAACAGCAGTTCCTCTCTTAGGTATTTATATTACATAAATTAAAATATATATTCTTAAAAATACTTGCACATGAATTTTCATTTTTATATTTACTCACATATCCAAAACCAGAAACTAGTGTCCATCAATAGGACAATGGATAACAAACTGTGCTATAGCCATACAGTAGAATACATATCAGCAAAAGAAGGATGGGGGGAACTGATATGCACGACATGGATGAATTTCAAAGCCACCATTACACTGAGTAAAAGAGTCCAAACACAGAAGACTACATCCTATATGATTCCAATTATAAGAACTTGAAGAACAGGCAAAACTGGTTTATGGTAATAGAAATCAGAAGGGTGGCTTCTGAGGCAGGTTGTGGGGACTGACTGGGAAAGGGCAAGAGAAAACTTTCCTGGATGATGAAAATGTTCTACATCTTAAGAGGGATGTTGGTTACATGATTATACTTATTTGTCAAAACTCTTTGAATCATACAATTAAGATCTATACATCACATTATATGTAGTATGTAAATTTTACTCAATTTAAAAAGTGGCCACAGTTCTCCATCCATGTGTTCTTGCCCTTTGAAATGTCAACTTACATCTCTTTCCATCAAGAGGTAGTGGACTTTATTTTCCTGCCCATTGAATCTGGGATGAACTTGTGACTTGCTTTAGTCAAATAGAGTGTAGTGAGAGTGGTAATGTGTTAAAATACTTAAATAGGAGGCCATTAGACTGAGATAGCTCCATTGCCTTGGGGTGCCTACATAAGTAACCAAAACCCAACTCAAATGCATTGCTTGTAAATGACTTGGAATTGAAACTTAAGTTTAACCAATCAGAATCTGCCAACTAACTAACTTTTATTTACATGACTGGAAATTTGCCACTGGATAATCCAAATAAAACAACTGCATAACAGTAACCAATCAATTATTTACTTTGATTTTTCATTCACTTTATACAAGCCCTTCCTTAAAGCCCCTCCAGTAGAGCCCCAGCCACAAGCCACAGTTAGGTG
>NW_012149008.1:2432443-2432792 GCF_000956105.1 Propithecus coquereli
TATGTGATACCCTGCATCTTGGGACTCTTCAGAGAGTCCTCACCAGCAGGAAGGCTCTCGCCAGATGTGCTCCCTCAACCTTGGACATCCAGAATCCCAGCCTCCAGAATTGTAAGAAATAAGTTTTGGTTTTCTTATAAATTACCCAGTTTCAGGCATTCTGTTATAAGCAACAGAAAACAGACTAATAATTGGGATAGCTGATGGTATTCTATTTGTACACAGACATTAGATTAATTCCCCTGAGAGACAAAGAGGCTTCTTTTGGTTTTAAGAGAGAGAGAAAAAAATGGCATAAATTTGTAACCTAAATGATAGAGGGTACCCTCAAACAAACTGCATGAAAATA
>NW_012149008.1:2436333-2437661 GCF_000956105.1 Propithecus coquereli
ACAGTTAAGAAGTGTCTACATCAGGAATCCATATTGACAGCCCCTTACTGATGAAATTCCTTAATGTGGAACATTCAGGAAGTCTGGAAATGCTTCCATTTCCAGCCTAAATCTCTTCTGCTTAAATAATTCTAGCTCTAGAGTAGCTTTATTGCAATGAAGATATTGCCAGACACAAAGCACTTATGGCAATAGGTCTGTATGATATAATATATCATTTAAATTTAAGGAATATGTGGATAAGAACCCCAGCTGGGTTGTTTAACTACCTATCCATTCGCCCATTCATCTCTCCATCCATCCATCTGTTCACACACCCATTTAATCTACAGACATTTAACTGAGTGCCTACCCTGTTTCAAATACAATGCAAACAACAGTTTTAGTAGAACAGTGGGTATGGGACTAAAAATAGCAAAATCTAGATTGACATGGGTTAAGCCTGATTCTCAAAATATGGTCCTCAGTAAGTGTATTCTGATAAGCTGCAAACTCGACCCATTTATGCGAGTTATTTCTCCAGTTCTTATGAGAGAGTTTCATTTTTCTTTACTATAAGGACTATTTATTAATAAAGAAGAGCATAAGCAGAAATTAATAAAATCCGTAATTTTTTCTTTAATGGGAAGTCAGAGTGCCATGCAACTTTTGACAATCAACATACACAAAGGCAAACAGCTGAAATTCCGAAAGTTTTAACAAAGTCATGTTATCGGTTCATGATGTGTTTTGAATTGAGTTGATTAAGGCTTTCAACTAATGAGAAAATTTTAAATAATAAGAATGTGAAACTTTAATTATAATTTGCTTTATTCCTTATCTTTATCATCAATTTAGTTGGCTGTTGTTCAGTTAACTCTACAATGCACAGTGATGCCTATTTGCATCAATATGGCAGTCTATGTTTTTTCTGTAGCTAGATTTGACCCCTATTCATCATGTCAAATACAGCTCTGTTACTAAAGCAGATGTACAAATGATCTCCAAAATGTTTGTCCGGGAATAATTGTTTCTCACCACCAAATTTTTGTTCCACTAAAAAATATAAATAACTACAGTAGTTAGACTGTGAAGTAATTTTTTTCTTCCATCAAATAGGTCATGGTCAGAAAGATTTGAGCATGATGCAGACAACTGTTAAGAATTTGGTCCTAAAAAGAATGAAGAGTAGGAAAGCTAGTAGTTAAAAAAGGAGTGGGTGAGGAAGGCATCTAAGGATATCCTTCCTTTGGGGAGATAGAAGAAACTTGAACATGTTTATAAGTTTTTAACTTGACAACTCTTATCAAGCAAGAGGCTGAAGATGCAGGGAAGAAAGAATAAAAGGT
>NW_012149008.1:2450241-2450724 GCF_000956105.1 Propithecus coquereli
AAAGCTAGTGGTCATGTCCCATCTTTCTTTAGAAGTGCTTTACATTTTGGATTAGGGAGTTGCCCTGTAACCACAGCTTTTTGAGGGGTTCAAGAAAAGTTGTAAATTTGCCCACCATTCAGCAATGTTTTTATATTGTTACAAGAGTGAAAGCAATGCTCTTTCTAATATACTACATCCTAAACAGAATCCAGAAGTCAGTTTCTAGTTTTAAAGTTTTCTAATGTTTAAAATTATATACATTTAAAGCTATAAATTTCCTCCTAAGCACTGCTTTCACTTCATCCCACAAACCTTAATATATTGTGTTTTCTGTATCATTCAGTTTGAAATATTTCATAATGTCCTTCCGATTTTTTCTTTGATCAATGGGTTATTTAGAAATATGTTGTTTCTCTAGATATCATATTGTCATTGATTTTTAATTTAATTCCATGTGGTGTTTTGAAATTTAATAAGACTTAGTTTTTGACTCAGTACATG
>NW_012149009.1:0-336 GCF_000956105.1 Propithecus coquereli
ACGAGGCAACGGTTTGCCTTCTAGTTTCAGCTGTCATACTGTAAACAAGTGTCCTTTTCGTGGTATATTTAGTGCCACAATTTCTTGCATTTTTTGTGGCTTTTTATTAATGATTTTGCTGTTTAAAATGTCCCCCAAGATGTGCCCACTTCGGCGGCACGTATACGAAAATGTGCCCTAAGCACAGTACTGAAGTGCCAGCTAATGTTTCTAAGTGCAAGAAGGCTGTGCTATCCATCACATAGAAAATATATCTTAGATAAGCTTCATTCAGGCATGAGTTACAGAGCTGTTGGCTGTGAGTTCAATGTTAATGAATCGACAATATATATTAAA
>NW_012149009.1:3258-4628 GCF_000956105.1 Propithecus coquereli
TGGGTGCTGTTTGCCAACCCACATGGAACACCAGGAACTCTGAGACTCTGGAACTTTCTGTCTGGTTCCTTCCACAAGCCTGAGCGTGTGTCTGACTCTAGAGAGCAGAGCTCTCCATGCAAAGCAGTTTCGCCTCTTTCAGACTTTGCATGGGCTATTTCGTCTGCCCAGGGCACCCGCCACCGACACTTCTCCTGCCCAATCCATTCTCTTTATTTCTTTTTCTCAATGACGTGAAATTCACATAACACAGATTTAACCATTTTAGAGTGAATAATTCGGTGGCATTTAGTACATTCACAACATTGCACGACTACCGTCTCTATCTAGTTCCAAAACATTTTGTCACTCCACAATAGAACTGTCACCCCCATAATCCCGGGGAGCCACCGGTTTGCTCTCTCTATGGATTTTCTATTCTAGATATTTCCCATAAATGGAATCATACCACGTGTGGTCTTTTGTGCCTAGGTTCCTTCACTTAGCATGATGTTTCTGAGGTTCATCCGTGTTGTTCACCCATGAGGTGTTAGTACTTCATTCCTTTCATGGTTGAATAATATTCTATTGTATATGTAGACCATATTTTGTTTCTCCATTCATCTGTTGATGGACATTTGGGTTGTCTCCACCTTTTAGCTATTGTGAATAGTGCTGCTATGAACATTGATGTGCAAGTTTTTGTTTGAGTACCTGTTTTAAATGCTTTGGGTATATACCCTAATCCATATTTTTTTTTTTTTTTTTGAGACAGAGTCTTACTCTGCTCCCCAGGCTAGACTGCCGTGGCGTCAGCCTAGCTCACAGCAACCTCAAACTCCTGGCTCAAGTGATCCTCTTGCCTCAGCCTCCCGAGTAGCTGGGACTACAGGCATACGCCACCATGCCCGGCTAATTTTTTCTATATATTTTTAGTTGTCCAGCTAATTTCTTTTTCTACTTTTAGTAGAGATGGGGTCTCGCTCTTGCTCAGGCTGGTCTCGAACTCCTGAGCTCAAACAATCCGCTGGCCTTGGCCTCCCAGAGTGCTAGGATTACAGGTGCGAACCACCGCGCCTGGCCCCTAATCCGTATTTGAAACATCATTTTGGGAGTCACCTCCTCCACGATATCTTCTCTGGCTCCACATTTCTCTAGAGCTGAGTCAGGAGCCTTTCTACTGTACCCCCTACCTGCAGGGCTGCCATGGACAGTGGTACAAGTTGTATACTGCATAACTCCAGGGGGAACTATTCACATTGATCATTGTAGATTTGTGTATTTATTATAATAATATTCCAGCAGATGGAGGCAAAGTGCCTTGAGAAAGGGGTGCCTTTTTCTAATTCTATAAAGGTGCCACAAGGCCTAGTGGTGGCCCCGGCTCCTGA
>NW_012149009.1:4678-7295 GCF_000956105.1 Propithecus coquereli
GGATGGGAGGATGGATAGGAGGGAGGATGGATGGATGGATGGGAGGATGGATGGATGGATGGATGGGAGGATGGATAGGAGGGAGGATGGATGGAAGGATGGGAGGATGGATGGATGGACAGACAGGAAGAGGGACAGATGGGACTAAAGGAGGACATGCCTGTGTATCACTGGGGGCCAGAGAGAACAATAGTGACCATATGTAGAGGTGGGGGGATTTACATCCTAAGGCGAGGATCTGGCCCACCCAGGGCATGAAGAGCGAGATGACTGGGCTGGCTCTGTGGATCCCACGCCCACTTCCACCCCATCCTCTCTCTTCCCTCAGCTTACACACATGGATGCTCAGGGGGCCTGGCTGAGCCAAATCCTCAGGATAAAGGCAGAAGAGCCAGAAGGATATTTAGGTCGTCTTCCTCACTTTTTCACATCAAGCTGGTAGCAGGGGCCAGAGCTGCCCTCAGGCGCCGTGCTCAGGGGTGCGGGAGGCCGCAACTCAGGCAAGCCCGACCTCTGAGCCGAGGGCCCAGGGGAAGCTTCTGCAGGACCAAAGGCCACGGGATTGTGCGGGGCAGAAGGAGGGCACATCCTCCCTTGGTATCAGGACCCTGCCTTACCCCGCAGTCCTGTCTTCCAGGCCAGCTACGCTGATCCCCGCAGGCACTCCCAGGCTGCTCTGAAACCTTCAAGAACACACCCAAGACACCCAAACACGTGTCCGGAGACAGACACACGGTTGTTCCCTGCAAGAGCGTCTGCAACAGCAAAACACTAGAAACAAGCCACTTAACCAGTCCGGCCACTGAAGGCTACTGAGGTCAATCCTGCGGTTTCGATTCTGGTGTGGCCAAGAGGCAACTCGTGAGGCAGCCATTGAAAAGCAGGCAGAGCGTCACAGACAGATGCGCAGCAATCCCCAAGACATGGTAAGCTAAAAACAGAAGCCTAGCTAACGTTTTGTTTTAAAAGAGGGATACACACAAATGCACACACACACGCATATATATGTACACGTATGCACACATACACGTTTACATACACACTCGTGTATGCAGTGCGTATATCGTGCAGCTGCTCAGGACGCTGCCCTCAGTGGCTGTCCCTGGCCAACGGTCTGAAGGACCGAGAACGAGGACAGGAGAGAGACTGACGTTCACCCCACCTACTTCTACTCTGGTTATGTTTGTGCTATGAACACATACAGCCTCTTCCTCATCCCCCCAAAATGGTCATTGGAACAAAATATATTGTTCTTGCTGGAACTGTCATGACCACAAAGCTTAGAAAAGAGAGAAAATAGCCACCCAGCCGCAATCCCGCTAAGAGCTCCCGTCCCTCCAAATGCTGGCTGCAGCCGGGCCTGTTCTGAGCTCCTCCGGAGCTGATGCGACCCACCGAATCCTCACAGCAGCCCCCGAGGTGGGCGCCACCAGCATCACCTCTGTTGTACAGATAAGGAAAGCAAGGCTCAGAAACGTGGCTTCTTGCCTGTGGTCACCATGGTGGGTTGGATCGTGGCTCCTGAAAGATACGTCCACTCAGAACCTCAGAACGTGACTTTGTTGAGAGTAAGGGTCTTGCAGATGTAACTAAGGTAAAGATCTTGAGACAAGGTCATCCTGGGTTAGGGTGGGACCGAAATCAATGACTGGTGTCCTTATTTATCGGGGAAAGGAGAGGGAGATTAGAGTCACAGGGGAGAATGTCACGTGAAGAAGACAGCAGAGATTGGAGTGATTTCCCCGCAAGGCAAGGACACCAAGGATTGCTGGCAGCCACCAGAAGACGGCCAGTAGGCACGGGACAGTCCCCTTCCCAGGCCTCCAGGAGGACCAACCCTGCCAACACCTTGGTTTCAAACCTGTGGCCTCCAGAACTGTGGGAGAGTAAATTCCTGTTGTCTTAAGCCCCCAAGATAGTGGTCATTTGTTACGGCAGCCGCAGCAACTAATATAGCTACACCGCTAGTAAATGGCGGGCTGGAACTTGAACCTGGGGCCTGCCTGATTACAAAGACCATGCTTTTCGCCGATGCGTTATTTTGCCTTCCTCAGATAACCTACACTCGTGCTGGTGGGACTTCCTCCTAGGATAAAAACTGATTGAGGCAGGGCAGGGTACAAGATCGAGGGAGAGAGGACCAGGCACGCTGTGGTTAGAACCCAGGCAGAAACAGAACCTCCTGGGCTGGCCCAGACAACCGCCACTATTTTAAGGAAGGATATTGAGACGGACGGACAGATGGGCTATCTTGATCCATCTGCTTCCGGGAGAGAAGAGGCCTTTCCCAGCAGCCTCATGAAGCCTGGCCCTTGAGCAGGAGAGATTTATAGGGTCAGATGCTGACAGGCCCCCCAGGAGAAGGGGCGGGCTCCAGGGGAAGGCTTGGGAGCTGCCAGGGCAGCTCCGTGCTGGGCGCTGCCCGGAGACCTCTGGCCTGGGACATTCTCATCGGAAACACACCGCCTCCAACCGTGGGAAGCTCACAGAGCACTCGTTACGGGCAAAAGAAGGGCCCCGTGTGGGTGCTGTTTGCCAACCCACATGGAACACCAGGAACTCTGAGACTCTGGAACTTTCTGTCTGGTTCCTTCCACAAGCCTGAGCGTGTGTCTGA
>NW_012149009.1:18806-20947 GCF_000956105.1 Propithecus coquereli
ACATCACCTCCCAAGGAGGCCTCCCCTGCCCCCCCAGCCCAGGCCAGGCCCCCAGAGGTAGCCCTCCCGGCCCCCCGGACCTCCCCTCTGCAGCACAGTTATCTGTGGGATGATCCAATTGACACCCTTCCTGCCCCCAAGGGCAGCATCTGGCACATAGTAGGTCTTCCTCAATCAATACTGTTGGATGAACAAGGACATGGGGGGCCAGATTCCCCCCACCCCCAGGAGGGAGGAGGCCGGCACATGCGCATTTCAACAAGGAACACGTTGCCAAGTGTCAGGTGGAGTTTCCCAAGTTCACTCCCGTTAAGTATATTGCTTCTTCAACTCAACATTTACAGTTCATTTAAAAAAAAATTAATTCTGCTTTGTTCTCTCCCTTCCCTGTAAGGCACCACGGGCACCAAAGAGCTCGCGCTTCTCACGATAAATCCGAGTGCCAACCAGCTAATCCCAGCGCCTCCGTGAAATGAACCAGCCAGCCAGGCCACCATCGCCCCTTGTCCCCGACCAGGCCAGGCGCAGAGCCACTGAGAGCCACTGCAAAATCTCCAACAGGCAGAGACGCAAGCGACCGCTCCCCTTCCTAGAGATGTTTGTGGGAACACTGTCTCTGGAGCAAAACGGCGTGGAATTCACTTCCTGGCTCCACCTCTTGGACAAGCCACCTTTGCCCCTCGGAGCCTGTTTCCTCACCAGGTATGTAGATAAAAATGCAGACCTTTCAAGGGCATGAAAACGATTTAATGAGACTGGATTCAGGAAGAGCTTAAAATTGTCCACCATACACTTAAGAGCTCAATAATTGCTGTTAACATCATCTTTATTATCATCACCATCATCATCTAAAATAGCGATCCAATAAAGTGATTACAGACGGCAGTGATTCTGAATTGGGAGGACAGCGTATTGGGCCAGGCTCAACCCCTTTCTAATGATAAGGTGCTACGGTCTGAATGTTTGTGCCTCCTCCGAATTCATATGTTGAGATCCTCACCGGCGAGGTGATGAGATCGAGAGGCAGAGCCTCCAGGAGGTGATTAGGCCAGAGAGGCTCCATCCTCAAGAATGGGATTAGCACCCTTAGGAAAGAGACCCCAGAGAGTAGCTAGTCCCCTCCCCTATGTGAGGACACAGAGAGAAAGCACCATCTGTGAACCAGGAGATGGGTCCTCACCAGACACCGAATCTGCTGGCACCTTGATCTGGGACTTCCCAGCCCCCAGAACTGGGAGCAATCCATTTCTGTTGTTCATGAGCCACCCCATCTATGGGACTCTGTTACAGCAGCCTGAACGGACTAAGACATAAGGCCTAAGCTAGTCCCTTACTCTCTTGGGGCCTCGGTTCCCTCCTCTGTTATCTGGGGGCAACAGTCCTACACTATCCACCGCACCGCCTTGGAGGGAAGACAGACATTACGAGGGAGCAGCCTCCGGGCTGCAGGGGGGGCCAACCACGGACAGAGGATGCCACTGAGCGTGCGAACTTGCGAAGTGGAGAACACGGCTTGCCTCGCCTCACCCCAGGCTCGTTTTAAGCTCGGAGAGGGCTCAAGCTAAGAGCCCTGAGCTGGTGAAGGCTGGCTGGTGTTTCTTTGTTAATCCCCTGAGTGCGGCCATTTGGTGCTAATAAGGTGAAGATAAAACACTATCTTGCACGGGGCAAGTGCACAGCCTCTCGTCTGAGGTCCCCTCTCAGCACATCACGATGACATCTTATCTGCCTTGCATAGCCCTCCCCACCCCAGGGACCCAGGGAGGGGACGGGGAAGATCCAAAGTGGCTCTTGTCTGCGAGACGTCCGTGGTGCTTTCCTCACATTCATCGTGTTCATTTACCGAACTCAACCCCAGCCCGCCAAGCTCCGAACTGTCAACACCCTGAGATGTAAGAAGACAGACCCGCAGGAGCAGACGGCCTTCCGCGGGACCAAGGGCAAGCCGTGCGGCACTCAGCGCCCCAGCGAGGCTTAGGCTTCGGCTTCGAAGTCAGATATTCCAAGTTCACACCCAGCTCTGACACTTATCAGACCTTCAGCAAGTTCTTCAATTCTCTGAACCTCAGTTTCCCCAGCTATAAAGGGAGCTAATACTATTAAGAGTACCGGCCCCTAGTGTAGAGTTCCCCAACAAGCCA
>NW_012149009.1:24732-25125 GCF_000956105.1 Propithecus coquereli
CAGAGGCTCCAGCGGAGATCACCTTCAAGGACAGGATGTCAATCACGAGACAGTGCAGAGCTCAGCTTTCAATACCATCTACATAATCACAATAATGTCAAATCTAGATAGCATTTACCTTGTCATAATAGTGTAAACTCTGAATATTGACATCACCAAGATGAAGACGAGACTCTACGAGATGAGGTTTGTATGTGGAAATGAGGCAATAGGGACAGATCAACAGGATAAATGAGCTAAATCTTCATCTTTCGCAGTGAAAAACTCAATAGGTAGTACATAAAATTGGAAAAAAAAATTTTCAAGATATCAGCAATATAATCAAATTTTTAAAAATTTTTTTAAAAGGAACAAGGAATCCCCATAAACACTGACATGTAATACTCTCTAGCA
>NW_012149010.1:0-1616 GCF_000956105.1 Propithecus coquereli
GATCAAATTTTGGTAGATTCTGTAATTTTAAATAAATTTATAAGTGTTTGAATATAGCAAATATATATTTTAATACTCTCAGGTACTCTGAAGAAATTCTTATCCTCGTTATAATACCAGTTACTGGGAGACATAAAAATATTTAACTCTGCTCTTCAGAAAAAAGAAAGCAGCTTTCTAAGTAAATACCTTTAATGCACAGTATTGATGTCTATTAATTTGCATATTTCTGTCACTGTATCTGTCCAAGGGTGTAAACATGATGCTAAAGGGACCTGCCCAGTGACTGAACAGCATGAACAGACTGTGACGAAGGCTCTGTTGAGGAAAAATACTTCTTCTCTGGTGCACTGTAAATAAAAAAAAAAAGAAAGAAAGAAAGAAAGAAATAGATGGAAAAAATGTATCTCCACTTCTTTTTACTTTAACATGTATGCCAACGTATTTGTTATTGAATACATGATGCGGTAAAAAAGAATGCAAACGTTTTCATTTTAAACTACCAAAAGCCTCCACAGTAACAGATGTCATGTACATACAGACATAGGTCGTAGAGAGAAAGTTGCACTGCCCGACACAGAGCTGCGCCACCAGCGGGCGGGCTGGCGCCCAAAGGCTGGCACAGAGGTGGGGGTCGGAGCCCGCTTCTCCCTGGGCTGTCCCTGGCCATGCGGTGAACTTGGCCAAGACTCAAACACAGACACACTGGAAAAGTGAGGGCTTTGGACTAGATGAGTGTTTTTAAACTTTGCATTTTTCCACCAGGAAAGATGCCTTTATAAAAGGAACTTTCCGTGGAATCTCGATACACAAAACAGATAAAAGGGGAGTTCATCTGGTTGGAGTGAGACGTGAGAGCTAATGTCCAAACCCATTCTACTGCCTCCTACCGATGGCACTGGGAACCTCAGGGCTCTGAGAAATAGCAGAATTTAAAAATCATTGCTTTTTCAATGATCTCCAAGGATTTTTTTCCATTTTGAAATTCTATAGTACAATTTCTCGGCATCATTCTTTGTTGAAGAAACTCAACGCTATCACAATAAACCCATGCAGAAGTTGTAGAAAAGTGTTTAGTAACAGACCAAATCATATCTTCAAATTAGTTAGCTTCTAATCAGTAAATTTAGGGGGCAAAAAGCTCTCTTCCCTTAAATAGCATCGTTTTCCTTCCAAAGATCCAAGCAGGGCTCCCACACTAGTAACTAACATACCTCATTAAGTGCTTAAGTGACCCTGTTATAAAACACAACCCATGCTCTTTAAACATCAACCATTTGCAAATACTATTACAGTAACAAAATAACTTTAATTTTTCTTGCAGAGAGAAAAAGAAACATTTGTATTTACATTGTATTCCAAAGGCTATAGTCACGTTTTTGTCTTATACTTATAAAGAATTTATGACTTTTAAAAATGCAATTGTGTATACTAATCTTCCTAGTGCCTAAACCAGTACCTGCCAATATATTAATAGTACCTGCTCAACAACAGACGCGCATCGGTTAAATGAATCAATTAGTAACGCTGTATCCTTATTACATTATGTGTCTATGGCCTACCCTGTTCTCCCATTACTCAAAAGTATCTTGTTAATTTTATTCTTGGTTATTAAG
>NW_012149010.1:5461-6193 GCF_000956105.1 Propithecus coquereli
AATTATGGGATGTAATTCCTCTATTAGGTCCCTAGAAGAAAAATGATATATATTCTATTAACAGCTAAACAGATATAATCTGACAAATGCAAATACGTAAATATTAACATACTGTGTAAACTGACAAGTGTTAACCCTAAACCTACTGTTTTAAACACAATTTTGTTTTGATCATAAAATAACATATTATATTATAGGACATTTGGACACAGAAAAAATGGTATAGGCCACTTACTTTAATTTGTAGAGACAAGTATTATCAATATTTTTATTTAATCAGTTTTGCAACCCACATACATTTTACATAGTTGAAACCCTATTATATATAAAATAGTATCCTTTTTTAATAGTATCCTAGCATAGTTACTTTTACATGCCATTAATTAACTCATAATAGTCTATCATAGGGTAGCATGTCATAATTTTCCTAACCATTTATTACTGAATTGTTACATTTTATCTAATTTCTATTACTATAAACACTGCCTCAGTGAACAACTTGGTACACTTATCATTGTCTTCACTTCTGATTATCTCTTTAGGATTAATTTTACAGATTAAATTAATGGGTCAAAGGGTAAAAGACTTTATTAAAATGATACATTTTTCTTCGTTTACATTTTGATTTTAAATTGTAAATGTACTCATTATAAGATGGGGAAAATTTTTAAAAGCATTAAGAAGAAAATCAAATCCTTCCACAATTTCGTCATTTATAGAAAACTGCTGACA
>NW_012149010.1:9213-9554 GCF_000956105.1 Propithecus coquereli
GAATGCTACAGATAAATAAAGTATTGCACCGAAAATGAAAACATTGCAGGGTCGTTTTAACATAATCTGTTATTCCTGTGACAAAAGTTAATATTCTATTGGGCCGCATTTTATTACTTATTGTACAGGCTGAATGTAGAAAGAAAATAAATGGAAAGAAAATGAAAATCACCTTTAATTCCACACCAAAATAAGCACTGTATATTCTATACATCTTCAATTTATATACATGTGCTATAAATGAATACAACTCTTTTAATTTATAAAAATTGAATATTTTGTTTTGTACCCACTTTTTAGACTTAACCACGTATTTTTCACAGCTCTCCGTGTAAATTAAC
>NW_012149010.1:11864-12217 GCF_000956105.1 Propithecus coquereli
GGAATTCCATAACTTTCGTTATTCTCAAAAGGATCTATAAACCAAAAAAGTAAAAATACTAAAAACAAAACAATTGTAGGTAATGCTTATATGAATATTCCACTTTCACGGTATACGGAAGCTGCTGGAGAACTAAAAGTGAACCATTAACTTCCACGCTGACCTGCCCTATCCGTGCATGGAGGGAACAGACTGCACAGGGCGTCCTCTCCAGAGGACATTCTTAAATATTTGTTCAATAAGTACTCGACCTCTTATACTGAAGAGAGAGAGATTTACCTACAGAGCAAATTATGTTCATTAAGCACTGCTTTAGGCACTGGAAGTAAGTCATCCATTACTCTCTTTCTTGG
>NW_012149010.1:12267-13274 GCF_000956105.1 Propithecus coquereli
TACATATATATTTGATTTTTCATAGTAATGCTGTGAAGAAAACAGGGTGTATCTTAACTTACTCAATCAAAATGAGGAAATAAAGGCTCAAATAAATTAAATGACTTGTTAAATGTTACATGACGAGTTAACTGGTAAACGTCAGGGCTGGTATGCAACCATCCTAGTAAGTACTCTGCTGGGCCCTACACTACATCTTCTTTCTAAGTAGCACATTAGTTATGCTGGTGCGTAGAGAAAACATAAGGAGATAATTACCTAAAAGCTCCTGGGTTGGTCCTGCCAAGACCTAGAACAAGGGATTCTGTGATTTCCATGCTCTCGGAGCGCATCATTGGAACTATGTGCTTAAACAAGGATGAAGGGGATGGGATTCCAATGATCTGGAAAGAAAATATCACATTTATAGCAGCCACTAACGGTACTATGTCCAACTAAACAATTTCAGATTTCAACAGTCTTTGGTCAGTGATAAATGGGACAGAGGACACTTCAGTGAATGGTGCTTCAAAATTCACCTATGGTGTACACAACCTAAAAAGGAAATGATTTGTCTGATGGCTTAATGCGAGTTCATGAACAGAACTTGGGTCTCTCAATTTCTTACACATACCATCATATGATAGGCCAACTCCATACCATAGTCTGTATCTTTCGATCCATGAACATGAGTAAAACAAAATTACTTCTAAAATCGTCATCAGTGTTAAAGTCGGACACTGGTCTCGAGTGTTCTAAGTTTCCTTGAACCACTGCATAATATTTTGTGTCATATCATAAAAACTACATAACTGTTCTCATCAAGTAGCCTTTGCATCACTATATGACTTAGGAAAATTCTAGAGAGGCATTTAATTATTTAAACGATTCCTTTTGGGTTTTGAGAAGTGTGAGAACTATAGGAATCAGAATAAGGGAAAACAGGTACGATAATTTCTTTAAAAATATGATGATGAACTTAATGAGCCTTTATTTTCAAGGAAAAACTATATATGTATTATTGATTC
>NW_012149011.1:0-335 GCF_000956105.1 Propithecus coquereli
AGGAGACACAGGCTGGGCTTGGGGAGCTCCAGATCTGATGGCCAAGGCTCCAGACTACCCCTCTCCCCACCCAACTCCCTGTCTGATGGGGGAGACCCAGCCCATACCCCTCGAGTGGCCCCTATCTAATGGGAAAGCTCCAGTCCGGTGGGGGAGGTGGGACAGCCCATAGAGCCCCTGTAGCACCCCAACCTACACAAGGTGACGTGAGCAGAGGGTCAGCCCCCTCCCCCAACTGGCGTCACCCATGCCAAGACCTTCAGTCCTGAGTGTTAGGAAGATTCTTTCCCACTGGGATCCCCTCTTTGATGCCAGCCAGCTTACCCAGGACTGTC
>NW_012149011.1:4410-5838 GCF_000956105.1 Propithecus coquereli
GATGGGGTCTCGTTCTTCCTGAGGCTGGTCTTGAACTCAGGACCTTGAGCGATCCTCCCGCTTCAGCCTCCCAGAGTGCTAGGATTACAGG
This sequence comes from Propithecus coquereli, assembly GCF_000956105.1. Classification (NCBI taxonomy): domain Eukaryota; kingdom Metazoa; phylum Chordata; class Mammalia; order Primates; family Indriidae; genus Propithecus; species Propithecus coquereli. The sequence continues at coordinate 4,502 of NW_012149011.1, forward strand.
CGTGAGCCACTGTGCCCAGCCCAGGATCCCTGTCATCGACACCATCATACTGTCCAGGCTAAAATTCTGCTCCGCCACAGATAAATAAGCACGCTGTGCGTGGGGCACGGAGCCTCAAGGTCAGACACCCCAGATGGCCTGACCGAGAGCTTTGTCTGGGAGCCACCAAACCCTGCGATGTCATGCTTTGCAGGTAGCCAGGCCACTCTGCTTCTGCTCTGCTGAAGCCAGAGCTCTGCACCCCGAGCCCCAAGAGCTGCCCAGGGGAAAGGAGCAGAGTTCTTGGATTGTGAGGGCTGCTGCTAGCTCTGGCTCTGCGATCGAAAGTCACAGCCTTTAATCTTCCGGGTGTGGAGGATAACTCACAGAGCCCACTTCATTTTGACCTGCCTTTTTATTATAAAAATGTTCAAACAGTCTGGGTGCAGTGGCCCACACCTGTGATCTTGGGAGGGTGAGGCAGGAGGATCGCTTGAGCTCAGGAGTTCCAGACCAGACTGAGCAAGAGCGAGACCCCGTCTCTACTAAGAATAGAAAAATTAGCTGGGTGTCATGGCACACACCTGTAGTCCCCGCTACTTGGGAGGCTGAGGCAGGAGGATCGCTTAAGCCCAGGAGCTTGAGGTTGCTGTGAGCTAGGATGACGCCACCGTTCTCCAGCCCAGGTTGACAGGGCAAGATCTTCCCCACCCCCCAAAAAAAGTTTAAACATACAGAAAAGTTGAAGGAACTGTGCAGTGCACACCGTGTGCCCACCACTGTGATTCTACATGTTACTATACTTGCTTCATCGCTGCCAGACACATCCCGCGTCAGGTCACTTCACCCCAAACTCTTCAGTAGGCGTATCATTGGCTATATTTGTTTATGGTTCTGTCCTTTGTGACGTAACATTTGCTTATGGTGATATGCACTGTAAGTGAGCTATGCTGTAAGTTTTTTTGTTTTGTTTTTGTTTTTGTTTTTTTTTTGAGACAGGGCTTACTCTTTTGCCCAGGCTAGAATGCAGTGGCATGATCATAGCTCACTGAAGCCTCAAACTCCTGCCCTCAAGCAATCCTCCCACCTCGGCCTCCCAAAGTGCTGGGGTTACAGGCGTGGGCCACCGTGTCCGGCCAATTGTGTGAGTTTTGACAAATGCAGTCAGTTGTGTAACCAAACCACTGTTAAGATATGGAACATGAGGCCAGGCGCGGTACCTCACGCCTGTAATCCTAGCACTCTGGGAGGCCGAGGCGGGCTGATTGTTTGAGCTCGGGAGTTCGAGACCAGCCTGAGCAAGAGCGAGACCCCCGTCTCTACTAAAATAGAAAGAAATTAATTAGACAACTAAAAAT
>NW_012149011.1:17233-18905 GCF_000956105.1 Propithecus coquereli
AGAGGCTCTGCTCAGCTTCTTGGGGTTGGCACATTCTACCAAGGCAGAAGCGGCTCCCAGTGCTGGACTCGCTGAGCGGGCCATTTCCTCATATCTTATTAGCTCCTTGATACTTTTAAGATTATTTTAGGCTGGGCATGGCGGCTCATGCCTATAATCCCAGAGCTTCGGGAGACTGAGGAGGGAGGATCCCTTGAGGCCAGGAGTTTGAGACCAGCCTGGGCAACATAGTGAGAACCCATCTCTACAAAAAGTAAAAAAATTAGCTCAGTGTGGTGGTGCACCCCTGTAGTCCCAGCACCTCAGGAGGCTGAGGCAGGAGAATCACTTGAGCCCAGGGATTTGAGGTTGCAGTGAGCTGTGATGACGCCACTGCACTCCAGCCTGGGAAACAAAGTGAGACCCTATCTGGAAAAAAAAAAAAAAAAGGTTATTTAAAATATTGTGGCAAGTTAAGTTGCTTTCAGTAGGAAGATTGGTCTGAATAATCTAAACCTGCCTTTACTATAAGTAGAGGTCCTCTCAAATTTAGTTTTAATATTACAGTGTTTCTACTTAATTTTTTGATCCTATAATTGCACCTCTTTTTCTTTTAAACTGAAAATGTCGATATCTAACAAAATGTAAATACTTATTTTCTTTGCTTTTAAAGACAGAGTCTCTCTCTGTCATCCTGGCTAAGGTGCAGTGGCTCACAGCAACCTCAAACTCCTGGGCTCAAGCCATCCTCCTGCCTCAGCCTCCTGAATAGCTGAGGCTACAGGCGCGCACTACCACACCCAGCTAATTTTTTCTGTTTTTAGTAGAGATGGAGTCTCACTCTTTCTCAGGCTGGGCTGGAACTCCTGACCTCAAGTGATCCTCCCGCCTTTGTCTCCCAGAGTGCTAGGATTACAGGTGTGAGCCACTGCGCCTGGCCTGCTTTTTCTGACAATACGAAAAGAAAAAAGAAAAAGGAAAAGTTCAAAACAACAATACTGCTGTGGTTTGAATGTGCCCCCCCGCCAAAGTTCATGTGTTGGAAAGTTAGACCCCAATACAACAGTGTTGAGAAGTAGGACCTTCAAGAGGGAATTATCAGGTCATGAAGACTCTGCCCCTTATGAATGGATAGTGTTGTTATCTTGGGGGTGGGTTTGTTATAAAAGTGAGTTCAGCTCCTCCTTGTTCTGTCTCTCTTCCAGGCGTGCTCTTTTGCCCTTCTACTGTAGGACGATGCAGCAAGAAGGCCTTCCCCGGATGCCGGCCCCTCAGTCTTAGACTTCCCAGCACCCACAACTATGAGAAATAAATTTCTGTTCATTATAAATTGCCCAGTCTCAGGTATTCTGTTGTGGCAGCATAAAACACACTAAGACAAATACCAATATGAACAATGAAAAACACAGCAAGAGGTGTCTACCCAGTAGCAATCCTGATGTTATCTGTCCCGGGTCTATGCAGTTCTTTGGGATGTCACTGTGGCCCTTCCTCAGGCTGCTATGGATACCCCAAGGCAACACCTTTCCCCTCTAAGCTAAAGCTACCAGGGGACATAAAACTAAGGGTTCCATTCTAGACTTTTAAACTCAGCTTGCAAATCTTATTATTCTACTTATGTACAGCAAATTTTAACAATCTCCTTTGAGAGGTATTTGAATAACATTTGATCCAGTTTATAAACTTAGCTAAT
>NW_012149011.1:20395-20986 GCF_000956105.1 Propithecus coquereli
AGCGGATGGTCAGGAAGGCTTGGAACACACGTGATGACAAGTCCTAGGATATTTGTGGGGACAGCACCACAGACTGTGTGAAGCTTGGCCTGGCCCGGCTGGAGAACACAGAAGGAACGGTTGCCATGCCTGAGGGCCCCTGGTGGGGCGGTGAGGAGGCCTGGGCTGGGCTGGCGGGGGGCACCGCACTGCAGCCTGGTCCTTCCATCAGCTCAGGCTCAGGCAGCTCAGGCAGGCGGGGGTCCAGGCCCAACCGTGTCTTGTGACTTCAGTTTCATCGCTGGAACAATGTTATTCATACTAGAACCTTCTTCCCCACAAGGAGGCAAGGGAGGGCAGCCCGACCTCAGAGGGTAAGCTGGGCTCCAGCCAGGGCAGCCACCGAGGGTCTGGGCCCACTCACCTTCCAGGAACCCCCTGCCCTGTGCCTCCTTCCCTTCTTACATGGAATATTGTGGGTGCCCCCTTCCCGCCCTGAAATGAAATTCATAGATGTTATAACCAAGCCACAGACACAATTAAAAATAAACATGCTTTCATAATTGTAATATAAAGAGAAATGAAAAGTAATTGATAATAAAATGAAATGTA
>NW_012149011.1:27104-27409 GCF_000956105.1 Propithecus coquereli
CTAAAAATATATAGAAAAAATTAGCCGGGCATGGTGATGCATGCCTGTAGTCCCAGCTACTCGGGAGGCTGAGGCAGGAGGATTACTTGAGCCCAGGAGTTTGAGGTTGCTGTGAGCTAAGCTGACGCCACGGCACTCTATCCCGGGCAACGGAGTGAGACTCTGTCTCAAAAATAAAAAAAAACGAAACAAAACAAAAAAAAAACTGACTCCAGGTGGACAGGATTCAGGGGAAGCAGAGTTCGATGTTAGGCATGGGGCATTCAGCAGGGCACAGCACTTCTAGAGGGGGCTGGAGGAGGACC
>NW_012149012.1:0-539 GCF_000956105.1 Propithecus coquereli
AGAGTAGGGCATGTATTTAAAAATACTTGATGAAGATAATCTATTTTTTAAAAAGAAACTTCTTTATGATCAATGGAAATTAACATATTGTTAATAATAGATAAAAACCACATAATTTCAATGTTTCTTAAGCAATTTTAAAAAATTATATGGATCTACATAGTCTCTAATCATGATATCATGAATTAGTTGATCAAAATGGCTGTTTCTCTCTGCCTGTGTGTATGTGAGTGCATGTGTGTATAGAAGAAAGAGAGAAATGTGGGGGAGAGTAAAATAAAATCAACATATTGACATCAACATAAGGGAATCTTAGACCATATATTTCAGGAAGCCAGCACTTCCTTGTCATCGACGCTACTAGACACCAGTTGTTCCATCCTGTTCACTATTCATTGACATGCCAAGAAACACACCGGAGAGAAAAATTTTCAATTGGGCCAGAGAAATTTTTTCTCCCATGTGATATATATGTTCTACATCATTTAATAAAACCACTTTTAGCAAAAATTCAACACACTTGAAATAATCTGTTATCA
>NW_012149012.1:3419-4429 GCF_000956105.1 Propithecus coquereli
ATTATGCTGAACTTTATTTTTCCAAACCTTGTCTAAATCTGACAACCATCCTATGACTTAGGCAGGGAATGTATTTTTATTTGATTTTTTAAGTGAAGAATGAAATGTCAGAGAATTTATAGTTTTCCTGGGGACATACAGCTAGCATGATATTGGGTCTCATTATCTTTAAATTGAAGGAAAATGGGCAGAAGAGATATAGGTACATAATGTTACGTGAAGTTTGATTCAGTTCAAAAAAATTTCCTGAATGCCTACTATGTGTAGAGCTATGCACTTTGGTCTTTGGTGATATATTCCTTATTTTTACTTTTTTATTTTGAAATAATTTTAGGCTTACAAAGGAGCCATGAAAATATTTAAGAGAGTTCACATATACCCCTTTCTTAGCTTCCCTTAATCTTAACAATTTACATAACCATAGAGCAATTATCATCTACCATACTATTAACTAAATTACAAAACTTATACCATTCTGGCTGTTGTAACATTATGCTGGGTGGCTTATAAACAACAGAAATTTATTGATCATAGTTCTGGAGGCTGGGAAGTCCAAGATCAAGGTGCCAACAAATTTGGTGTCTGGGGAGGGCCCATTTCCTGGTTCATAGATGGCCAACTTTTTGTTGTGTCCTCACATAGTGAAAGGGTCAAAGGATCTCTCCAGGTCTTCTTCATAAAGATATTAACTGCCTCCCAAAGGCCCTACTTCCTAATACCATCACTGTGGGAGTTAGGATTTCAATATATAGATTTTGAGGGGACACAAACATTTATACCATATTAAGACCTTATTCAAATTTCACCATTTGTTTTCACCTAATAGATAGTTTTTTTCTTCTGTTTCAGAACCCAATCCCGTATTCCACATTGCACCAATCTGTGCTGCTCTTCAGGTTTCTCTTGTCTTTCATGATTGTGACAACTGTGATGAGTACTGATCAGTTATTTTGTATAATATCTCTCAGTTTGAGTCTGATGTTAGTGATATCTTTTCTTGAAATACAAAC
>NW_012149012.1:6281-7423 GCF_000956105.1 Propithecus coquereli
TATGAGTGTTCCTATCTCTTCGCATCCATGCCAACATTTATTGTTTTGGGACATTTTGATAAAGGCTATTCTCACTGGAGATAAATGATATCTCACTGTGGTTTTGATTTGCATTTCCCTGGGAGGCATCAATTTATCGGACTTCAAGCTACACTACAAGTCTGTAGTAACTAAAACAGTATGGCACTGGCACAAGAACAGAAACATAGACCAATGGAACAGAACTGAGAACCCATATATAAAACTATACTCATATGGCCATCTAATCTTTAACAAAGCAGACAAAAACATACACTGGGGAAAAGAATCCTTATAGTTGCCTTTTGGATGTTACCATCTCTGGTTTACCCTTTCTCTCATTGCATTGTGTGGATCCTTGTCATTTTACCATGTTTGTTTTCCAGAAGGACAAGTGAACAACCATAGAATCTCCTCTTCCCAAAGCTCACTGTTACTGTAACAGTAGTAGCACTCATAATTATTTTACATATTCCTACCAGAGATTACTTTTCATCTTCCTCAATAAATCATTCAAGTTTACTAATATTTTCTTCACATTTAAGTAGAATAATTTTTCCAAAGCATAATTATAATGGCAGCCCCCCGAAAACACTGCTTAAAATCCATATTGGTTCTCCAAAACTTTAAACTAAAACTCTCTTAGCATGGTGCTCTGCGGCATTCATCATACATTTTCCAGCTGAAGTTAAACAACAATAATTAAAATTTCCATTGTTCGCTTCACTACCATTTAGTCATGTTGAAGTTTTTGCAGTTTTCTAAGTAGGTTACAGTTATGTGTCTTTGGATCTTTGCACTTTTACTTGGAAATGTCTTACTTCATCTGATAACATCTATTAATTCTTTAAATCTCAGATTTGCAATCACCTTTGAAAAACCTTTTTGATATTCAAAATCTGGAATAAGATTCCCCTACCATGAAATCCTAAAAGATTTGATATGTGATTTTTGCTGTCTTCTCTATACAGTTCAAATACTTAGAAAGCTATGTTTTTATGTGTATATCTATATCATCTAACTCAAAGCCTGGCACATATTAGATACTCATTAAATATTTACCGAATAAATTGGTTCCAGGCTCAATGAAGAGGAAAAAGGATTATGCTGAACTTTATTTTTCC
>NW_012149012.1:9053-9560 GCF_000956105.1 Propithecus coquereli
TAAATTATTCCATAATTAAAATGATTAGAGATAACATAAATTCCCCCCAAATCTGTCAGTTATACCTTGGAATTTGTGACAAGCACATTGTAGATTCCAATGTTGTGCTCAGGGCAATTTTATGTCTCAAGAAGCACCAGAAAGTTTATTGCATGGTTCCCAGCAGCTCATTAGTAATCTAGGATTTTCATAAATCCTTTCACTTTTTAATGGTATATTTATTTTGTTTGTTTAGTCATTGCAAATTCAAAGGATAATGTTCTTTTCCTCTCCGTTTTCTACAAATATTAACACCCTTGATTCAAGTTCTCTAACCATTACATTTTTAAACTTTTGCTTCTTCTTAAGCATGCACTTTAGTCATTACTATGGTCAGTTAGCACAAGAAAAAGATAAACATGGTCTAGTTTGCAATATATTGAAATTATAATTCCCTGATTTTATGAAGGATGTTATATTGAATAACAGTCTTCTTAAAAAAAAAAAAAACTTAACTGACAAATAAAG
>NW_012149012.1:11075-12038 GCF_000956105.1 Propithecus coquereli
AGATCATACAATATCTATCACTTAATGAGGCAGAAACTCCATTTAAATGGGCGGGCCCCTCACAAAAGATTTATGAATTGACAATGAGACACATAGATTTATTTCAAAAACATTTTGCTGAAGGAAAGAAGGAGACTCAGAACAGTACATACCCTATGATTCCATTAATATGTAATTCTAGAAAAGCAAAGCTCATCTATGCTGGCAGAAAGCAGATTCACAGTTGCAAGGACCTGGAGGAGCAGTGCATAAACAACGTTAAAGAAGACAAAAAAAGCCAGAGGGCACTTTGGGGGGTGATGGAAATATTTTCTCTTTCTTGATTTTGAGCAGGTGTTTGGGGGGCTGAGGTACAGCACACAACATACACATTTGTCAAAACTTACTGAAATGTGCTCTTCAAACAGCTGCATTTTATTTTATCACACATTAATAAAGTTAATTCTAAAACAAAATATGCCTATGTTTTATTGTATATAAATGATACTTCAATAATAAGTGTGTAGAAAACTGTAGAAAAATACAATGAATGGTAGGGAGAAAAAGAGAAAAAAATCTATTTTAAGTAAGGAAGACTTTCTGCTATTCCCTTAAGGATTTAGATACTCTTCATATTATAACAAATGAACAAACAAACTTTGGCTTCAGACAAAGTCTTTCAGATGTGTTGAATTTGAGACACATACATTTAAAAGTCACTATAGCAGCTGCAATCAAAAAGCTTGTGATTTGCCATCAAATAGACCTACTTTTGTAGCCCTGCTCTGAGGAATGTTTTTTGAGTTTTCAAATTGGAGTTCAGGTTGCATCTGTAACATATAAGAACAATAAAGGGAAGGTACTAGCCTGGCAATTCCCAAACTCTCCTTGGTAGCAGCACATACCAATCCCTACACTGAATAACAATTTCCCATTTTAAAAATACATGTTGAACCTCTACTGAGCTCCTGATACGGTACTTGG
>NW_012149013.1:0-448 GCF_000956105.1 Propithecus coquereli
ATAGATAAAATATATGAATAAAACAAAATCTTTACTACTATGATCTATCATGGATTTAGGAATATATAATATAAATTTCAATAAAATATTCATTAAACATAGCCAAATCTAAAATGATTTCCACAGAACTGCAGTGTACACATGTATAGATGTGTGTGTGTGTGTGTGTGTATGCATGCGCTTGTGTGCATGCTCTTTCTATTTAATTCAAGTAATTTTGTGTTGATGTGATTTTAGATTGGGCTGGTCCAGAGTAGTTATTATCAAATAAGAACCATTTCTTGAAGATCATCTCATTTAATGTTGAAGACAAAATTTTAAAAAGAAGAAAATTAGAAAACGTCAGGCATTATGTGCCTATTATAAAGACGTAGTAAGCAAATGAATATGTCCTTTACCCTAGTATCTAGAAGCTTAAATCAAATTTGCCCAATTATAGTACATATTG
>NW_012149013.1:3373-4030 GCF_000956105.1 Propithecus coquereli
CATTTTTTCCAAGTAAATGCTGCAAATGTCAGTTTATCTCTTTTTTACTTTCCTGCTTATAACTTGTATGTCCACAGATTAGAAAAAAATTACTTGAAATGTAGTCTCTGGGAGCCATCTGCCACTCTCATCCTCAAATTCTATAGGGTCAGCTCAGAAGTTTGCTGTTAGAAAATGTATCCCTCTAAAACAATTCTAACAGATGGTTATTTTGATGGTTTCCCATATTATACTGTGTTTTAACGTGAATATACTGGTGGCCATCTGAGAAAATGCCCAGAAAGTTTCATTTTTTTTCTTTGTTTTTTAACTTCCATCCAACTGAAACATCTATTCATGCAAATGACTTTATGGGAAAATTGTAACTTCCCCTCAGGCAATTTCATCACTTTGTCTTAGCCACACTACAAGCAGAAGCAGATCTGTTATCCTAATAGAGTTTCTAATGTACCAAAGATGATATATCTCTGATATTCTCAGGGTAGTGTTCTTCTTTCCTTCACCCATGACTATATCAAAATGGCAGTCTTGAAAATGAGTATCCCCTTCCTTCAAACAGATTATGATATATTTTAAGCTAAGTTTTCTGTGCTGCTTTGGGCTATAGTAGTTTAATGTGTCTGTGTGTTTTTGAGGGTGTGGCTGTGTATTTAAAAT
>NW_012149013.1:5160-6128 GCF_000956105.1 Propithecus coquereli
TATTGGCTGTAATTACCTCCTTAAAGGCCCTAATCCAAATACAGTCACATTGAGGGGTAGAGCTTCAACAAATAAGTTTTAGGGGAACACTATTCAGTCCATAGTAGATACTTAGAGCTTTTGCTAAGTTCCTAACATATAAGAGAAACAAGAGATTCTGAAGCACTGGTCTTGTAAAAAGTAAAATTTCTAAAATATCAAGGAGTAATCAATATCCAAATAAGCAGATTAGTTTAATTTTTTAAAAAAAATCTCTGTGTCCCTCCATTCACAGTTCACCTCAGCATGTGGGAATTGTATGTAACCCCAAGGGACAGGCTATTCTACAGCATCTTCACTTGAAGCTTAAAAACAATACAATGTGATCAACCAGTCTTAAGCACAAATGTGCATTTTATTTAAAAATGTATAGTGCATATAAGCATATATCAGGAATTTTAAAGCATAAGTCCATTCATTCATTTTTTCCAAGTAAATGCTGCAAATGTCAGTTTATCTCTTTTTTATTTTCCTGCTTATAACTTGTATGTCCACAGGTTAGAAAAAAATTACTTGAAATGTAGTCTCTGGGAGCCATCTGCCACTCTCATCCTCAGATTCTGTAGGGTCAGCTCAGAAGTTTGCTGTTAGAAAATGTACCCCTCTAAAACAATTCTAACAGATGGTTATTTTGATGGTTTCCCCTATTATACTGTGTTTTAACGTGAATATACTGGTGGCCATCTGAGAAAATGCCCAGAAAGTTTGATTTTTTTTCTTTGTTTTTTAACTTCCATCCAACTGAAACATCTATTCATGCAAATGACTTTATGGGAAAGTTGTAACTTCCCCTCAGGCAATTTCATCACTTTGTCTTAGCCACACTACAAGCAAAAGCAGATCTGTTATCCTAATAGAGTTTCTAATGTACCAAAGATGATATAATATATCTCTGATATTCTCAGGGTAGTGTTCTTCTTTCCTTCACC
>NW_012149013.1:7092-7398 GCF_000956105.1 Propithecus coquereli
GTCCATCATAGTAATTGTCCTCCCACAAAAATATGGCAAAACTAAAGCAATAGGAATAAATCTGTAAATCAAGTCTTAAAAGTCTCTCTAGAAATCATATAACCCAACAAATTTGGTCTATAGCACTTCCCCTATGAACTATTCATGACCAGAGAACTGTTGAATCATTTACTGCATTTAGCAGTGAGGTACTTCTAAAACGTTGCATAAAGAATCATTGCACATTTATGACCAGAAAATACATAAGGTCAGTGATTTTTCATATTCTCTGCCTTTTCATAACCATGTTAATGTCTAAAGAATGCT
>NW_012149013.1:9896-10496 GCF_000956105.1 Propithecus coquereli
TGTGAAAATAGAGTAGAAATGTTACCCATATTTGGATATGGATAACTCTTATTTCTATTGTAAGTGTTTTTACAGTTTCTCTCCTGTTAACATGTAACACATTTCCTGGTTCCTAAGGTCCTGGAAACTTTCTTCTCTCATGTTTTTCCTCTCCCTCTTGCCAACTTCAAGTCCAAATTTCCAGACCATTTTATATATATCTTACTGTCCTTCACAACTATCCTATTTCTGAAATCTTAAACTCTGTCTGTAACTCTCTATCCTTTTAACCTTCAAATTCCCTCAATGGCACTGCTACTGAGCATAGTTTTCAACACCCCCATCCCCTAACACACACACACACGCACACACACACACACACACACACACACATACCCACACCTGCCACCTCTGTATCCTGCCACCTTAGAACTTAAAGCTTTCTTAGTCAGTCTCAGGCTGCCTTTCCTTTTCCATTTATCTAGACTGGATACAGTGAACACTCATTTCCACTGTGCTCTCATCAAATTTCTTTCTTCCTTTGTTCCACTTGATGTTCCATCACAGAAAACCTGCCATTGCCAATAGGGATCAGCCCTGGCATTTGATCTGTCTTGTCCT
>NW_012149014.1:0-658 GCF_000956105.1 Propithecus coquereli
AGTAGAACAGTCTCCATGTTTGCTCTCTCTCTCTCTCTTTTTCTCTCTTTGTATCTCTCTCCCTCTCCCTTTCCTCCTTCTTTCCCTTCACAAGGATGACTTCCTGCTTCTCTGACTCCCTCTTTCATATATAGATAAATATAAGGATAATGATAAAGATAGAGATTAAAAATGGAAGAATATACTCTAAATTGTAGGGTTTTCATTTTTACATTATTCAAATATACTCAGGAATGCTAAAATATGAAATGATATGATATTGCATACCATGATATATATGCTTATGTATTGAACATTTGTGGAAGAACGGTTAATAGTGGAATATTTCCAAGGAGTGGAACCAGGTGGGCAATATAAGTAAGGAATATTTACATATTATTTTTACAGTAGTCATTGGAATATATCCTATATTACTTTATCTTTGGTCCTCATTTTTTTTTCATACTACTCTGTTCATCACACAGTGTTATAATTGGTCCATACAGGGCCTATATTATTATTTTTTTAAGGTAGCACATCTAGAAGCCCTGACAATTATGCAAAGCATAGAATGCTATCCAAATATGACATCTACTTATGGATTTCTCTTCTAACTTAATATCCCGCCCCTAGCCTCAATATTCCAGACCCAGGCCACTATTCTTTTGAATTTTATATT
>NW_012149014.1:10948-11758 GCF_000956105.1 Propithecus coquereli
CTGCACAGGAAAAGTTTGAAGCTAGCAGAGGTTGGTTCATGAGGTTTAAGGAAAAAAGTCATCTCCATAACATAAAAGTGCAAGGTAAAGCAGAAAGTACTGTTGTATTATTAATAGAAGCTACAGCAAATTATCCAGAAGATGTAGCTAAGATAATTGATGAAAGTGGCTACATTAAACAACAGATTTTTAAGGTATATAAAACAGTCTTCTACTGGAAGTAGACATCATCTAGGGCTTCTGTAGATAGACAGGAGAAGTCAACGCCTGGCCTCAAAACTTTATAGGACAGGCTGACTCACTTGTTAGGGTTACCTTTACTTGCTTTCATATTCAAATTCTACTCATTTGTCAGATCTTGGTGCAAATATACACTTGGATATTTGGATTTTTGATAATCCATTTGAGTTATTTCCTGCAACTGCAGACTATGACACATATTCTGAGGCATGTTCTCAAAAAATTTGTTTTGTATTTGTCTAATTAAGTCGGGGGAAATTATTAAATTGTTAAATGTGTCCCCCTCATTATACTTTAAGTTCCATCATGGTAAACACTTCGATATTTTTTCAAATATTCTTATTCTGACTACCTAACACAGTCAATTTAACACCTGTTGATTGAATGGCATTTTCATGGCCATGAATTAATTCTCTATCTCTGTCTCTTCTACTCCCCTTCGTGTGTGTATGTGTGTGTGTGTGTATGTGTGTGTGTGTGTAAAGGTAAGAGGCAGAGACAGAGAGAGAGAAGGGTGATTAGAGAGTGATTTTCATCATATTCATAATTTCTATTAATTCCAAAGTTCTG
>NW_012149014.1:13573-14406 GCF_000956105.1 Propithecus coquereli
GGACTGGAGAGCCAATCAAATATGGAATATTGAAAAGGTTACAGCAGTGTTGCAGACTACAAGCTTTCCTGGACTGCAATGGTTATTAACATTCAGGTGCCTCATTCCAATGACAAAGATTGTAATAAGAACAGATGAGGCCAAGGTGTGCATTTTATCCTTTTGACAATGATCAGATGGGAAATGGATAAATCTGGAGGTCTGCCTCACCAGTTCTTCTGTTACTGAGCTGCTGCCTGTTTATAATCCTATGAATTGACTTCAGTGTCATGATTGGGGGTCATGTTGACATAAATCAGGACCAGGGGTGCACCTTCCTGCATATTGCTTTGGGCCACTCTTTACTATTATAATTGCCTTTTTCTGTGCTTTCTCTCCCTTGTCCTATTTCTACATGGCATTTAAAAATGAAATTGGCTTTTGAAATATTGGCTCCTTTACTTTTTATTAGGACAGAGGCTTCCTGAAAGAGTCGACCAGAAATGCCATGAAGTGGCTGGTGGAAGAGTATCTTAAAATCTTATTAAATACATAATTAACTTTACTACTGAAAGCAATACATGGTATTAAATTCGAATGGCAGGGATAGTGCCTGAACTGTTATATGGTGTCTAACTTTATTACTGGTAAATTTACTGTGTTTATTCATTTTGAACAAAGCATATCACTAGGGCTACTTTTACCTGAAATATTTTCTAATATATTTTGTTAAAGGAGTTTTACGGTTTCTTTTTTTTTTACTTTTTTTAATCTTTTGTGTTCCAAATAGTGTGGAAAATGCCCAGAAACCAGCCTTTCATGATTTCATGAACAATTGGAATTATATTGTCATT
>NW_012149014.1:20838-21548 GCF_000956105.1 Propithecus coquereli
AATATCAAAACCAAATTGCTATAAACAAAAAATGAAGAGAAAATCTTAAAAGAAATCAGAGGGAAAAAATAACACATTATGTATAGAGAAACAAAGATAAGGATGTCAGCAAATTTCTCATTGTAAATATGCAAGCAAGAAGATAAGAAAACATTTTTAGAGTACTTAATAAAGCAAAATTTTAACGTAGAATTTTTGTCTGGTCAATATATCACTCAAAAAAGGGCAAAAGTGAAAAAAAGATAGAAAAATTCAACTTCATACAAATTTTAAAATTGTGTGGCTCAAAAGACATTATCAACAGAGTAAAATGCAACCCACAAAATGGGACAATATTTTCAAATCATATATCTCATAAAAGACTAATATCTGGAGAACATATAGAACTCATAAAATACAACATTAAAAAAAACACAACCCAATTCAACAATAGGCAAAGGAATTGAATAGACATTTCTCCAACGAAAAAATACAAATGGTAATAAGCATATAAAAATATGGTCCATATCACTAATCATTAGTGAAATGCAAATCAAAACTACGAAGCAGTATCACATCGTTCCCATTAGAATCCCTACTATAAAACAAATATACATACAGAAACAGAAAATAAGCGTTAGCCAGGATATGGGAGAAATCTGAACCCTTGTGCACTGTTGGTGGGAATGTAAAATGGATCACATGTGAAAAATAGTGAAGAGGTTTTAAAA
>NW_012149014.1:23843-24884 GCF_000956105.1 Propithecus coquereli
TAAATTGGGAAACTTATGTTCACACAAAAACCTGCACACAGATGTTTATAGCCACTTTATTCATCATTGACAAAACCTAGAACAACCAAGATGTCCTTAGGTAAGTGAATGGATAAACAGACTGTGATACATCTAGACAATGGAATATTATTCAGGACTAAAAAGAAATGCTCTAGCAAGCCATGAAAAGAGATGCAGGAAACTTAAATGCGTGCTACTAAATGAAAGAAACCAATCTAAAAGGCTACACATACCGTGTGATTCTATTTGACATTCTGTAAAGAGTGAAACTATGAAGACAGTAAAAAGATCTGTGATTGCCAGAAATTAGGGAGAAGGTAGAGATGATTAAGCAGAGCACAGAGATTCTTTAAGGCAGTGAAATTACTCTGTATGATACTATAATGGTGAATACATGCCATTATACCTTTGTTCAGACCCCTAAAATGTACAAACCAAGAGTAACCCTAATGTAAAATGTGGACTTGGGGTGATTATGATGTTTTAAGGCAGGTTCATCAATTGTAATAAATGTACTGCTCTGGTGGGGGGACGTTGACAATGGGGGAGGTTATGCGTGTATGGGAATAGCGTGTATATAGGAATTCTCTGTACCCTTTGCTCAATTTTGCTGTGAATCTAACACTGTTCTAAAAAATAATAAAAAAAAATGCAATTTCCATAACCAAAGTACCAAGACATTGAAAACCCACTGCAAGTTACATTAAAATAAGAAACATCATGAATGGTGGTGCTATGAAAACTGGATATCCATATCTAGAAGAATGAAACTAGAGTTCTAGATCTCACAAAAATCAACTCAAAATGGATTTAAGACTTTAATGTAAGACATAAAACTATAAAACTACTGGAAGAAAACATAACAGAAATGCTGTATGACATTGGTCTGGGCAAGTGTTTTTTGGATAAGAAGTCAAAAACATACGCAACAAAAGCCAAAATAGACAAATGAGACCACATCAAACTAAAAACTTGCTGCACAACAAAGGAAATGATCAAAAGGGTGAAAAGTCAATCTTC
>NW_012149015.1:0-639 GCF_000956105.1 Propithecus coquereli
CACGATTAGATTATCTGACTTCATTTATTTTTCAAATGAAAAAATATCCATCTCTAGCACCCACCACCCACTCTAAAAATTCTCACTCCAAATGCCTCGCACCGGGAAATCGGAAGCTCTGCTCGGCCCACGAGCCACTTGCATTTCTCAGCTCTCTCTCCCGGTGCTCTTGCGGCTGCCACTCAACATTACTACTGGAAACTCTCAAAGCCCCAAAGGCCTTCGCCCCCCCGTTTTATGGCCCCAGTGCCCGGCTCATGTCCTTGCACAGACCAAGCTGATCTTCCCAAGGAATGAGGTTCTGTTCCCTCCAGGTTAACCCTTTGGCATCCAACATCTTTGTTCTTCAGCTGCAGTAACACAGCCAGCCATAGACCCTAAAGCAATGTTAAGATAGTAGGTGCAGTGAACCTTTCAGTTAGTAGCAGCCCTCCACCCAGACTTGTAAGTTCTGATGTTGAATCCACCTTGCCAGTGGAGAAACCTCTTTTCTGCATGATGAGCTTCCCTTGGGCTAGGAAGGGAAGGTGACATCCTGGCGCCATCTTAATCCACCAGAGAGCTTCTAAGAACAGAGCACCTAGAAAAGTACAGGATCACAGCTTAAAGTTTCCTTGTCCTTTGTCAAGCCATTCAGAA
>NW_012149015.1:6401-6706 GCF_000956105.1 Propithecus coquereli
TATCAAAACTTAGGCATCAAACTTTCAAATGAAAATTAACAAAATATTTCTATATGAAGATAGATATACATATACATATTTTTTCTGCCTCACCTCTTTCCCAAAAGGATAGGAGGCACAGCAAAAGTAAGACAAGATAAACTAATAATGGTTTTGATGGGAAATAGGGGGAGAAAAGTAAACATTCAAAATACAAAAATGAGGCAGACAGTTGTGATTGAGTGAAAAGACCAACTTCAATCTTCCTGACAAACAAGACTAAGAGGAAAATGTGATAAGTTGATTAAGTCATTTTGATCTGAGAA
>NW_012149015.1:6756-7107 GCF_000956105.1 Propithecus coquereli
AAGTAACAACAGTAATGCAAACAAACACATATTTTACGAGCATTTACTATATGCCTGGTTCTGAGATAAGTCCTTTACAAATATTATATCATTATCATTTGCAACAACACTAATCTAGGAAGTATTATCTGATGTTTACTAAGAAGAAAACGGACTCAGGTAAAGAAACCTTGTCAAAGAAATTTGTCAAACAGTGAAGTCAGAATAAAATCTTAGGATGCTCCGACTTCAAATTAGTATAATCTTAACTACTGCCCCTTCCTGCCTCGCTTAGTAACACAGCGATGCCTGAAACCCACTTGTTTCTTCATGTAAAATATTGGACCGAGAGACTCAAAAATGCATTTTTAG
>NW_012149015.1:8797-9205 GCF_000956105.1 Propithecus coquereli
AGTTGATTAAGTCATTTTGATCTGAGAAGAGGAAACCCACTACTTTCCCAAGGGAGATAAAGCTTTTCCTAGAACCAAACTGTGATAAAAACTTCCCATGTGAGGAGGGAGCAGGGACCACTCATTGACATAATAGGCAATATTTTTCCAATTTCAGAGCAAATGCAGAAAATCTGAAAACATGGCCCCTGGTGAGGTTTAAGCAACACTTCAAGTAGTCGCCTTATATGCCAAGAAAAATTTCTAGAATCAGTGATCCTAGACACTTAGGTTCAGACAGCGTGGTCCACAAATAAGTATAGAAAATCAGAAGTCAATAAAGGAGACAACACAATTTTGCAAAGATTTTGACAAATTTTTTTTCTGTAATGTAAAAAAAATATATATTATGGTCAAAAGTAACAACAG
>NW_012149015.1:12605-12915 GCF_000956105.1 Propithecus coquereli
ACTCTGTGCCTCGTCAGGATGTGAAATTATAACTAGGGACTGTGGTGGTTAAATACACTTGTCGAATATAACTGCAGAGAGCATTCTCCGCTGGGGTGCCTCCCCAGGCAGCCGCGCGGGTGGCGGAAATGTCTGG
The DNA here is from genome assembly GCF_000956105.1 of Propithecus coquereli. Taxonomy (NCBI): domain Eukaryota; kingdom Metazoa; phylum Chordata; class Mammalia; order Primates; family Indriidae; genus Propithecus; species Propithecus coquereli. The sequence continues at coordinate 12,742 of NW_012149015.1, forward strand.
AAGGCTCAGCTGACACCAGGTTCCACTTGACTTCATCATTAACTGCAGAACAAAAAGGGACAAGAACCAAAATCCTCTTCCCACCCTGTACGGCTAAAAAAGGCTGTCAACGGCCACGATATCCAATCGACATTGTTTTTAATAATATTTATTAGATATTTTCAAATGCTGAGG
>NW_012149016.1:0-324 GCF_000956105.1 Propithecus coquereli
ACTATCGACTGTGGTTGTAAGGTATTTATTATATGAAAAGAAATGAGATCAGAAAAGAACTAGATAATTTAACAAAAATAAAAAGAACAAGAAATAATATAGAAACTTGGAGGTTAGAAGAGGCAGCTGTTTCTCAGCTCCTCACTGTACATGTGAAAACTAAATGACAAGAATAAAATTAAGGAGATGATCATCACAACTGCCATTGTAATCTCAGAATGGATCAAAGTGTCTCAGATTTAAGATCCATTTATGAGTGTGGCCTAGTAGAGTAAATAGTTTTAATTACAGGTTTTCCCTGGGTTACAGATGACATACATTCCT
>NW_012149016.1:2621-3602 GCF_000956105.1 Propithecus coquereli
ACATTTCATAGAAGACTACTGCCCAGGAGAATCTCCATGACATGCAGTGGACTTTGTATAGACAAAAAAATAAGTTTTTATTGTTTCAAACCAATTATACATTGAGGTTGTATTTTATTACAACATGAACTAGACAAATCTGAATAATTCAACACAGATGGGGTTTTGATCCAGAAACCAAGAGTTCTAGAACTGATCACTTGGTTCCCCTTCTCCCAGATAGTGACAGAAATTGCAGCTTTCTTGGAAAGCTAAGGCTGGCCTAATGCTGTGTACTCCAGTTACTCCAATAACTTGGTAAGTACCTAATACTCTGTATTAAATCTCTTTCTGTTTAAAATACCTGGAGTGTACTCTATATCCTACTACTGAACCTTGACTGATATGCCCATCGAGACAGAATGCCACAGGATCCAGGGCTAAAATAGCCCAATACTTGGCATATAATCTGATAGATAAATTGACAGTAGAAGCCAAAATTAAAAACCTTGATCCAATTACAAAGACTATAAAAATGGATGGATGTCCTGCATTATGGAATGGAAATCTGAACCAAATTTGAGTCAATTTACAAAATGATGCTCTTTGGAATTTTAAATGATTCTAATATGAGCCTATGTGGGAATGGTGGATTAATTAAAGGAAATTACGGTGGTGGTAGATGTAGTTTTGGGTGGTCCAATGGTAAGGAGTGGGTTAGGAATTCAATTACTATACTTGGTATCAAAAACTTTTTAAATTCTAAAAACTGTTCAACATTTTCTGGCTTTCCTGTGAGACAATGAGCTTCTTAGAGTTTACATGCATTTTATACATGGTATTGGTAAAAGACATTGTTGTAGAAGTCTCTGTATCAGAAAGGAGTCAAACTTTTGATTAGATATTTGGAAGATAAACTGGATTATGAGACACTCTGATTCTAAGATGGTGCAAAGAATAGAAATAGATGGAAAAGGAAATATAATATGTAATATAAATGAT
>NW_012149016.1:5702-6219 GCF_000956105.1 Propithecus coquereli
TCAAGGAGAGTGTTCTGTGGGATAAAGAGAAGGCTTTAGTCCTGAGGTTTTGTGACAGGTATTGTGTGTATGTGTGCACATTCAGAGACTTTATTTCCTAACTTTATTTCATGAAAGTATGTCAGAGAATTTAGATTGACTTTGGCCTAACTCCAGATTGGAAGATTTTATTATAAATATACCAATTTCATGTGTTGTAAATAAGTGAAAAAGCATGAATTATTAGTCATTTCATTGTCTCTAACTTCACTATTAATAGTAGAACTGCATTGTGTTATAAGCATATTGCTATTGATCAGACACTAGCAAACTATGGCCCACAGGCCAAATCTGCTCTACCACCTGTTTTATACCCCCACAGCCACGAACAGTTTTTACATTTTTTAAAGGTTATAAAAAGAAAAAGTAGACTATGAGAAAGCGATCGTAAGCGGCCTGATATAGTTCGAATATTTGTCCCCTCCAAAATGCACGTTGAAATTTTATCCCCAATGTGGCAATATTGAGAGGTGGGACC
>NW_012149016.1:7874-8986 GCF_000956105.1 Propithecus coquereli
GCCTTTCTGAAGCTATTCCATTTAACTAACAGCATTGTACATTAACACTCATAGCACCTTTTTAATCTATAGACTACACTACATTTTTTTATTTCGGAATATTATGGGGGTACAGTGTTTTTGTTACATAAATTACTTTTGTACAGTTTAAGTCAAAGTTTTAAGTGTGCCCACCACCCAGGTAGTGTAGATTGCAACCATTAGGTACGATTTCACCTATCCCCTCAGCCCCACTCCCGCCTGCTTATCATTGAGTTTTGCTTCCGTATGTGCACATGAGTGCTGATTGATTAGTTCTGGCTTAACAGTGAGTACATGTGGTGTTCATTTTTCCATTCTTGTGATACTTCACTTAGGAGAATGGTCTTCAGTTCCATCCAGGCTGTTACAAAAGGTATTAATTCATTTTTTATGGATGGATAGTACTCCATGGTGTACATATATCACATTTTATTAATCCACTCATATATTGATGGACACTTGGGTTCATTCCACATCTTTGTGATTGTGAATTGTGCTGGAATAAACATTTGAGTGCAAGTATATTTTTGATAAAATGGCTTTTTATACTTTGAGTAAATACCCAATAGTAGGATTGCTGGATCAAATGGCAGGTCTACTCTCAGCTCTTTGAGGAATCAACATACCGTTTTCCATAGAGGTTGTACTAGTTTGCAGTCTCATCAATAGCGTACACGTGTTCCTTTCTCTCCGCATCCACGCCAGCATTTGTTGTTTGGGGAATTTTTGATAAAAGCCATTCTCACTGGAGTTAGGTGATATGTATTGTGGTTTTGATTTGCATTTCCCTGATAATTAGTGATGCTGAGCATTTTTTCATGTTTATTGGCCATTAGTCTATCTTCTTTGGAAAAGTTCATGTATTTTGCTCACTTTTTAATGGTGTTGTTTGATGTTTTCTTGCCAATTTGCTTAAGTTCTTTGTAGATTCTGGTTATTGGCCCCTTATTGCATATATAGCATGCAAATATTTTCTCCCATTCTGTAAGTTGTCTGTTCGCTCTATTGTTTGTTTCCTTGGCTGTACACTGGAGAAAAGAATCCCTATTCAATAAGTGAAGCTAAGAAAATTGGATAGCCACATGTAGAAG
>NW_012149016.1:10971-11360 GCF_000956105.1 Propithecus coquereli
GTGGATGAATGGATAAAAGAAATGTGGTACATATACACAATGGAATATTATTCAGTCATAAAAAGAATGAAACATTGTCATTTACAACAACATGGATGGAACTGGAGGTCATTATGTTAAATAAGCCAGGCACAGAAAAACAAATACCACATGTTCTTATTCATATGTGGGAGCTAAAAAACAACAACAAAAAAAGAACTCACAGAGATAGAGAGTAGAATGATGGCTACTAGAGGATATGAAGTGTAGCAGGGAGGGGGAATAAAGTGGGGATGCTTAATGGGTACAAAAACGCAGTAGAATGGAATGAATAAGATCTAGTATTCAGTAGCATAACAGGGTGACTATAGTTAACAGTAATTTATTGTGTATTTTAAAATAACTAAAAA
>NW_012149017.1:0-341 GCF_000956105.1 Propithecus coquereli
GGACTGTTTGAGCCTAACAACATAGCGAGACCCCCATCTCTACAAAAAAAAAAGAAAGAAAAAAACCCAAGGCCCTGAGAGATTAGTCTGTAAGAGCTATAGGACTGCTTAAAACCCAAGCAATATAGCCCTATAGACCACACACTTACTGTTCCCTACTGTCTCTTGGAAACAAATTTATTAGACAAGCCACTGAACCTCACTGAAATTCAGGTTTCTCATACATGAAACGGTAAACTACCTCATTGAGTTATTGGTAGAGATTAAAAAGTAACACATTTTAACATAAACATCTAACATAAGGCACTAAACAAATACTATTTCCATACTCATCCTTAAAC
>NW_012149017.1:2316-3875 GCF_000956105.1 Propithecus coquereli
ATACTTGAAATTTTTGTTAAATTCTACTCCAGGAGTCTACTAATACGAAGTGTGGTAGGCGGACTAAGGGTCTCCCAAAGATGTCATCTATATCCTAATGCCCAGAACCCATAAAAGTTACCCTATATGGCAAAAGGGACTTTGAAGATGTGATTAAATTAAGGATCTTGAACTGGGAGGATCAGCCTAGATTACCCAGATGGGCCCAATGTAATCACAAATCTCCTTCTAAGTATAACAGAGCAGCAGACAGAGTCAGTAACTGGAAGATAGATGCTGCTGGATGTGAAGACAGAGGAGCAACCATGAGCCAGGGAAGCGACTGGCTTCAAAAAGCTAGGAAAAGTAAGGAAACAGATTGTCGTCTAAAGGCTCCATAAGGAATTCCGCTCTGCTGATACTTTGATCTCAGCCCAGCAAGACTTATTTCAGACTTCTGAACTCCCAAACTGTAAGATAATAAATGTTTTATTTTAAGCCACAAATTTATGGTAATTTGTTACAGCAGCAATAGGAAACTAAAACACAAAGGATTATACCTATACAGGGTCTTTAGACTTTTACGAAACCTAAGAAGAAATTCCCTTGGTTCATAAATTTCATAAATACCAAGCAACTTCATGATTCCAATCTGGTGCATATAAAACACAACTTTATTTAGATAAGTCAGACTCTGAATAGACTCTGAGCCACTCTTACTTAGTACACTAATAATACTGCTACAAAGCAGAGGATCAGGCAAATAACAAGGTGACATAAAAACACTACCACCCTGTAAGAGCCTATGTGGATCACCAGTTGGCTGCCCCCCATAATATAACTTCTCCTGGCCCTCAAAGGTTGTTATGGCCTACAGTGCCTTCTTTTAGTTATCACAAATCCTAAAATATTAATCTTATTCCTTGGTTGGTTCTTATTTCTTTTAAGGAAAGTTGTCAAGGGTCATTCACAAAATCAATCAGGAGAGAAAAAGCTAGCTGGCAGAGATGTTATTCATTGGTCTGAAGTATTTCCCAATTACTGTAATAGTTTAATATCCCCTCCACATTTTAAAAAATAAATTACAAGTCTAAACTCAGGTGATCCAATTTATTAGAAGGATGGTGAAAGGGTTTTTTGAATGTCACCCACGGTTAAAGGATGAGGTAAAAGAAAATTCCATACTTTTTAAAACACTGCAGGTATACACTTACCCCATTTCCACAAAATCATTTACATCTATCTGTATATACACATGTTGCCCAAATATGCTTTAATGGAAACTCAATTTTAATAGTTTTTTGGGGGGTGGTAAGATTTTAAGTGATTTTTCTGTTATCTTTCTGCTAATTCTAATTGCTTAATTTTTTTCCTTAAATAACCAACATGCATCATTTAAATAAATCATTTTAAAAAGTCATGCATCTCTCTTTAATCTGGAAGGAAGGGAAGTAAATACAACACTAGTAAAGGACATGAAAATTTCAAAAATTCAGGATAAGTAACTGAATTTCAAAATTAGGAGATAATGTTTACTATAAATTCTTCGATCAAGCTGTCTTTTGCTGTGGTTATGAGGT
>NW_012149017.1:6143-6462 GCF_000956105.1 Propithecus coquereli
GTAAAAATTTAGGAACAGAATAGATTGTACAACAAAAAAATTAAGAACGCAGTGGCCAATGTATAATCGTGGGCTTCTCTTTGCTTAACCCCTAATACATAATTTAAAATCTATAAGAGACAGAAACCCTGAAATAAAATTAATGATGAGAAATGACCAAAAAACCATGCATTTTTTAATTTGGTGATTCCAAATAAAAATTCTTACCAGGAAGCACACATTTCCAAAGGCCGTATGTTTTTCCTACCACAGTCTGCCACAGTCTCAATGTTCCATCTTCAGAACCACTGGCATAGAGTTCTCCATCAGGACTAAATCT
>NW_012149017.1:8452-9169 GCF_000956105.1 Propithecus coquereli
ACTCCTTTACATTCTTAATCGCTCTTCTCCAATTTTACTGCCTTTTCTGACCTTCTCCCCATCAGTGAAGCTTAGCTCTGCAAGTAGCCCCTTAGGAAAAAGGTTAGGACTACTGGGCCCAGTGTAATGTGGTATAATCTTTACAGAGATCAATTAAGTGTCATGTATAACTAAGAACTTCAAACTCATTCCTACTTACAGGATTCTATTGTAAGGAAACAGATGTATCATAACAGTCACAGAAGTGCTAAAACAGGGAAACTGGCACATAATTTAGTACAACCTACAATGTAATATGGTACACAGAGTAAAAATGTTTTCAAAACGGATTTAATGGCTAAGAAGTTTTTTTTTCTTTTCTTTGAGACGAGTCTCACTCATCATAGCTCACTGCAACCTCAAATTCCTGGGCTCGAGGGATTCTCCTGCCTCAGCCTCCTGAGTAGCTGGGACTACAGGCATGTGCCATCTTGCCTGGCAAATTTTTTCTATTTTTGGTAGAGACAGAATCTTGCTCTTGCTCAGGCTGCTCTCGAACTCCTGAGCTCAAGCAATTCTTCAGCCTGATCATTCCAAAGTACTAGGATTACAGGCTTCAACCACTCCAGCCAGCCAAGAATACTTTTAAATAAATTGAAATCATATTTGTTATGGTTCTAGTAATTACAGAAAAAACACAAATGTTGTACAACCATATATATAACATAGCAAAAAAGA
>NW_012149017.1:9281-10010 GCF_000956105.1 Propithecus coquereli
TTTACAAACTTTGAACATTGTATAAACAATACAAGGAAATAATGAGTTACATTTAAACTGTTCTTAAATTCTGAAACCCAAGGAACAATGAAATATTCATTTAGTCAAGCAATGATGTAAAAGAACTGACTAATGTTAGCAAAAAAGTTCAGATGGATACTACACCCAAGAGTTGTTCATCTCAGGAATACAAAGACATTTTGATATAAGGGATATCCACATTTCATGCACTGCATGCCCTCCTGTAAATGAATGTGTTGGCTACTTAAAACAGTATAGATAATATATCGGGGATTTCTGCTTTTAAATAAATTTCATCAGTATGGTTTGATTTTTCTACAAGCACACATACATTATCTTTGTAAACAGAAAAAGGTTTTACAGTTGGTACTTACTTACTTAAATATAAAGGATTATATGTGTGTTATTCTCAATTGCTGAGGGTTTAAGCTTCTGCAATAAGAAACTTTCAATGTCATATGAAACTGCCAAAAATGACTCAGTTTTCATTATCAGGCAGTAAAAGAATAACTAAATTTGAAACTATAGTTATATAATAAAAATCAATTAGCATTTGGACACCAGGTCTTTTTCGGTTTAACCCTAAAAATCATGAAAAGGTCTCCAATACAAAAACATTATAGTATTATAGCTCCTAAATGCTGCCCTCCTATTCCCATCATCACACAATTTAAAGCATGAAAATTAAAGTTAGTCATGACTTACACA
>NW_012149018.1:0-408 GCF_000956105.1 Propithecus coquereli
TGGTGAGAGAGATGAATCCTGTTTCAATCATCTACATGTGGTTATTCAATTTTCCCAGCATCATTTATTGAATAGGGATTCTTTTCTCCAGTGTATATTGCTGTCTACTTTGTCAAAGTTCAGATGGCAATATGTGGATGGTTTTATGTCTGGATTCTCTGTTCTATTCCATTGTTCTGTGTCTCTATTTTTTGTGCCAGTACCATGCTGTTTTGGTTACTATAACCTTGTAGTATAGCTTAAAGTCTGGTAAAGTGATGCCTCCAGATTTGTTCCTTTTGTTTAAGATTGCTTTGGCTATTTGGGCTCTTTGCTGGTTCCAAACGAAGTGTAGAATTATTTTTTCTAGATCTGTGAAAAATGATGTTGGTATTTTGATGGGGATTACATTGAATCTGTAAATCACTT
>NW_012149018.1:458-768 GCF_000956105.1 Propithecus coquereli
TGCTGTCTACTTTGTCAAAGTTCAGATGGCAATATGTGGATGGTTTTATGTCTGGATTCTCTGTTCTGTTCCATTGTTCTATGTCTCTGTTTTTTGTGCCAGTACCATGCTGTTTTGGTTACTATAACATTGTAGTATAGCTTAAAGTCTGGTAAAGTGATGCCTCCAGATATGTTCCTTTTGTTTAAGATTGCTTTGGCTATTTGGGCTCTTTTCTGGTTCCAAACGAAGTGTAGAATTATTTTTTCTAGATCTGTGAAAAATGATGTTGGTATTTTGATGGGGATTACATTGAATCTGTAAATCACTT
>NW_012149018.1:6201-6944 GCF_000956105.1 Propithecus coquereli
AGGATTGTGTGCCTTATGTGCCTTATTTATCTTATTCACTGTGCCTCCTAAATAATAGAGATTCAATAAATATTTATTGGGTGAGGTGATAGAGGTATGGATGAACAGACTACTTGTAGCTTACACTATAGTAGTACCTGTAGCCTGGTCTTTTCGTCTTCCTCTCTTCTACCAGTGTTCTATCTAAAAGGTAAATCTAATCCTTTTACAACAAAATTGTAGATACTTTAACGACTTGCAACACCTGCATGATAAAGTACTTTAAGCAATTTATCCCTCCACAGGTTGGGATCCCCTGGGGAGCTTTGAAAATTCTAGGATATCAAAACCCTGCCCAAGACCAATTAAATCATTCCCTGGGGTTGGGCCTCAGCATGGGCATTGTCAAAACCCCCTTGATTCTAGTGTGAGGCCAGATAAAACTTGCCTTGTCTACAGCATCAGAATTTCCAGTGGTGTTCAGTTTATGTGGAAATGCCTGAGTAAAGGCTAATATCAGGAGCATGGAGGATGCTTCCCGCTGAGACCTGCTTCGCCACTCTAAGGTTGACTCCGCAAGGCCCTGTGGCTCTAGTTATCTGGAACCTGCTCGAATGCCCTGTGGTAGCTCGTGCTGCCATTGCTGGTGCTTCTGCCTCATGGCAGGGGACGGTTGCTGCCCAGGACTGCCCAGTGGGTGCCACCACACACACTAAGGGCACTCTTGGATCCTCAGTGGGCAGAAGCTGGGCCATGTTCTGTAG
>NW_012149018.1:18182-20143 GCF_000956105.1 Propithecus coquereli
TTTTTGCCTCTTTCTCCATTGGGAACTTCTTGAGAGCCAGGATTGTGTGCCTTATGTGCCTTATTTATCTTATTCACTGTGCCTCCTAAATAATAGAGATTCAATAAATATTTATTGGGTGAGGTGATAGAGGCATGGATGAACAGACTACTTGTAGCTTACACTATAGTAGTACCTGTAGCCTGGTCTTTTCGTCTTCCTCTCTGCTACCAGTGTTCTATCTAAAAGGTAAATCTAATCCTTTTACAACAGAATTGTAGATACTTTAACGACTTGCAACACCTTCATGATAAAGTACTTCAAGCAATTTATCCCTTCACAGGTTAGGATCCCCTGGGGAGCTTTGAAAATTCTAGGATATCAAAACCCTGCCCAAGACCAATTAAATCATCCCCTGGGGTTGGGCCTCAGCATGGGCATTGTCAAAACCCCCTTGATTCTAGTGTGTAGCCAGATAAAACTTGCCTTGTCTACAGCATCAGAATTTCCAGTTTTGTTCAGTTTATGTGGAAATGCCTGAGTAAAGGCTAATATCGGGAGCATGGAGGATGCTTCCTGCTGAGACCTGCTTCGCCACTCTAAGGTCGACTCCGCAAGGCCCTGTGGCTCTAGTTATCTGGAACCTGCTCGAATGCCCTGTGGTAGCTCATGCTGCCATTGCTGGTGCTTCTGCCTCATGGCGGGGGACAGTTGCTGCCCAGGACTGCCCAGTGGGTGCCACCACACACACTAAGGGCACTCTTGGATCCTCAGTGGGCAGAAGCTGGGCCATGTTCTGTAGAGTCCTTAGAGATATTTGATCTCTGTGTTTGCTCTGCCCAAGCTCTGCTGGGGGCTAGGTTGAAGAGGGAGCAATGTCTTTCTTGTCTCTTTGTGTTTACTCTGTTAAGTGAACACCAGATGAAACAAAATCACCTTATTCTCCACTGTGTACTGAGTTCCGGGAAGTGGGGCCAGTGACCATTGTGAGCTGCAGCAGATACTGTGTTCTGTGTAGATTCCTCTCTAAGGAGGTCACTTTGTCACTGAATAAATTAGAAGTGAGGTATTTTTTTTAATCTAGTTTTTTTTTTTTAAATCTACTTCCTCTTAGTCTCTCATATTTTCTGTACCTTTCACTGTAACAGTGTTGCGTTCCTTTCCCACTTATTTCATGGGTGGGGGCGGAGATGGGGGTGGGAAAGAAGGAAAAGAGATGAGAATTTATTTGTGTGGCTGGCACTGCGTGAACAGACTCTGTACACAGCATTCTCATTTACGTGAGGCAAGGTGTCCTGAGGCTTAAGAGTTCTTCAGATAGAACTGGTTCTAGCTCTTGTTCCCTTAATTATAGCTGGTGCTCTTGGGCAGTCGCTTAACCTCTCTGTGTCTCGGTTTCCCTACTTGTAAAATAGACTAGTTCCCATCTCATGGGTGGTTGTGTGGATTAAGTTAATTTCTAAAAAGTACTTAGAATAATATTTGACACATAGAAAGTGCTCAATAAATGTTAGCTATAATTATAATCAAGATAATTATGATTTAACCCCCATAACAGCCATTTGAAATTTCTGTTACTATGTCCATTTTAGAGGGGTAAAAACAGAGCCTCAGAAAAGTTAAATGATTGTCTGAAGTTTTAACTGTTGGCAGATTCAAATGCATGACTGCCTCATTCTGAAGCCCATGCCTGTTGTGCCATCCCATACTGCCTCTGAAAAGACATGAAGGTATTTAAACCACTAAAATATTTTGAAGTCTATAATTAAGACATTTTTAGTTTTTATTTGATATGAGAGACTGTTGAGGACATTGACTTGGCAAATGGATGAATGGCATTCCAAAAAATTATGTTCTGGGTATAGCATGTTGTAGGAGGAGGGTGGAGCTATTATAAGATAAAGAATTGGGGATGTGAGGTGATGTGTTTTGAATGAACAAAAAGAGGTGGCGGTAAGGAATAGCAGAGATTCTGTGGCCTG
>NW_012149018.1:30003-32154 GCF_000956105.1 Propithecus coquereli
TTAAATAAAATTTCTGAAAGTATCTGCTTCAGAACAGCCCACATTTGATTACACTGAAACCTGCTTTGGAAGGCAGCTTTCTCCTGAGTCTTTTCTTAAATTGCTTTAGGGAAGAATGATTTTTTGAATCAAGTAGTTAATAAGTGCTAGACATTTGTTTTTTATATATTTTTTTCTTTATATGTATTAGTTAATTTTATTGTTATGTCAGTCCTCTGAAGTAGATACTGTTGTTATTCCCATTTCATAGGTAGGAAGCGAAGCTTTAGAGAATATGAGGAGATTTACTTTCCAGGTAATGGTAACTAGTGAATGATAGAGCTGGGATTTAACATCATTTCTGCCATAGGGCCTGAGTGTTATCTGTCACTCCTTATCCTGTCAGCTAGGATGTCATGATCTGCTGACCTGCATTTTCCAATATCTCTGTTTTACAAAGTGTTTTTTTCCACTTTTGAAACAGCCTTTATTTGTTTGAGATTTATTGTCTTTTGCACTGGTACACACCCTTACTAACACCTTTTCTTAGGTGTGAGCAAGATAACTTTTTAAAATTATCTTGGTGTTAAAGGGCATGTTTTCCTGAGCTGAATCTGCCCTTACAACGAAAGTGAAAGAAATGACAGTTCTCATTTTTCTACCCCTTGGTCCAATAAACATGGTCTTTAGGGCTGGGTAACACCAATTATTAGGTTTGCTTGAGGTGAGTGAGCTAAATAGCATATTGGTAAAATGATCAGAGATGTAGAAATATCCTTAAATCAGTATAAAACATTTCTGAATTATTTTATACGGGCTAACAGTCACTTTTTATTGCACTTATATGACCATTGTTCAAATAATTCAGAAACTTTCTGTAGGTCGCCTGCTATGGTTTGGATGTGGTTTGCCCTCTCCCAAACTCATGTTGAAATTTGATTCCCAGTGTTGTAGTGTTGAGAGGTAGGGCCTAGTGGGTGGTGTTTGGTTCATGGGAGCAGATTCCTCATGAATACACTAATGTCATCTCCTGAGAATAAGTTTTTGCTCTCATGGCACTGGATTAGTTACCACAGAGTGGGTTGTTCCATCTCGTGTTGGGTATCTGCACATGCTCACCCCAGCTTTCATTTTCTGCCATAAGTTGAAGCAGCGTGAGAGTCTCACCAGATAGGCTGCCTGATTTTAGCCATCCCAACCTCCTGAATTGTGAGCCAAATATACTTGTATTGTTCAGAAATTGCCCAATCTCAGGTACTCTGTTATAGCATCACAAAATAGACTAAGACATTGTCTATTTATCTTTACAAGAGTCAGAAGAATTGAGCCCAGAAATCAAGCAGACCTAAGATTTGTATACTAGCTCCACAACTATCCACCTCTGCGTGACCTTGGGAATATCATCTAACTGGAGTATGTCTCATCAAGTATAAAATAGAAATAATAAAAATCACCATATAGGGTTTTTGAAGATTAAATGAGTTTGCATTTCAGCTAGAATAATAAACACCAGGCTCTCAATTATTACTAGCTACTACTTCAACTACTATAAGTTTTATTGTTATTCTATGTGGCCCTCTATGTAGAGAAGATACTATGTCCCTAGTGAATGGAGTATGCTTTAGTTAAAGAAATATTTAGACAGCTATATTTTAAATAAGCATTGTAACATTATTAGTGGAGTGAGTGCTGTAGGAAGATCTGAATCCCAGACACAGCTGATCGTCCTTCAGATGTGGAGTCTGGGGGCTCGTGACTCATGAGTTCCTAACTGCCTCTGCCATCTCCCAGTGACGAACTGGTTAGTCATTCATCCATGTACTCATCAAGTATTATTTAGATTTCTACCATGTTCTGGACATTGTTCTGAATGATGACTGTCCACCTTTAGCTTCCAGAATATTTTTATTAACATATCACTTTTTTTAATATAGGCCAGCAGTAAGCAGCGTATGCTTACCAGAATTCTCCATGACCATTGTAATCAATTATCTTTAACTAGACAGAAATATAAGTACTTATATATGCTTTCAGACTTGATTTTTAAAATCCTTGAATTAGAGACATTGAGACCCTACTTAATGGAATTGTAACTTGAGCCCTGACTTTTGCTGGAGCAAAATACAACCGTGAGCCTTCTAAATCCTGATCTGGCCAGCACACTGTTTGGAG
>NW_012149019.1:0-459 GCF_000956105.1 Propithecus coquereli
TTAATTACCCATGTAGTTACCATTTTAGGTGTCTGTATAAATACATATTTCCACATAGGCTCATTTATTTCTATCTGAAAAATAGCTTTTGATCAATTATATCAGCTTTTGCATTTCAATAAGAATAAAATAATCTTATTTAATTACCCATGTAGTTACCATTTTAGGTGTCTGTATAAATACATATTTCCACATAGGTTCATTTATTTCTATCTGAAAAATAGCTTTTGATCAATTATATCAGCTTTTGCATGTATAATAAATAAATTTTCCTGTTTTGAAATGTTTTTTACTAGGTTTAGATTTCTAGGTTGACTGGTATTTTTTTCCTCCTTTCAAACTTTAAAAATGTTATTTCATTGTCTTCTCATTTACATTGGTTCCTTTCAGAAATCTATTCTGTTATCATCCTTATCTTCTTTCCTCTGTATGTGATGTGTCATTCAATTTCTCTTTTCA
>NW_012149019.1:509-918 GCF_000956105.1 Propithecus coquereli
GAACAGACATTTTTGAAAAGAAGAGATAAAAATGGTCAACAAAAATATGAAGAAATGCTCAATATCACTAATCATCAGGGAAATCAAATTAAAACGATTTTGCCCTTGTCGGAATAGCCATTATTAAAAAGTCAAAAAACAATAGATATTGGTGGTAACGCAATGAAAAGGGAACATTTATACAACATTGGTGGGAAGGTAAACTAGTACAACCTCTATGGAAAACGGTATGGAACTTCAGCAAAGAACTAGAAGTAGACCTACAATTCAATCCAGAAATCCCACTACTGGGTATCTCCCCAAAGGAAAAGAAGCCATTATATCAAAAAGACACATGCAACATATGTTTATCACAACACAATTCACAATTGCAAATATAGTGAATCAACTTATGTGCCTATCAACTGAT
>NW_012149019.1:4054-4502 GCF_000956105.1 Propithecus coquereli
TCTCACTCAGTCACCAGGCTGGAGTGCAATGGTGTGATCTTACCTCACTGCAGTCTCAAACTCCTGGACATAAGCGATCCTCCCATGCCAACCTCCCGAGTAGCCGGGACTACAGGTGAATGCCACCACAAATTTTTAAAAATTTTTAGAGATGAGGGTGTCATTATCTTGCCCAGGCTGGTCTCAAATTCCTGTCCTCGATTAGTCCTTGCACCTCAGCCTCCTAAAGTTCTGGGATTACAGGGGTGAGCCACTGTACCAGGCTTATTATTTGCTTTCATCTCCTTCTTTGGCTTACTAGATTTACTACTTTTTGAAAAAATTAGTGGTTTCTTTAGAGTTTATATTGCACATCTTCGACTTATCACTATCTTCCTTGAAATGATTTTATACCACTTTATTTACAGTATGAGAAACTTAAATTTCTTCTCTACTGTATTTTATGCTA
>NW_012149019.1:7939-8639 GCF_000956105.1 Propithecus coquereli
TTGCTGTGATTGCCTTTGGGGTCTTCTTCATAAATTCTTTGCCTAGGCCAATGTCTAGAAGAGTTTTTCCAACATCTTCCACTAGAATACTAATAGTTTCACTCCTTAGGTTTAAATCTGTAACCCAGCGTGAGTTGATTTTTGTGAGAGGTGAAAGGTGTGCATCCTGCTTCAGTCTTCTATATGTGGCTATCCAGTTTTCCCAGCACCATTTATTGAATAAGGATTCTTTTCCCCAGTGTATGTTTTTGTCTGCTTTGTCAAAGATTAGGTGGCTATATGAGGACGGTTTTATATCTGGGTTCTCAGTTCTGTTCCACTGGTCAATGGCTCTATTTTTGTGCCAGTACCAAGCTGTTTTGATTACTACAGCCTTATAATAAAGTTTGAAGTCTGGTAAGTTGATACCTCCCATTTTGTTTTTATTGCCCAGAATTGTTTTTGCTATGCGGGGTCTTCTCTGATTCCATACAAAGCATAAAATCAATTTTTCTACATCTGTGAAGAATGATGTTGATATTTTAATAGGAATTGCATTGAATCTGTTGATCACTTTGGGTAGTATAGACATTTTAACGATGTTGATTCTGCCGACCCATGAGCAAGGTATGGTTTTCCACCTGTTTACGTCCTCTGCTATTTCCTTCCTCAATGTTTCATAGTTCTCCCTGTAGAGGTCTTTTACCTCCTTGGTTAAATA
>NW_012149019.1:10616-10880 GCF_000956105.1 Propithecus coquereli
GGGTGCACCTAAGTTGGGTGCATACATATTTAGAAATGTTATGTCTTCTTGTTGAACTGTACCCTTCATCATTATATAGTGACCACCTTTGTCTTTCATTACTTTTGTTGATTTAAAAACCAAGTTGTCGAGATCAAAACTGCCACACCAGCCTTCTTTTGGCTTCCATTTGCTTGAAAGATTGTTTTCCACCCCTTTACTTTGAGTCTAAATGCATCCTTGCAGGTTAGATGTGTTTCTTGGAGGCAGTAGATTCTTGGCTTG
>NW_012149019.1:12480-13991 GCF_000956105.1 Propithecus coquereli
TCATCAGCCCTTGCTGAATGTCAAGCAGGGGTCACAGAGGGGAGAGGTGGAAGGACCCAGGACTGAGTGAGACTAGACAGTAGAAAATGAGATTGGTTACACATTTTCATTCCTATGTGGGTAATGACAAAAACTGAGTAGATATTTAGGTAACCGGTAGTCTCACATTTGTTTCTAGGCATATTAGTTGTGGGTTATCCAATAAGGTAGGTAATATATACAGGTTGTCAAATGCCTTGGAACCAGCTTTGTTAAGCTCACATTTTGGGGTGTGATGGGTTATGGGAGTCAAAAATCTAATTTTCAGGAAGGGAAACAGTAAAGAAGAAGGGTTGTATTAGTGTATATACATACATACACACACACGCATACACATATTTTTAGCGTATATACATATATATACACTATATGTGTATATACATATATATATACACACATATTTTTACTATATATATCTTTACTATTTCCCTCTCTCTCTCTTTCTCTCTCTCTCTCTACATATGTATGGATAGACAGAGAGAGAGAAAGAGAGAAAGAGAGAGAGAGAGAAAGAGAGAGAGAGCAAATTCACTCTTTCTTTGTCTTTGTGTTCTATTTAGGCCCGCAAGCGATTGGATAATGCCTGCCTTCGTCAGTGAGTGTGGATCTTCTTTCCTCAGTCTAATCGATTCAAATGCTAATCCCTCGTGGAAACACCTTCACACACGCACTCAGAAATAATGTTTATCCCACTATCTGGGCATCCCTCAGCTTGGTAAAGTTAGCACATAAAGTTAACCGTTGCACAGCCTGAAGCTAAGGAGAGAGGGCTTCATTGTTCTTTAATGGGGGTGAATGACTGGTGTCCTACAGAATTTAAGGCGCTGATTGGCCTGAATCTTTCTCAAAAGGAAGGTATGTATTAGAAACAAGGATGGAATGCTCTGTCCAGACCTCCGTTGGTGAACAATGCTCACCCCTGGAACTCCTGAGCATCTTTCTTTTGGAGAATAATTTATGGAATAAAAATGACTTTATGTCTGGGGGTTAGGGATTGTTGGAGCTAGGAGAAGTTTCATGGATACATATCCTAACTCTATTACTTTCAAGACGCAGGGCAAGTATGAGCTTGCAGGCTTGTCGGTAGAATCATAAATAAGGTGGAAATCATTTTTAAAATACACAGATTCTCAAACTCCGCCATGACCTACTGAGTCAGAATCTCCAGGGACAGTATTAGAAAATCTCTACTCTTACAAGGTTGCGGAGATGCCTAGAACATGAATCCAAATTTGAAAAGTATTAAGCTAAATAGGCAGCAGTAGGGGCTACCAATTGAACCCCTTAGCATGCTAGGAAATGATAAAAACAACAGTAACAGCAACAACAGCAAGGGCAGTGATGATAATAACCAAAGCTAACTTAAGAGAACAGAGAAAAAAGACCCAGACAGAACTGGGACTGATAAGGGAAAGATCTCTCTCTAATCTGGGGCTAGAAGTGTGAAATGTGCTAATAGGGAAGGAAAGTGG
>NW_012149019.1:14041-15881 GCF_000956105.1 Propithecus coquereli
ACTTTCTTTTCATAAGTCAGTGATTAAGTATGGTTGCTTTTGTATTTATTAAGTTTGGGGTATGCTAAATATAGATTTGTAAACTGAAGCTTTTGGGTAAATTCCGTGCATTGTTTCTGCATTTTTTTTCTTCTCTATCTTCTCTCTTTCATAGTTTGGAACTCGAATTACATATACATACACTACTTGATGTTGTCTGATGTTTACTAAAGCTCTGCTCACTTTTTTTCAACCTACTTTTTTCTCTGTATTTTTTAGTTGGGTAAATTCTATTAATCTGTCTTTTTACTTATTAATTTCTTTCATTCTGTAATGTGAAATCTGCAATTAAGCTTATCCAGTACATTATTCATTTAAAATATATTATGTTTCAGTTTTAGAATTTCCATTTGATTTTGTGTATTACTTTCCATTTTTCTAGTCCATGTATGGTTACCCATTCTATCCATCTTTTCCTTTAAATCCTAAAACATATCTATAACATCTCTTTCAATTTCTTGTATGCTAATTTCAACATATAAGTCTTCTTGGGTTCTGTTTCTGTTATCTCTCTTTCTGTTGATTATAGGCCATATTTTTCAACTTTTTCACAAATCAGTAGTTTTATTGTATGGTGGACTTTGTGGATATGCATTGTAGGGAGACTGGATAATTTTGTCTGCTTTCAAATGATGTTAAATTATCTGATGGTTTAATTGCTAGCATCTTCTTTTGGCCTTTATCAGGCCTCAACTGAATGTCTGTGTTCTCAGGGATATGTTCTCTTTGGTTGAGATAAGCTATCAGCATTTCCTAGCAATATGAAATGTTCGATATCTTTATTCAGCTCTTTTCCCTTCTAGCAGCTTCTGTCAACTAATTCTTGCAGAGAGGTGTACACATACCTCCAGGATCTCAGCTAACCAAATAAGGGGAACTCCCCTCTACATACTTAGAACCTACCTCCTCTCTAGTACATGTACCATAAATTCTAAACCCCTAAGTAGCTACAAACTGATTTCTGCCTCCTTAGATCAGAAAAATCATCTCTTTAACCTGGGCTCTTCTCAAGCTTCCCAAGTAGGAAGAAGGCACTAATGTCTGGCTTACCTTATATGTTTCTCCTATCAAGGACCGTGACTCTTCTTTGCCTGATGAGTGACACCTGAAAGCATTTGATTTTTTTTCCAGCTTAAGGGTTATTTACAGGAGGAGGGGAAGCTTAAAATCGGTTACTCCATTATATAATTAGCACACAATTGGAATAAGTCTTCCTGAGCCTGGTCAGAGGACAATCTAATAATTACCATAAAAACTTAACACAAAAGTCCCTTAACATATGGTTGATAAACTAGAATCTCATAATAAAGCCCAAATATTTTGCATCACTTTTCTATCCCAGCTGAACATTAAAGAAATTGATATGGCCATTTCCCTCTTCTTATTCAAGAGTAACAGTGTTAGCATTATGCTTGTCTTTAGCCAAAAATTAACTTTTTTAGTGTTCTAATTGGCTCTTTTTCCCCCAGTGAGAGCTGGGAATTGCCAAAGGTCCAAATATCAATTGCTATCTATACTGTGGTTGTGTGTGTAGCTTAGGTCACATTAAAAAATTTCCTATGGATTACTCGTGAGATCTAATTGAAGATGACTTGAATGAATTAGTTTTAAAAGATGCCTGAAATTGAACAATAATATTTCTTTTATGACATAAAGTAGATTGAATTACAATAAAGAAGATTAAGTATCATTACATGTAAAGCACATAAAGGGAATTATCAATCTTCCCCATAGGATAATTTTTCCAAATTAAATGAGTTGATAAATTCCTGATGGGAAGATTTTTTTTTCTAAGGTAGAT
>NW_012149019.1:15991-17353 GCF_000956105.1 Propithecus coquereli
TCTTTGTTTCTGTGCAGAGCTGCTGGGAGGGGCTGAAATGGCTCCACTCAGCTGAAAGTCTGGGCTTGGGGGCTGGGGCTGTCCAAGACCTCACTCCGGAGCAGGTCTCGCTCCCCTCCAATCTCCCCCTCTCCATGGCCTCTCCCAGGCCTCTGCCAGCAAGTGGGGCATCAGGCCGATGGATCTCCCCTGGCTGTGACGTTGGTCAGGAGAGGTTCCCTACCCAGGATTGTAGCCTGAGCTGGGTGCACAGCCTTCTTTTAGGAGGAGGGTTGCCGGTCAGACACGCTGATCTGCCCCTGAAGGCACACACTCCTCAGTAGGCTCTTTCACAGATCTCTCCTCCGTGCCCCAGGGCAAGGGGATCGTGACCTGGGTGTACGGGGTCTGGTCTGCAGGCCTGACCCCTGGACCCTGGAGGTCAATCCCTGACCCCACCAGGGGGAGAGGTGCTGGTCTTGAATCACCTACAGGGTGCCCAAGCTGGATGGATTTCACTCCACCTCGGGATTTGCTCCACTCTCCTGGAGTCCCCAGGCAAGTAGCACCTGGGAGGGCTGGCGGGTAGGGAACTCGCAGTCTGAGTACCCCTCAGTCTGTTGTAGGGCCCCAAAAGGAAAGATCCCGTTCCTTGGAGATGCCTCCGTGTGATGGCTAAATTGTCTTTCTGGTCATGCACGGGTAGGGAGGGGGAAGGAGAGAATTTAGCACCATGGCGTCTGCCACTAGGCTCGGGTTTGTGCCTGTGGAGGTGCCCAGAAGGGTCTGGGAGCCCAGCGCTGAGTCCGCAAGAGGGCATTCCTCACTGGTGGCAGCCATCTCTGGGCTGGTGTGGGCAGGTCTCTCCAGCTGCTCAGGAGCCACCAGCAGTCCGAGATGCAAGGGAGGGGGAAGTTATCTGCTCCACCTACCCTTGTCGCTGATCTCCAAGCCTCTCGGGACCTTTCTCCTTCCAATTCTCCTCCGCAACGTCTTCAGGTGGAGTCTCCTGTAGTTTCAGGCACCCTTCCTTCTGCCCCTCACCCGATCTATGTTTCTCTGCTTGCTTATTTTTTTTTTCTCTTTCTTCTAAAATTCGTCTTTTTTGCAGAGACCTTCTGACTGGCGGCTTGTCTCATCCGCCATCTTGGCTCCTCCTTCTAATTTTCCAAAGTTTTAATCATATTCAGTACTTGTTAGTCTTTACTATTGATCCAAGCTTTATAGATTTCCCTTTATACTCTACTTCCTTTAACATTTCAAATCTGCTGGCAATGAATTCTTTCCTCTTTCATTTAGCTGAAAATGTCCTCATGTATTTTATATTTTCCTCAATTTTTAAGATATGTTAATTGGCCATGTACTTCCAGATTAATGCTTTTT
>NW_012149019.1:19347-20001 GCF_000956105.1 Propithecus coquereli
ATATCTTTACTATTTCCCTCTCTCTCTCTTTCTCTCTCTCTCTCTACATACGTATGGATAGACAGAGAGAGAGAGAGAGAGAGAAAGAGAGAGAGAGCAAATTCACTCTTTCTTTGTCTTTGTGTTCTATTCAGGCCCGCAAGCGATTGGATAATGCCTGCCTTCATCGGTGAGTGTGGATCTTCTTTCCTCAGTCTATCGATTCAAATGCTAATCCCTCGTGGAAACACCTTCACACACGCACTCAGAAATAATGTTTATCCCACTATCTGGGCATCCCTCAGCCTGGTAAAGTTAGCACATAAAGTTAACTGTTGCACAGCCTGAAGCTAAGGAGAGAGGGCTTCATTGTTCTTTAATGGGGGTGAATGACTGGTGTCCTACAGAATTTAAGGCGCTGGTTGGCCTGAATCTTTCTCAAAAGGAATGTATGTATTAGAAACAAGAATGGAATGCTCTGTCCAGACCTCCGTTAGTGAACAATGCTCACCCCTGGAACTCCTGAGCATCTTTCTTTTGGAGAATAATTTATGGAATAAAAATGACTTTATGTCTGGGAGTTAGGGATTGTTGGAGCTAGGAGAAGTTTCATGGATACATATCCTAACTCTATTACTTTCAAGACGCAGGGCAAGTATGAGCTTGCAGGCTTGT
>NW_012149019.1:23856-25693 GCF_000956105.1 Propithecus coquereli
CAGTAATTCCATTCCTGACAATTATAGGCAACAGAAAATTCAAACAGGCTTCCAAGGACACCCCTTAGAGAGGTGTTTGTGGTGGCAGGGAGTTAAAGGCAATCTGGGTGTATAGGCAAAATGTAGTAGATGCTCAGTGCAGAGTACTGCCTGTCTCAGACGGGACACTCTGGAAGCAGAGCTTGAGATGTGGATTCTCTTGCAATGATTTATTTACTGAGTGCTCTCGGGAGACACCTGTAGAAAAGTGAGGGAAGCATGATGGGGCAGGAGAAGCAACACATGTGTCAGGAGATTCTAGCCTTTGCCTCATCCCACAGGCAGCTCTGGAGTATAAACAGTGCCACAGTTTCTCTTAGCCAGATGTAGGGACTGGGCTATTAAACCTACACGCTGGTCAGTCAATGGCTGCCCCTGGTGATGAGAAACTAGCTATAGCAAGCTCTGAATAAATAGCCTTTACTTGTTCTCATTTGGGCGGCCTTTGTTTATTTCTACAGTTAATCCTGAAGGTCCCACTGAGACCCACTCTGCACTGTTCATTTCCATGGACCCCAGTCTTGACCAGGAATCCACAAAGGCCCTTTTTGCCTTGCTGATGGTGGCTTGTGGAGTTCCTGAAGACATGGTAAATCAGCACCAGGTCTGAATTCCAATCCTGTTGCATTGAGTTTGTCAGGCGTTTATTCTTAGTTTGGTACCAGGTTTTGCTATTGATTCCCGTTTGTTTGGCATCCCTGGGGGAATCAGCCCATTCCTTGTCATCCCTTTTTGCAGTCTTTTGTGTTACTGTTTTGTGTCATGCTATCAAAAAGTGCTGTGTCTCATAAAAGGGAGAATCATAGTGAAGAAAACAACCATGGGCCCTATAGGTCTCTTGTTTAAGCTGCACTCACAGACCTGTGGCTTTATAGCGCTCACGGGACCCTGTCTACATGGACAGCTTTTGCCGGGGTCACCAATAACTCTGGATGAGATTCAACTTCCTCCTTGATTTTGCTTTCCTGTGAGTTTGGCTTTGATCCAGAAAGAGTTTTCTCTGGTTTTCCACCTGTCGGAGGAGCAGATTGTTGGGTCTTTGTTCAGAGTTAGCTACCCGTCAGGTTGGGAGCCGAAGACATGAGGTGCACAAGCATCACACACCTACCAACGGCAGCCAGCTTTCATGGGGTCATGTAATCTTCTCCTCTACAAGAAAAGCTCCTGCTTCTTATAGGTATGCTCTTTACAACCCTTGTTCTTGCACCTATTTTTCTAAGTTTGCATAATTTCACCAAAGATGATTCGGGCCTTCAATGGCCACTCTGGGGGATATTTAATTTGAGCAAAATTGTTCACTTGAGAGGCACCTTAGAAAAGAGAGGGAATGAGATTTTGCGAGCCCAATGGGCAGCAAACTTTGGTGTGCAGAGGTCTCCAAACAAAATTGCGAATCAAAAGTTGCTTCATTAAAAGATTCTTTACTCAAAGTGAGTGAGCAAGTTGCCAAACTTAAGCAAGAACAAGCTATGCTCGTTTCCCTAATAAATCCTCTGCCTCTTTGTCCTTCAGTTTTCTCCCTATATTTACCCTTCCTCTTCTCTCTTCTGCTGATTTCTCTCCTTTCACACCTCACCCTTCCTCTTTTCCTTGTCCAGAACTTCTACCTTTTCCCATCACTTCTCCTAAAACCTCAAAATGCCAGCTGCCTCTAAGGAGCCATCCCTCCCATTAGCCAGATGTGCAGACGACTGTAGAATGTAAACCTTACACCTGAGCTGAATTTAGGAGCTATAGTTAAAGATTCCCCTAAACCCAAAGGAGGTTAGCAAATATTCACAGAGGACTTTAGAATTCC
>NW_012149019.1:26638-31964 GCF_000956105.1 Propithecus coquereli
GGGCCTTTGACTGAAACACATTCCTTCCTGCTCTATGATACTACTCCTGCAAATCTAATAGAGAGAAATTTACATTGCAAATGGAATCATACTATTAAATGCACATCAGAGAGATTATTCCTTCAGGTCCCAGAGGACTTCTCTATTCCTTATAAAGTTGTGCCTGTTCTGAATATACCTTTCCTGATCCATTATATTTGATGTAGACCCCACATAAGGATCTTGACAGCGTACCTTATACTTCATGGGCTAAAAATTCTACTGACATAGGCAAAATAATTGGAGCAGAACTTATAAAATTTCAGATAGATCCTGCCAAACCATGACCTAAATGTTCCCAATACCCCTTGAAGTCAATAGTGAAAGAAGGAACTATATCTGTAGAGTTAACTCTTGAACAACATGGGGGTTAGGATGCTGACAACCCCACCACCATGCACAGTCAAAAATCCACATATAGCTTCCGACTCTCCCGAATCTTACCTATGAATAGCCTTCTGTAGCTTGGAAGCCTCACTGATAGCATAAACAGTCAATGAACACATATTTTGTATGTTATATGTATTATATACTCTATTCTTAAAGTAAGTTATAGGAAAGAAAATGTTATTAAGAAAATCATAAGAGAACATATATTTACTATTCATTAAGTGGAAGTGGATCATCATAAACATCTTCACCCTTGGTGTCTTCACGTTGAGAAGGCTGAGGAGGAGGAGGAAGAGAAAAGGTTGGTCTTGCTGTCCCAGGGGTCATAGAGGTGGAAGAAAATCAGCATAGAAATGGACTCATGCAGTTCAAACCTGTGTTGGTCAAGGTTCCACTGCAGCTGAAGGCTTTATGCTCAAAGGTCTTCTCATGCCCCGAACTAGCCCTTGAGCACTCCTGTCCTTCCAGTAAAGAAACCAAACCAAGTGGATGAGGATATTGATTTGTTCAACACCTCAGGGCCATCAACAAAATTGGTATCCCTTACTTCCCAAACCCAAATACCATCCTGTCACGAATTCCTCCTAACACCACTTGCTTCACGGTAGTGGGCCTTCGTTCTGACTTTTCCAGTGTGCCTCTAGACCAGGAGAGGTGATAACTTTTTCCCTTCACCTGGGGACAGACATCAACAGCATACCTGCACAGTCATGCCCCAAGGGCTCACTGAAGCCCCCATCTGCTTTTCATAGGTCCAAGATCTAAATAAAGGCCATGGCTGGAGGGACATCAGGTCAAGAGAATTGCGAAATTGTGTCTGTCTCCACTGACATGCAACCTTTGCTCCTCTGAATCTTCTTCACCATAATCATTTTCTTGACCTAATGATTTGATTCCCCTTTTCCTAGTAACTTTTCTTTCTCTAATGTCTTTTCTTTTGTCAGTTCCTCTCTGGGACCTGAAGGAATAATCTCTCTGGTGTGCGTTTAATAGTATGATTCCATTTGCAAAGTAAGTTTCTCTCTATTAGATTTGCAGGAGTAGTATCATAGAGCAGGAAGGAATGTGTTTCAGTCAAAGACCCAAGGGTTATGATTAAGGCCTAGAAAATAGGGAAAATTTGTGTGTTACACATAGGGAAACACATTTGTGTGCTGAATTTACTCCAAGGAAAAGGTTGAGCAAAGGAATCAGGATTTATTGCAGAAAGAGTAGCACCGTTACCTACCTATTGATGAGAATGGCTGTCTATGTTTATGGCTAATTCACCTTGAGTGCTTAAGTGTACAGCAGGATGTTGGACAATTTTTTTCTTTCCTCAGAGCATCCTCATTGATCTGAATTGAGAATTTTCTTTGGGCTTTTTTTTTTTTTGGTAGGATGAGACACCTTTTTTCAAATATGATCTCTCATCTTCCCTTACCCTTTTTCCTCTACTTACCCCTGTTTTCCTTCCTCTAATCAACTATAATAATGGATTTTATTAAAAGATACGGAAAAGTTTTCTATCAGTAAACATATTCATTTATACTCATTTATACTTTTTCCTACTGTGGAGCAGAAACTTGTAGCATCAAAGAACTTTTGTCTCCTGGATATAAAACTTTATACTTCTATGATCATATATTATGAAGCATTTTATAAAGTTTAATATTTTATCTTATTGGGACATCTAACATTGGGTGAAAACGTTCACTTCTTCTAACAGATGTAAGTTTAATAATAATACCCATGATGGTTAGATTTGAAGACATTAATATACCACTGGCATAAATTGGTATAAGAACTACATAATTTTTCATACTTGCTAACTCCATTATTCATTTTCAATAAGTTATTCTAAGAAAAATAATCTAAAAAAAAAGAAAGAAAAATGGTTTGGATATGAATATGTTAATTTAATTGATATTTATAATAGTAATATTAATACAAATTTAGAATACAAGCCAAAGCAAGAAAAGTGGAATGATTTATCTATTATATTAAATTTGGGATTTAGCATAGTTCATAACACAGAGTAAATGCTAAGTTAAAAATATAGTTGAATGAAACAAAATTAAACTATTGAAAAAAATGGGTAGAAAAGTAATTTTCTGCATGTAACATGTTTAGAAAAACATGCTAAACATCAATGAAAATGTGTGCATTAGCTATAATTAAAACTATGAAAATATCATATGCATGTGGATAAAAATATTTGATTTTTACAGTAGAAGCATTATAGAAAAAGTACTTTTTAAATTTTTGCTTTCTATGTGTCAATATCTTGTATTTAAAACATTAAATAAAGAGAAAATTAAGTGAACATTTTATATTACATGAGTCTTAAGTATAAGGAATCTCTGATTTATGATTTTAATTGTTTGAAAATAAGCTTTCATAGTGATTAAATCTTTCTAAACTCAAAAGTATTTTTGT
This sequence comes from Propithecus coquereli, assembly GCF_000956105.1. Lineage (NCBI taxonomy): Eukaryota > Metazoa > Chordata > Mammalia > Primates > Indriidae > Propithecus > Propithecus coquereli. The sequence continues at coordinate 29,486 of NW_012149019.1, forward strand.
ATGGCTTGTTGTTAGGCATGTACACTAAAAGTCAGTGAATATATTTTACAGGCATTTGATCCACATACATATTGGCACATTCTTCAAGGCTGTATTTCTTGTTTAAAGTTCCTCGGAGTAAAAATCTTGCTGACAGTGATGGATTCCATATCATTTTTTCTTAAATCCAAAGCTCAACTGATGTTGGCTTTACCAAATTGGCTTCATTTCTTCATTGGTTAGGAGTTTATTATGAAATGAAAGTTTCCAGAGCATTAACTGTTCCCCTGCAATGCTACATTCTGATTTGTCACTAGGTCTTCTTTTCATGCCGTCCTTACCCCCTCCTAGTTGTTGAAGTTAATGACTAATGTATTCAGGCTTGAATGCATTCCTGCAGCCTATAATAATGCTAATTAGCGCCTAAATTTGACAGGGTATAATAAAAATTATGCATATTGTTTTCTATAAAAAATGACATGCATGGAATTAGAAAGTGCAAGGCACTTATTCACTCCATAAAACACACACCAACATATTGGTAGGAAAGCATTTCCATATTCAGGTTAACAAGGATCAGAAGTCATTTTGAAGGCAGCTTAATACCTTATCTTAGTTATTTTCTGACAGTTCATTAGTTTGTAATTTTTACTGGCACCAGAAAGGCCTCTTATTTTTACCCTTAGCGGTAAAGTGCAAGTGATCTATAGTAACAAGTAAGACCAAGCCCAGTGTACTTGGCAGACACCTAGGCAATTTGATTAGCTTTATGGCTGCTCAATCCAACATGCCAGATAGCTCTAGCCAATTCCGAAAGGAATTTACTAAATCATGCATGTATTAAATGAAATAAAAAATATGTTTTTCTCTCATGATTATTTCTAATAATCTCCCAGATTGGAGAAGTAAGCTTGGATTAGCGATTCCTTCCCCTACTAAAAGTCTGCCTCTATGGTGTCTTTAAATCTTCCTGAAGTTTTTGTGATGTGAAACCTTCATCTCCACTCCTGAACACTTAGAATCTTCTTAATCTGTACCCATGGCTTAGAAAAATATACACAGTATGATACATATTGTGATATTATGATAGATATACTTTGGTTTTCATTCATAATTCCTGGCTCTCAGCTCCTGTTGCCTTCTTATTTCTTAAGTGACTAAAACAATAAGAATATCTTTTGTTAACATATTTGGTCTCTTGTCCTTGATTCCTGAAGTAGCTCCTGAACTCTAACGGTGAAAGACAGTCTTTTATCTACAACAAGCAATTTCAAACACACCTGAGCTGATGTTAATAAGGTGATTCATGGAAAGCTAGAAACAGCTGGATAGGGCTGGTTGCTAGGGAAACCAGCTACATGCACAGAGAGCTGGAATTTTTTGTTCCACCCCTAACATTCAGAGAGGGGAGAGGGGCTAAAAGTTAAGTTGATTACCAATGGACAAGGGTTTAATCAATCATGCCTATGTAATGAAGCCTCCATAAAAGGCCCAAGAGGACAGGGTTCAGAAAGCTTCCAGATTATTGAACATGTGGAGGATTACAGCAAGCCGAATAAGAACTCATCCACCTGATGCACCCCAACTCCACAAGGACAGAAGCTCCTGTGCTCAGGACCCTTCCAGGCCTATGTATTTCTTCTTCTGGCTGTTTACGTGAATCGTTAATGAAAAAACAAACCGTGTAAAATAACTTAAAGAAGTTTATTCTGAGGCAAATATGTGTTACCATGGCCCAGGGAACCACACCCAAGAAGTCTTGAGCAAGTGATCCCAAGGTAGCTGGGTTATAGTTTAGTTTTACACATTTTATGGAGACAGGAATTGCAGGTAAAATCATAAATCAGTACATGGAAAGTGTACATAGGTTTTCCCAAACAGAAAGGACATCTTGAAGCAAGGCGTATAGGCTGTAGGTGGATTTAAAGATTCTTTGATTTGTAATTGATTAAAGAATTTTAATCAGAACTCTGACAATACTTCTATATAGAGCATATTGCCATTTTTGTCTTCTATTAAATTTTCATCCCAAGAAAGGCAGAATTACATTTTTTTCCTAATAGATTGAGTCACTGTAGTGTGTTGTTGGTTATCAAAATATTCATGTAGCTTTGGGATTTTGGATTGGTAAATATTCATAATGTATGAAAAAGCATGATACATACTGTATGATCTCAATCCCATAAAATTAGATGTTGTGTAGCTACACTCATGATCTAGAAGGACACATCAAACTGTAAATTGCTTGTGATTGTGAATAACTTTGTTCTTTGCTTCATGTGTTTTTCAGTTTCCTATACTGAGTATATTAACTTTAAAAAAGGTTATTTTAAAAACTTGAAAAAAATAAAGAATAAATCTTTATGGTATAAAATTAGACACACAGATCAATGAAACAGAATAGAGAACTCAGAAAAAAACCATAAACTTAACAACCAACTGATCTTCAACAAGGCAGACAAAAACATATACTGGGGAAAGGACACCCTATTCAATAAAT
>NW_012149019.1:33149-34828 GCF_000956105.1 Propithecus coquereli
TAAAGCTTTGTCTAAAGGCTTGGAATATTCAAGTTAAGATAAGGAAGTCTGTTAATCAGAGACAATTCCTAATATGGCCACTCATGTGATCTCTTAAGCAAATTGATGGTCTGCAGGTGATTTAACCTTTGCCCTCCATAGCTTTAGGTCCTTATCATCACAAAGAGTCTGTTTTAACATTAATACAGGTAAATTGCTGTAGCTAAACTACAAAAGGAAGAGGGTATAATGAGGTGTCTCTGACCTGCCTTCCCTCCATGGCCAGCAGCTCAGTTTTAAGGTTTTCTGGGATCCCTTTGTCCAAGAGGAAGTCCATTAAGTTGGCCCAGGGGTTAGAATTTTACTTAGTTCACAGTATCCATTAAAATATCCTTTGTAATAAACTGGCAAAAGTGTGTGTTTCCCTGAGTTCTATAAGCCCCTCTAAGCAAATTAATCGAACCCGAGTTGGGGGCTGTGGGAACCATGACGTATAGCTAGTGGGTTGGAAGCACAGGCAAAATAACCTGGAATTTATGATTGGCACAGAAGTTGCGGGGGCAGGCTCGGGGACTGTCCGTGGGATCTGAGGCCATGTCCAGGTAGATAGTGTCAGAATTGATCTGAACTAGAGCACACCCAACTGTTGTTACCACAGAATTGATTATTTGCTTGATGGTGGAGAGATATCCTCTGATATTTGATCTCAGAAGTCTTCTGTTTTGACTATTGTTATTGTGGTGTGAGACCAGAGGAAGAATAATTTAAGTTGTTTTTCCACTCTCAGGCACATATATTGAAGGATGATATAAAGATGTCTGACCCTGAGTAGATACTTGGAACCTCTGTCTTGATCCCTGATCCCTGTTAATGAAGACATATTTAGCAAAAGGTATTGTTGATTTTAACCCATCTATTTATACATACTTTCATTTGCTATCTTTGTATAACCTTGTCTTTTTCAAACTGCATTCACTTACCTCATTTTCAGTTATAACTCAATAGTGCTGTGGCAATACTTTGAGGCTTCAAATGAAGAGTTCTGTTCGTCCTTCATCCCCCCACCCCAATCCTCATAGGACCCACCTAGTCTGTTTGGGTTAATGCCTCCTTTCCAATCACAAAATGACTAGAAAAACACAAAAACTAGGGGGACATCTAGTTTCCTTCACTTTTGCTGGAGGATTAGATATAAAACACAAAGCAGTTTCGAAAGAAGGCAGGTGGAAGAAGAGGGAAGTTTGTTTGTTGCCTATCAGGGTGTGGACAGGGAGAGAAAACTGAAGGGTGCTTCTTTCTCCAGCTCCCAATCCCCCTTACTGAAGAGTGAGTATGAGACATTTTTCCAAAATAGAAAGTGGATTTTTGTATATTTTCTGAAGGTGGGAAGCTTGCAAATGTCATTTGAAGAGTAGGAGCCAGGGCACTGCCTGGCCTGTGTGTCTGTGGAAACTGTTGCTCACCTACTGCGCATGCAATGGGGTGGAAGGTGCAAACGCTGTCTGAAGCCACCCTCCGATGTCAGCGACCACGGGACGTCAGACTGACTCTAGCTGAAGCCAGGGAAGCTGTCTAGTACCTCATTTGTTTGCAGCTGTTGCTGCAGCCTGGTGAAGACCTGGTAACGAAGCATCACCTGTCCCTAGTATTGAAGGACTGGAACAGCCACATATGCAATTTGTGCTGCTTCTCTGGGGCCC
>NW_012149019.1:36033-37706 GCF_000956105.1 Propithecus coquereli
ACTTACAACATTTACATTTGTGTCAGTATATAACAATGTCTTCAGTTTGTATGGTGAGAAAAAAAGCATTAAAAGCTCTAAAGATCGTGCATGAGCACTAGCTTGCCATTATACTTCACACTTAGAAATATTTACTGAGTGCTCACCATATACAATTTACGTGGTTAGCAATTTGTATATTTGCAAAAAAACCAAAATAACATATATTTTGTTCTCAAGGGATTTGTGATATAGTGAGATAATAGATAATTCAGCAAGGCGATTAAACTAAAAATAGAAGTGGAAGGAAAAATGATTAAAGTGTTTAATTCTGAATGGTATAAAGTAGGACTGCTTTATTGAAGTGATATCACTCAGCATCTCTTGGTATGCATGGCAGTCATCCACGTTTTGCCCTTTAGCTCTAAACCCATCTTTGTCCTACTTTGGGACACTTGGAGCTGGACCCTATAAATGTTTCTCCTTTGCAAGCTGGCACAACGCTAAGCGTTGTCTGTAGAGGGTGCTGGAGGTTACACTGCACAAGGAAGATACTTCTCTTCCTGCTTCTGGTGTGCTTCCTCCATCCCGGTCCTGCGGTGCTGGGACAACAGCCCCAAGCAGTTCACCCAGAGGCGATCATCCTCACCCAGCTGGAGGCTTCCAAGTGAGTTTCACCTTTCAGTGGCATCAGAGTAGATGGCTTTCCAGGGAGGCTTGTGGCAACCCAGTGCACAGTTTCCTGCTTGCCACTGGGGCCTGGACCTTCTGTAAAACTCCACCATCCAAGCTGGCCACAGCCACACCCTCTTCAGCCTGGTCTGTGTAACAGACCGAAAGGTGGGGCTTCTCATCCAAGTTTGTTCCTTCTTTGGGGTCCATTCCAAATCCCTGCCAACTCATTTCCTTTACCAACAAAAATTCTGATTTGGGTTTCTTCTTAGTCATCACAACTTTTCTGATATCAACCCTATTCCTTTTATTCTGAAAACCCTAAACAATCTCAGAATGTTTTATGAATAAGAACCAATTGGTTCAACATCGCTCTTGAGGTGGAGAGATGTCAACCCAAACCTCCCTTGCCCAGATCACTGGCAACTGCTCCCAGAGGTTTCCACCTTATGGTCCTGTCCTAATGATCCATTAACATTATCAGGGTCTTGATTACACATTTTTTTTCCTATCTACATTCATTTTCTAACTACACTGCTGCATATGGTACCATAAACTGCATAGATGACGCTTTCAGGAAAAGGGGAACATGGAGGATGCAGCAGGGACTTTGGAGCCAGTTAACCCTGCATTTGAATCCTGAGCCTGAGTTTTATACACTAATTATGTGGTCCTGCTCAAATACTTAATTTTATTGAGCATTTGATTCAATTTTATTGAAGTTCAGTTTAATTTTATGTGAAATGGAGACCTTAAAACCTACTTCATGCGATGTTATAAGAGTTAATTAATTGCATGTCTATATCCATACTTATAATGTCTAGGGTGTGAGAGAGGATCGACAATTACAACTGTTATGATGAAGACGATGATGATAGTTATGATGACAATGATGATTTATGTTACTATTATATAAGCCTTTACTGTAACTAACAGAGTGAAGACAACATTGAAAGAAGGAGGATTGTTCACAAGAGAATGGAACTCAGGAAGATACCGTTGCTTGGGTAGAAAGGGTGACA
>NW_012149019.1:37756-39722 GCF_000956105.1 Propithecus coquereli
AACCCAGTGCACAGTTTCCTGCTTGCCACTGGGGCCTGGACCTTCTGTAAAACTCCACCATCCAAGCTGGCCACAGCCACACCCTCTTCAGCCTGGTCTGTGTAACAGACCGAAAGGTGGGGCTTCTCATCCAAGTTTGTTCCTTCTTTGGGGTCCATTCCAAATCCCTGCCAACTCATTTCCTTTACCAACAAAAATTCTGATTTGGGTTTCTTCTTAGTCATCACAACTTTTCTGATATCAACCCTATTCCTTTTATTCTGAAAACCCTAAACAATCTCAGAATGTTTTATGAATAAGAACCAATTGGTTCAACATCGCTCTTGAGGTGGAGAGATGTCAACCCAAACCTCCCTTGCCCAGATCACTGGCAACTGCTCCCAGAGGTTTCCACCTTATGGTCCTGTCCTAATGATCCATTAACATTATCAGGGTCTTGATTACACATTTTTTTTCCTATCTACATTCATTTTCTAACTACACTGCTGCATATGGTACCATAAACTGCATAGATGACGCTTTCAGGAAAAGGGGAACATGGAGGATGCAGCAGGGACTTTGGAGCCAGTTAACCCTGCATTTGAATCCTGAGCCTGAGTTTTATACACTAATTATGTGGTCCTGCTCAAATACTTAATTTTATTGAGCATTTGATTCAATTTTATTGAAGTTCAGTTTAATTTTATGTGAAATGGAGACCTTAAAACCTACTTCATGCGATGTTATAAGAGTTAATTAATTGCATGTCTATATCCATACTTATAATGTCTAGGGTGTGAGAGAGGATCGACAATTACAACTGTTATGATGAAGACGATGATGATAGTTATGATGACAATGATGATTTATGTTACTATTATATAAGCCTTTACTGTAACTAACAGAGTGAAGACAACATTGAAAGAAGGAGGATTGTTCACAAGAGAATGGAACTCAGGAAGATACCGTTGCTTGGGTAGAAAGGGTGACACATCACAAGGAAGAAAGAACAAATGAGCGGAAGAGGTGAGTTTTCATTGTATGATTTTCTGACTCATGGAACCAAATAATATTCAAAGGACTTAACTACTGTTTCTTTCATATTGGTGAATATAACTCGCTTTGTCTGGTTTCATTCATAAAATATTTTCTTTCTGTGACTATTTATTATTGACCCCACATGCTCTTTCTCCATCTGGACCTACATACTACCCTTAGGTGTAAACACTGGCGTGGACTTCTTCAAGGTTACCAAGGCCTCTGATCAAATGCGTGTTACCTGTATCATGTGGAGGAAAAGAGATCAGTTTTCATAGCTTTTCCTGGTGGCTTTCTTTCCCCCGTTGTGAAAGATGTGGTAAGACGGGGCTGAAAGATCCTTCCCCTTGAAATGTACCATCTCCACTGGAGGTTTGAAAGAAGAATGGTGGCAGTAGTTGAGAGAAAATTACACAAGATGAAATGAGTGCTCATCTGAGGCTGGGTTATTTTCTAGGGACAAGCATTAAGAGAAGAAAAAGGAGGAAGAAGAAGAAGAACAACAACAACAGCACCGCACAGCTTGAGGTTATTGACATTCCATGGGCCTTGAACATGATCCAGCCAAGCTCAGGGGTATATTGAGAAAAGTAACTAAGTAAGGGATAATATTTATCAAGTTTCTGTTCTACTTGAGATATGTTCATACAGAAATAGAACATTACTAAAATGTATCAATCTTTTTTAAAAGAAAATATTCCTTATAATAAACCATTGGGCTGTTAAGTTTCCAAGGTTCTTATGATGTGCTGAAAGTTCGCATTTTGTATGTTTTGTTTTTTAGCTTAGATGATGAAATCCTGGAATGCTGCAGCATCATACTTGAAAACTGAAATTTCAGTCCCGAGAGCAGATTATATTCTGGAAGTCAAAACCGCAAGTTAACTTTGGCTGAAACATCAAATCTTTTGCAAAGGTAGATGTTGGTGCAGCGTGGGATGAAATCTCC
>NW_012149019.1:41376-43448 GCF_000956105.1 Propithecus coquereli
TGAGCTCAGACAGCTCCAATGATGAATTATATCAAATAATTAAAGAGGAATTAACGCCAACATTAAAAAACTTTTACAGAAAAGGGCAAGGCACGGGTTTACATATAAAAACTAGAGACAATTGAAAAAACTAAAGACAATTGAAAATGGAATTAAAAACATTTTCTTTTACAACAACATTAAATATTTAAAATAAGTAAGAATAAATTGACTAAAATATTTGTAATACCTGGCCCCTGATATATTTATAAAGTGGTGCTAGAATAAATCAAAGATGAACAAATAGAAAAGAAATATATCATGCCTGTCGATTAGCAGACCAGAAGTTATTAATATGCCAATATCCCCAAATTTATGCACACAACCAATGCAGCCCCATTCCATATCTCTTTATATTTATTTCTTGTAAATGATATTCTGATTTTACCATGTATGTGGAAATGTAAATGACCTTGAAAAATATAAGCAATCTTTAAAAGGAATAACAAAATTAGAGAATTTACACTACATGATTTTGCAAATTATTACAGCGATATAGTATTCAAGATAGCCAAGCAGATCAATGAGACAGAATATACTCCAAAAATAGTCTCAGACTTAAATTGTAAATTGTTTTTATAACTATAGTGCCAAGGCAATTCAATCAGTAAAGAAATCCATTCAACAAGTGGTGTTGTAAAAATTGGACAACTACATGGGGAAAGAAAAGACAAAATAAACATCATTAATAAAAAATTTGTTCATGAAAGAAGCTGAATGAATAATAACTAGGTAAATTATAGACTGGAGGAAAATATTCACAATATCCGACAAAATATTTATATCAAGAATATGTCAAAAATTTCTACCACTCATTTGTGTAAAGACAAACAACTCAGTTAACAAATGGACAAAGGTGCTTTACAACTGGTCAACAGTCCATGAGAAAGTGCTCACCATTCATTATGAGGGAAACGTAAATTAAAACAGCAATGGGATATCATGACAACCACTGGAAGGCAAAATTAATGATTCATTTGCAAGTTGGACAACACCAAATATTGGTAAAGATGTGGAATAACTGGAACTCTTTTGAGTGCAAGTTTATACAGCCATATTGGAAATAAGTTTAGTAGTTTCTCATAAAGTGAAACACTTATCATGTGACCCAGCACTTCCATCTTCCACAGAAAGAACTGTGCGTGGATTTCCATAGCAGCTTTACTCATAATAGGGAAAAACTGAAAACAGCCCAAATAAATGTGCATCTGTGGAAGAATGAACGAATATTTGTGTTGTATTAATTCCGTGGAATGTTAATATTATACAGCAAAAAATAAACTACTAATACAACATGAATGAATCTTAAAAACAGCATGTTAAGTAAAAGAGTGTTATGAGAAAATACTGTATAATTTTGAATATAGAAAATTCTAAAAAATACTATTCCTTTTGGGGGGTAATAGACATTTCTGTATAGAGACGAGAGGGCCTGAAAACCCAGAGACCAGTTTAATGTTTCCCAGGTCACAGCATAAGGACTGGTGCAAGCCTCTAGGGCAATTACTTTCAATGAGGGTCATCCTATTTTGCCAAACACTGGGCTCCTTTTTTTTTTTTTTTAATCTCAGTGGGAAGCCCTTAGTTGTCAGGAGGCAGGTTTGGTAGAACATCTTGCAATTCATATGACATTTTAACAGCCTCATGCCCTTCACAACTTTACAATATTTCATTGAAACTTCATATGCCTGAAAAATGCACTGGATCAGAAACCTTATTCTCTTTCTATACAAAGATAAAGTGCGCTTTACATCATTCATTATACACTATGTTTTTATGAGTGTCTATGCACAGCTTCATAGAGTGTTTGTCATCACTTTGGAAATCATCTCATCCACTTGCCTGGCACTCCTTGTCCTCAAGTTACTGACACAACACAGCTCTCTCAGGAAGAATTTAGAGCGGTTTCATTCTATGGTAATTCTGAAAAGGTGGAAGCTTCTCACTACTTCATTATATGCTTCAGTGAGTTTGCCGAAGCATCATTTTTGTGTTTGCATGTGGGCATGTGTTTGCATGTGCACATATGTATT
>NW_012149019.1:43498-45040 GCF_000956105.1 Propithecus coquereli
GGAAGGTGCAAACGCTGTCTGAAGCCACCCTCCGATGTCAGCGACCACGGGACGTCAGACTGACTCTAGCTGAAGCCAGGGAAGCTGTCTAGTACCTCATTTGTTTGCAGCTGTTGCTGCAGCCTGGTGAAGACCTGGTAACGAAGCATCACCTGTCCCTAGTATTGAAGGACTGGAACAGCCACATATGCAATTTGTGCTGCTTCTCTGGGGCCCATTTTGTGGCAGTCACTTTCCTCCCTACATAACCCAGAAACCCCGTAATGCGGAAGCAACTCCAGAAAGATGCAAAGGAGGAAACCCTTGAGAGCAGAAAGAAATCAGCGAGAAGATTTTAAATTGGACAATGACTGAGATAATGATACTTGAATTTGAATTAAGAATTACAGAGCTAGATAAAGTGTACCAGATTATGCTAAAAGATTATACTGAATTAAATTTTCCACTATTAGTAAAATGGGTGCTCTAGAGCTAGCATGATCTTGGATGTACATTTTTTTAAATTCCCAGATTTGTGGAATGGAGCAATAATGAAACTTCATACTCTTTAGATATATTAATATTCACACAAACTTGAGGAAGTGAGCAGATAAATTGTCATTATCATCATTTACAAATGAAAAATTTAAGACTCAAGGGGACCCAGATTTGGCTTATAAATCATGGTCTCCTCATTCCAAGATCAGTGTTCATCCTATTCTTCCATTAGGCCTCCCAAATATTCACCAAGTACACTATGATTAATCTTTGCAGAGAGGATGCCCATCACATTTCTCTAGTATTGGGGAACCTTTTCATAATAAATTGCTATTTTTTGCATCTATAACGAGCTTTTCAATTTAAATTCTGGCTAGATAATATCCCAGCCAAGGGCTTTACCCTCAAAGAGAACATAGGTTGATAAGGGAAAGGAGACATGAGTGCCTTGAGTAAGTAACAAGACTGAAGAAAATTTAGGTAGTAACAAATACATTTATAAGGATTTTCTGGGAGGACAATAAACCCCTCAGAATAACAACAGAACACAGAGTCACGGCACCGACTTGCAGAGCCACCATTACCCTCAGGAAGAAGCGGCACCAACACTGCAGGATGGAGGCCGTGGGCAGGTGTCCCAGGAAAGGCAGGGAAAAGTTATGGAAAAGTATAAATCAGACTAGGTTTTCACCTTTAGTATGTTTAACTCAACTTTCAGTGACTTTATTTAGACTATCATGTGGACAATATCCCTTATTTTCTGGTTCATTATAACTTTGGAAAATAATGAGAGTAACAAGATAATTTTTTGTAAAAGCTTTTGTTTAAATGGATGAGATTAAAACATTAAAAAACAAATCATCCAAAACAAACCTACTTACAACATTTACATTTGTGTCAGTATATAACAATGTCTTCAGTTTGTATGGTGAGAAAAAAAGCATTAAAAGCTCTAAAGATCGTGCATGAGCACTAGCTTGCCATTATACTTCACACTTAGAAATATTTACTGAGTGCTCACCATATACAATTTACGTGGTTAGCAATTTGTATATTTGCAAAAAA
>NW_012149019.1:49070-51352 GCF_000956105.1 Propithecus coquereli
TCATATTGAAAATTATACTAACTGAACTATTTCTTTAAGATTTCTATTTCTTGCAGAGAACCTGTTTAACTCATTTTATTTCTTGTCTTTAATGATATTGCTAAGATTTTTATGTTTTTAATACTTATAATAAGGCTTTCTTCCATGATATTTAAGAAAAAAAAGAATAGCCTTCAGTATGGGTTAACCCACTGAACAGGTTGATTCCCACCTCTGAGCTGTTGCACATACATCTGGCAGAGAAGGCTCTATCAGACCTTATTCATGTCATTCTTTTGCTCAAAAAATTCTCGTTATTTTAAGTATCTTAATAGACATTAAGGTCAAACTCTAAGTAATTATTTCCAAGAAGCTCTGTTTTCTTACCCAATCTATTCTTTTGTTTTTTTAATCTCAAAACTCTCTTTTATATATTTCATACTCTGGAATCTGAACTAACCCTTGATATGCTCTGTACCATCTTTGTGATTTCATAACTTTCTGTAACTGCAATGCTCCTCCCATAGCATGGTTTCTAGAACTCCTACTGGTTTTCAAAGTTTTTTTGTTTTGTCTTGTTTTTTGTTTTAATGTCAAGACCTTCTAGATTTTTCTGAACTACTGATGTCTTGGTTTGTATTTCCCTCACCCTAACTATTGTGCTATGACCTGGTATATCAGGTTGAATGGTGGCCCCAAGGCCACTTCCCAGTCACCAGAATCTGTGAATCTTACCTTACAAGGCAAGGGGTGTGATCAAATGAAAGAGCTTGAGAGGAAGAGATTATTTGGGATAATTATCCTGCATTATCCTACATGAGGTGGGCCTTAACTATAATCACATATATTCTTCTAAGAGGGAGGAAGAATTAGACTCACTACCCCACACGCAGCAGAGGGCCACATGAAGCCTGTGAAGTTGGGGAAGAGAGAGAGAAATGGGGCTGTAAACCCCAAAACGTGCCCAGCCAGCAGGAACGGGAAGAGGCAGGAAACATACTTTCCCCTTGACTCCTGAGGGAATGTGGCCTTGCCAACATGCTGATTTCAGATTTTAGCTGTCAAAACTTTGTAGTTTTAAACCTCTAAGTTTGTAGGAATATGTTACTTGCTTTCCACTTGTGTTGAGTTTGTTTTGCCAATTATATTGTGAGTTTGTTCAAAAGTTATGACTATGCCTAATTTATATCCTCTAAAACATCTAGATTAGCATCCAACACACGATACTAACATTATGCTAGGGGCTAGATATGCAGCGATGAACAACATAAAAAGACCCCTGACTCTAAGTTGTTCACTTTTTAATGAGGGAATCTAGGCAAGTAAATTGGTTCTTTGAAATAGTGTGTTTACCATATGGAAAATAATGTGCTATGGACATTATTGCAATGATATTCACCCAAATTTGGAACATTTCAGACTTCCTTGAGGAATGAAGTCTATGCTAAATCTGGAAGTTGAATAAAATTTAAGCAGGTGTAGAGATGGGGAAAGAACGTCTCAGTAAAAGGACATCATAGTTTCATAGCTTGAAGGAAAGGTAAAGCATGGCGTGCTTAGTTAACATAAGCTAATTTCACTTGTTTGAAGTTGTAGAGCGTAGGATGTGAAGGTGCAGGATGGGGTGGCAGGTGATAGAGGAATGAGATATGATACTTCAAGAATAAGAAAAAAAAACAAATCATGAACACTTTCAAATGACATAGTAATTATGATAGTTTTGTCAGAATTCCAAGTATGGGTATTTCTGTGTTTTATAAAAAGCACTGAAATTGCTGGGTAGAAAAAGTAGGAGGAAGAGAGTAAGGAAGCAAGAGTAAGGAAAGGGACACTGGTTAGAAGGTAGTTCAAGTACACAAGAGAAAATTACATTTTCATTTATTTTAAGATACAGGTCTCACTCTGTCACCCAGGCTGGAGTGCAGCGATGTGATCGTCGCAAGTGAAATTAGTTTAGGGGGGAATCTTCTTAATCATTAGATGCTTGGTAAGGTCCCTCCACTGTGGCTCATTAAAAATATTATGATGGGCTGGGCGTGGTGCCTGTAATCCTAGCACTCTGGGAGGCCAAGGCAGGGGATCATTTGAGCTCAGGAGTTCGAGACCAGCCTGAGCAAGAGCAAAACCCCGTCTCTACTAAAGAAATAGAAAAGTTAGCTGGGTGTCGTGGTACATACCTGTAGTTCCAGCTGTTCATGAGGCTGAGGCAGGAGGATCACTTGAGCCTGGGAGTTGGAGGTTGCTGTGAGCTAGGCTGACGCCACGGCACTCTACTCAGGGCAACAGAGTGAGAATCTGTCTCA
>NW_012149019.1:61952-63754 GCF_000956105.1 Propithecus coquereli
CAGCTTTCCTTGGTTCTTTATGAGAAATCCATTACTGTCTATCATTTTCTGAATTTATGAGCATTTTATCTCTATTCTTGATATTTACTATTCCAATTTGACTTGTTTATGAAGTTACAGAATATGATTGGCTATTTCATAAGTTTAGGAAATGAACTCATCACAGTGGGTTGGAAAAGGACAATTTTCTAAAGGATAAATACATAAGTAAATGAGAGAATTTTACTGCTAAAAATTCCTCATGAGGAAGACACGGTAAATGATGGAATAATTTGATAAGCTGTTTATGATGAGGACCGAGGCTCCAAAGTGGATATGTAGGTAAGAAACGGTCCTGAAAGCGCCTTTGGAAGGGACACCTTCTAAGGAGGTAGATCCCTTTATTTGGGTAGTCATCACTATAATTTCGGAACAAAATCAGTCTGCAATTAATTGCTCGGCAGAATAGAAGCTTTCAAAGATCCAGCATGCAGTGTTAGAAGAAGAGAGAATTGCTGCTGGCAAGCTGTTTAGGAAAAAATAAGAGAAAAAAAAGTAAGAAATTATATAACATGGATTTTAATGTTGCGCTGTGGGTGATGTAAATCTCTTCCTCATCTAACTCTTGAAATGACTGGAAGATACTATTGTGTTCCCTTCTGGTTTTATATGAATGAATTCTTCAAGAGGAATTTGAAGAAGTAATAAATTTTATATTCATAGTGATGAGAAAACTGTTTAAACAGATGATGGTGGATATCAGAGTGTCAAGTAAAATAATTTTAGATTAGATGTTTAGGGAATAACATGACATATGTCTAATGACTACAGTTTTTGTTTTACTAAAGGATTTAAATCTATACATATCCATTTATCTCATATAATTCTATAGAAAAATACAATGAAAGCCCAAACTGACTCAGACCAGCAGCCAGAGGGGATCATCAGTTTGGGATCCACAATTCAGAAGCAGCTCCCAGCACATGCAGGCATGCGTGGGCTGCATAGACTCAGTTCTAGAGGAAGCGGGTGGAGGACCAGCATGAAGGCTGCCTTTGCTGCCAGACCCACCAGGACTCACAACTTCTCTCTGACTTTCCTTGCATAAACTTGGTTGAGTTGCTTGATCTCTTTGAGCATTCTTCTAATTTATTTTTAAAAAAGGGATAAAGATGGGACCGAAGTGACTTACATGTAACATGAATGATGACTAAGTATGTGGCACAGCCTCAGTAGCTGCTCAGTAATGCTTGTCTGAGAGAAGAGCTCTCAGAGTTGCTCTTCTGTCTTTTTGGCCAAGCTACCAGCACACTTGGGAAGTTCAGATCCTCAGGAGGTCAAAGCTGCAGTGATTGGAGAAGACATTAGATGTCACAATAATAAAAAGGATGTTAGCAGTTTTTTTTTTTTATACACTTTGTAAAGTACTTTCCTTTCCTTTAGTTCATTTATTTCTCACAAAATCTTTTGAGGTCATGGTTATGATCTCAGTTTTCTCTATGAGAAAACCAAGATTTAACTGATTTGTGAAACTTGACCACTAGTAAGTGATGGTACAATTAAGATTCGGACTCCAAATCATGCCTTGAAGTCCCTAATAAAATACAGTGTATTAATTTTTCCACAAGATAAATTTGTCAATAATGTCAACTGCTTAATCTGAGACAAAACAATAAATGTGAGTTCTTTATGGAAGACTATACCTTCTGTTTTCTTGTCTTTGATCTGTTTTTACTCTTCATCAAGTAACACCACTCCCCCTCAGTAAACGTCAAAGCATTCAAGATAATACACACTTTCTTTTGTTAGATATGGAAGATTTT
>NW_012149019.1:65409-67314 GCF_000956105.1 Propithecus coquereli
TTCCTTCCTCAATGTTTCATAGTTCTCGCTGTAGGGGTCTTCTATCTCCTTAGTTAAATATATTCCTAGATACTTTATTTTCTTTGTTGCTATTGTGAAGTAGATATGGAAGATTTTTGAACAGACCAATAGCTCCTGTATTTAAACCTGCCTCCTATTTCCACCCTATGGATCAATGCCAAGCACCACCCATAGAAAGCGTAGTACCAATTTAGGTTTCATGTATAGAACATCACATTGAAAGTATTATTTATACTTAGACTTTTATTTGTGCTACTAGAGATATGATTCCTTCAAGCAATAAATCATTGGCAAATACTTGGTAGTTAACTGGGTAGGTTGGCCTCATCATTAAAGCATTTTTACTCTTTTGTAAATCAACTTTATTGACTTCTTTAGGGCTCTACTCCTTTTTTTCCCCCTAACTTTCCTGATGTGCTCATTAAGACAAATGGTAGTGCTCCTTGCCAGCCAGTGGGCCCAAGCACTCTTCATGCTTCTGAAAATAAATCTCGGTTTTAATTTCTATGGCTCTAATCTGGCATAAACCTGAGTGCACTGCCTTTGCTGCCAGGATCTGGACTCCCGTGTCCTCCACATGTGAGCTCCCTGGTGAAACGAACAGCAAGACCGGATTGTGTTGGCTGTGATGGAAAGGACCCTGGATCTGAGGCGATGGAGAGAGGATGGTCCCGATCAGGTCAACAGAGCGTTTGACTCACAGGCTGTCTGACCTTTTGCAAGTCAGTTAATCTGCTTTTCTGTCCCCTCAGCAGTAAAATCAGATAATGATGTCTTGGTAAAGATTGCACAAAGTTTATATGCAAATCAATAAAACATAGGGACTCAATGTAGAGAAGCTTTGATGTTATCACTGGAAACACTTGAGAGCTGAAAAACTTGGGCTGGCACTTTTCAGCCGTGAGATGTTCTTCAAGTTGACATAAGGTTTCAAGACTTCCCATCCATAGGAAACTCCAGCAGCCAGTTTAAGCACGCCTCAAGCTCCACACCCCCAACACTCCTGCTTCTTATTTTTTCTCTGGTTTTGCGATGTTGAGCTTTGCCTTTGCTCTGCTCTGCTCACACGACATCCTCACCCTCGCAGGCCTTGAGAAACTATGCCACCACTCGGGCCTGGCTCACTTTGTAAAGTCTTCCCTGAATCCCTTAGAATTAATTTGGAACTTGCAATGCACAAGGCTTATACTTTGCTTTTTGTATGTGGACCTGGCCCCCCATTACAATGATCAATATGTGTTTCTTTATCACCTAGTTGTCTGTGGTGGCCTTAAAGGATTGACTCTCAGTTTGACTAGCAGTAGAAACTCATTAAATGGTGGGTCTTTTACCCCTTCATGACCACATGCAGACAAATTAAAAGCCAGAGAGCATATTTTCCTGTATCAGAAAGCAAGTGATGAGGGTCAGGATTTTAAAGAATAGCTGCTGTCATCTGGTGGATCACAGAGGGGCCTGGGGGAGAGGAATGCACAGGCCAAACTCTGACAGTGTTTGTGGTCACGGAGGGGTTATATAATGTGATAAATGGGAAGAGGCAAAGCCGTAGGGGACACTCACGCTCCCCTGGCTGGATGCTCAGCCACACAAGGAGAACGCTGCAAGCACTATCGAACCTGGCAGGAATCCCAGCTGCAAAAACACAGGCAGACTCATCTGCTAGGGATCTTGCTGAGCAGGCCGGAGCTCAGCTGGTCAAGGATTGCACACAGCCACTCTCGCCTGGCCAGTGGCAGGCGAGCTCTGTTCATAAAACTCTGCTCAACCGATTTCCTATTATCTGTTGCTCGAACTACCTGCAAGTTCTTCAAAGGAAAATCACACACATTTACTCACCATGTAATATATGCCATGCAAAGGCATTCTACATTATCATGCTTGTGT
>NW_012149019.1:68629-69862 GCF_000956105.1 Propithecus coquereli
GTGTCCTGCCTTTGCTTGGAGAAGGGATTATCACAGGAGATGTGACTCTGTCCTCGAGATGTGGGGGAGGCTGTAGCTCCTTCTTCTGCTGTTTACTTAGGAACTCTGTAAAAGTCGATTCTCAAAATCAGTTTTGAAAGAGACAGATTTACATCTCTTTTCTGTCCATTTAGCTCTCGTCAGAAGTTGTGCAAAACAGAACTCCTGCGGGGTGCCTGCCAGAGAGGGAACTCACAGGATTGATCTTGGTCACTGGGGAAATCGCAGGATTAGGTATTTTCCTGTTATTTTTGCAAGGCCGCCCCTTTCACTCTCCACTTTGCCTTGGAAGTTCATTTGAAAGTATATTTAATTCTTGCATTCTCTGGTTTACTCGCATACAGCTCCCACTAGGACTGCTGCCTGGGGAAGAATCAAAGAATGACTCTCAGTCATAGGAAAATACAGAGGCGGAAGTGAAAAATAAATTAATTTGTTCCCTCGGGATCCTGAAGACACATTTTCATTCACATTGCTTTTGCAGGCCTGTGTGATAGCAAAGAATAGTTCAAGGTTGTCAGAGAAGGGGGTCAATAAGATCCGGTTGGTAAAAAAGTGCCCAGAGCATTTTCTCTTGTCGTTCGCTTTTCCTTTTTTCAACAATTTCCTTAACTATGGCTGAAGCTCAGAGGTACTTTTCTTCTTATTTCACCACTTCAATTTAATTTATTTTAGTGTTTCTTCGGATTTCTTTCCACGTGCTTACCATTTACCTTCACATCCTTATCAATATGGAAAATTCTATGCTCAGTGCATTAGACCACGTCTGCTGAATTCGGACAGTTTTATTTTTGCAATTCCTTTACCTGTGTCACCTAGAAGCTGCATAATGTTTTGCTTTTTATTCACAGAATCATAATTTTAGAGTCAGAAGGTATCCAACTCAGAGAATATCTAGGTCAAACACCTAATTTCACAGGTGAGGAAGCTAAAAACCTGGTTAGTAAATGTGTTGCTCAAGGTTACAAAACTAATTAAGAAAACCCTGAGGACTAAAGCAGTAATCTCCCAATTCCCAAAGTCGTGCTTAGACTATTGGGCTTTTCATGCTAGTTCCTGAAATCATTTGACTGAACCAATCTCATGTCCCAAGTTCTAGCATTATCACCCTTGGGCTACTCCTGCTGAGACTGTAGGGTATAAAGAAACTGGATTTAGTAATAGAAACAGCTGAGTCTACAGCCCAGTTCTTTC
>NW_012149019.1:70703-76159 GCF_000956105.1 Propithecus coquereli
CTTGAGAAAAATTTTAACAGTTTAATATAAAATCTGAGAATGTCATAAAATCTGGGAACATATATTTCTATATTGGTATTTTTATCTGTATTCCTCTTTGTCTCTCTTTCTCTCTGTCTCTGTATCCTTGTCTCTGTCTCTGTTTCTCTTTCTCTCTTCTCTCTGTCTCTTCATGTGTGTGTGCATGCATGTGTGTGTGCATGTGTGTGTGTTTACATCTAGCTATTTCTTCACACAGAAACGTGCTATATAGTATAATGATGCTTGGCTTGTTTCATTAACAATCAATCACACATGTTTTATTAAACTGTGTTCCCTATAAAACATAATCTTAGACAAAGACTTATGTGTGATACTTAATTAGGAAATGTAATCCCAGAGAGCAAGAGGGAGGGAAGGGGAAACAAAACAAGCTATGAGAAAGAATCCGTGAAAATAAGAGCTACTCTTGACCATCATATGGGCAACTGATGCCTTTAATCCCTTTGAAATACGTGGAAAGTCCGTGAAATGCATCTCAGGAGTATTTGTCCCAGGGGGAGAAGAAACCATTTATGTTCTGTCTCCCATCTCTATTTTACCCCAGGGTGTGTTAACTGCCCCACATTTCAGGGCTGCGTATGCACAGACTCAGGGAGAATGTCCATGGCATTCCATGCCGTGTGTCGATAGAACAGCCCTAGATCATGTGGCAGGACTCATGTGGCTCAGGCGGAGGCCTGGGTGATGCTGACTGACACCCACACAGGGCAGCTGTGGTGGGAATAGAGGCAGGTGAGGCTGAGAGTCCCAGTGGTGCTGAAGAAGTGTCTGGTACAGTCCACCCCTTGATCACTCAGATCTGCTCCCATGTGAGCTATTTTTACCTACGACACTTCTGATACCAAATATACAATTCAGTTTTGACATGAACTACCCAGGGTTAGTGTCAGATTCCACAGGTTTAAGGGCTAAGTCCCAAAGACTGCTTTCACTTCAGAAGCCACTCACAAGCACAGGGTCCTCAGGTATGAGACCCATTCTTCTGTCTGGCTTGGCTACAAAGGCAGGGGGTTCCCACACTCCCCTCTCAAGTGAGAAAACGTGATATAATGGCTCACAAAACTCCAGAAAATAGTTTACTTACTATTAATTTTTCATATTAAAACATATAATGCAGGAACAGCGAAATAGAAGACATGCACAGGGCACAGTATTTGGGGTTGGGTACCCATGGAGATACTTATGGAGTTTTATTATGTAGGCATGATGATTAAATCATTGGTCATTGGTGACTGAACTCAAACTCCAGCACCTCTCCCCTCCCTAGAGTTTGCGGGCGGGGTGGAATTGAAATTGCCAACCCTCTAATTTCATGCCTTAGTTTTTCTAGTGACTAAGTTCTATGCCAAAACACTTAGGAGATTGCAAGGGTTTTTAGGATGTGTGTGCTAGGATCCAGACACAAACATCAAATACACATTTTTATTATATCAAAGCATTGTACCCAGCTCCCATATTAATATATTGGTCTTCAATTGCAAAAACAAGATGCTGCTACTCTTCCCCTGAGATACAAATCCAACCCACTGCAGAGTCCAGTTCAAGGTGGTGTTCAGCTACAATCTCTGCAAACACTAAACAAAAACACGTGAATGAAACAAGCTACAGTCCCTGTTGCTATACCTGGTTCTCTGCCCTAAATGATATGTACTGCATCCTTCCTATAATGCCTATTTTATACTTCATTCATATATTTCATGTCTATATGGCTAGTAATTTGGCCAAGGTGGCTTGTCTTAAGATACAGCCTTAACTTGATCTCTGAGGCGATTTGCCTTTTAGAGGCCTTCCTGTTTGAATATCCCATTCACTGTTATCACCCGGAAGAAAACATCAAGAGACAGCCCAGGAGATGCTCCGGCTTCCTGACATGCTTCTCCTGGATGTTACGGTGCAGCAGTAATCTGAGCTCCATGTGGTGATCAAGACAGCTTACCCTCACGGTTCCACCGGCAAGAAGAACCCCAGATATAACCGTAGCATCCTTTTCCATATCTCCTATTGATAGAATACCCTTCCTGAGAATCAGGATTCCAATTTATGTGGTCTTGAGGTACAGAGAACATGAAATGCAAATTCCTCAAGTGAGGCACTGGACGTAATTGTGAAAGGGGACCGTTTTACTTCCATTCCTTGGCTCCCGAGTCCATGTATTTTAGCCAGTAGGGACACTGTACCACATGCCAGCCATTGTTTCGGGGCTAGGTGGATTTTTCTTCACCACTGCTCTATAGGGCTGTGCACACTGTACCCGCAAATACAGCTGTATTGTGGCCACAGCCCCTTTCTATGCTAACTCCAAAATACCATGCCAGCCCATCTGTGAACCCGATAGTAGTTTTGTCCTCCTCTGTCTGTTGATGCTAAGAACCTACTTCTAAGGAGCCACAGGCGTGAACTGAGAAATAGTTGTTGGTTAAATATAAATGGGGGATACAGGAGTCTGGGCACCCTGTTATTTTGCGTTCTGTGGACTCAAGGACTCATTTTATTTATGTAGTTACGATTGCTGACACTGAAACGTGAAGAAACATAATTTGGATGACTTATCTTTAAGCACACTAAAATATCAGATTGGATAAGTCTGATAATAGACAGTTCACACTGGGCAGCTCTGGTCACATCCACACCTAGTGCCCCATGGTCAAGTGTGCAGTCTCTGCTAGGACCCAGTGGGACAGCAGTTTTTTTTTTTTTTTTTTTTTTATAATGCAGAAAGTTATTTATTGTTGCTATGAAAGGCAAGGCAGTGCTCCGGAAATATAGAGATTTGCACTGATACTCTATCACTGAGGCTTTCCAGAAATAACACAGAGCACCGTTATCCACCATGGATACCTCCAGCATTATCAGATTTGATAAGCCACGAGGCCAAAGCAGCAAGGTGCCTGGGTCAGAGCCTGACTTGGAGGCAGGGGTCTCTCTTGCTCTGGGTCCTACTCAAAAGTGGAAGCCTGCTGAGTGACCCAAAGGAAGCTTCAGAGATTTATTCTCAAGTATCACATATTCTGCCTCTAAAATACAAAGATACTCGCCTGATGCTGTGCCTGTTTCTTAATAATGAGAAGTGTGAGGTGCAGCTGAGGTTTTTTGATTTGTTTTGTTTTTGCTTAGAGAAGTATTCTGACATTCCACAGACCACTGGACCTCCAAAAACTTCACCAATGTGGCTGCTCTGTGAGTCTTTTTTTTTTTTTCTTACCTTGTGAGAAGCAAGTGTCATCCGAGGGTATTAATGGTACTTGCCACCTCTTGCTCACCACGTCCCATTGCTATGATGCCATTAGTATAGTGCACTAACATGATGCTTTAGAGAACATCAAGAAAACAAGATTCTTAAAGACTGTATTGCATCAGAGTTCTGACAGTTAATACAGCCTTGTGGTAAGACAGCAAATATATACTACTGAGTCTGAGTAGGAATGTCATTTAAAGTCATGTAAAGGCAAACTGCTTTTGATCAACCCTACTGATATAGGCCAATAACTACACATTCACAGATCGATGGTTACATAGTGAATGCCAAAAGGTGTATTGATCATCTTCAGTAAAGAACCACATTAGCACAAAAGCTATGATTTAAAATACCAATACCATCTGGTTAAATTAACAATAATCCACCTTCGTTTGATATAATTCCTCCAGCTTTAGTAGGATCCAGGAAGGTAAGGAGCTTGGGACATTATGCCAATCACCAACTGTGTCCTTTGAGTCAGGGGTTGGCAAACTTTTTCTGTAAAGGGCCAGATATTACATATTTTAGGCTTTGCAGATCATAAGGTCTCTGTCAAAACTGCTCAACTCTGCAGCTATAGACAGTGCATAAACCAATGAGTGTGACTATATTCCAATAAAACTTTATTTCCAAAAAGAGGCAGTGGGCCAAATTTGTCTCACAGGATATATTAATAGTTTGCCAAATCCTGCTTTAAGTCTTTGATCATGGTGCTAATTTCTTCATTTACTTTTCGAATATCAAAAATGAGTAGCTTTGGGTATTTTCATTTAGCCCTATTTGTTGGGTTGAATAGTGTCCTCCCAAAATCCATGTTCGCTTGGAACCTCAGAATGTGACCTTTTATGGAAATAGTGCCTTCAGATGTCATTAGTAAAGTTAAGATGAAGTCATATTAGATTGAGTTGGCTCTAATCCAAGATTTATAAGAAGAAAAATAGAAACAGAGGCTCACAGAGAGAAGAAGGCCAAGTGATGACGGAGGCTGTCTGCAGTGAGGTATCAGCAAGCCCAGCAATGAGAGGGAGTGTCAGTAGCCACTAGGAGCCAGGGGAGAGGCATAGAGCAGATTTCTCCTCAGAGCCTCAGAAGGAACCAACCCTAGTGGCACCTTGACTTCTGTTCTTCACAACTGTGAAAGAACAGATTTCTGTTGTTTTAAGCCATGCAGTTTGTGATCACTTGTTATGGCAACCCCAGAAAACTAATACACATTCCTGTCTTTATAGCTCTGATTAGAGAGGTCGGGGGTAAAATGTGAAGGTTCTGCCTACAGTTAAGTATATTTATCTTAATTGTACACTCAGGGATAAGACACCAACAGTATCATGAGTCTGCAGTTGCAGCAACTTGATTCAGAGCACTGTTTATCCCCAGGGCTCCATGATCTCCTACCCTAGCCATGGGGCTGTGATGGTCTGCTTGCATTAATGTTGGCTCAATACCCATACCCTTCAGCCCTTAAAAGCTTAATTAGTCTGCTTCACTCAGGCATTGTTAGCCTGGAAAAGAGACATGACCCTTTGCAAAAGGACAGAGAGAATATCCAATACTTGCAATGACTTTGTAGGGTCTTTGGTCAAAAAAATGAATGTTCTTTTATTTATGAACTCTGCCTCTGACTTGCATGTGAAAACTGATAGGAAGGAAATGATTTCCTATTGCAAAGTGTAACATAAGCTTTCTGATCACAATATTTTGATTATTTTGTGCCCATTGAGCAAGATCCTGGTTTTCATCTATATCACCCCATCAAACTCCATGACTCACTAGTCATTGACACATTCCCTTGGGTATCAAGTACCCTGGTAGCATCCTATTACCATAATCAGATCAAACTTGGCTTTCAAAATTGATTTATTCTTTCAAGCTTCTGGTTAGTATTCCACAGAGTAAATCTACCAAAACAATTTTAAACAAAAAAATTTTCTGTTGATAAGTATTTGAGTTGCATCCAGTTTTTGATTGTTACAAATTAAACTACTATGAACTTCCATGTAAATGTTTTTGTATAGAAACATGCTTTTATTATTATTTTTCTTTGTGGGGAGGATATCTGTTGGTCTCTTTATTAACTATTCTGTTCCATCGATCTATTTATCCATCTTTAGATTAATATAACACTCTCTTAATAACTTTAGCTTTATAATAAATCTCAAACCAGGTAGCCTTAATATTT
>NW_012149019.1:78179-81389 GCF_000956105.1 Propithecus coquereli
CATAAGCACCTAAAAAGATGCTCAATATTAACCAATCATTAGAAAAATGCAAATCAAACTCCCAGTAAGATACTACTTCATACCCATTAGGATGACTATTATCAAAAAAAGTGGAAAATAACAAATGTTGGTGAGGATATGAAACACTTCTGTCTTGTTAGTTGGAGTGTAAAATAGTGCAGCTGCTATGGAAAAGAGTAGGATGTTTTCTAAAAAAATTAAAAATAGAATTACCATATGATCCAGAAATTCCACTTCTTAGAATATACTCTAAAATTCTAAAAATAGTATTTCTAAGAGATATTTGTATATCAATATTGATAGCAGAAATATTCACAATAGCCCAAAATGGAAGGAACCAAAGTGTCCATCCACAGATAAATAGATAAACAAAATGGTACATAGACATAATGTAATATTTTCAGCCTTAAAAATGAATGAAATTCTGATGTGGGCATTTAAGGCTGTGAATTTTCCCTTTAGGAGTGCTTTTGCTGAATCCCATAGATTTTGATGACTTGTGTCTCCTTTGTCATTTACTTTGAAGAATCTTTTGATTTCCATCTTAATTTCCTCCTTGACTCAAAATCATTCAGCAATAGGCTGTTTAATTTCCATGATTTTGCATACAACTGAGTGTTTCTGTTGGTGTTTATTTCTAATTTTATTCCACCATGCTCTGAAAAGACACATGGTATAATTTGTATTTTATTTAATTTGATGACACATTTTGTGGCCTAAGATGTGATCAATCTCAGAGAATGTCCTATGTGCTGATGAAAAGAATGTATATATTCAGTAGTTTTGGGGTAGAAAATTCTGTAATTCTTAGGACAATTTGCTATAGAGTCCTGTTTAAGTCCAATATTTCTTTGTTTATTTTCTGTTTAGAGGATCTGTCCAGTAAATGTCCATATCAAATAGACAGAAAGATCACAAACCAACATTCTAAAAAATCATCTCAAGGAACTAGAAAATGAAGACAAACCAAACCCAGACTCAGCAGAAGAATACAAATAACTAAATGAAATCGAAAACAAAAAAATAATAAAGAAGATTAATGAAACAAATAGCTGATTCTTTGAAAAGATCAAAAAAATTAATAGATATTTCACTAGATTAACCAGAAACAGAAAAGAAAGGACACAAATACGCTCAGTCAGAAATGGAAAAGGAGATATTACAACTGATACCAAGGAAATACAAAATGTCATCTGTGGATACTATTAAAAAACTGTACATACAAAAACTAGAAAATGAGGAAATAGAAAAATTCCTGGAAACAAATAACCTCCCAAGGCTCAATCAGGAAGAAATAGAACTCCTGAACAGAACAATAGCAAGCAATGAAATTGAAAAAGCAATAAAAGATCTGCCAGCAAAAAAAGTCCCAGACCAGATGGTTTCACAGCCAAATTTTATCAGACCTACAAAGAAGAATTGGTACTCACATTGCAGAACACAACAAAAAAGAAAACTACAGACCAATATCCCTTATAAATATATGTGCAAAAATTCTCAATAAAATCCAAGTAAACTGAATTCAGCAGCACATAAAAAAATAATCCACAAAGTGTGCATCATCCCAGCTATGCAAGGATGGTTCAAAATACTTATATCCATAAGTGTGATTCATCACATAAACAAGCAAAAGCAAAGATCATATGATCATCTCAGTAGATCAGAAAAAGCATTCAACAAATTCAGCATGCTTTTATGATAAAAATTCTTAACAAAATACGCATAGATGGAACATATCTCAAAACTATAAAAACCAAATATGACAAACTCACAACCAAAATCATATTGAATGGGGAAAAGTTGAAAGAATTTCCAGTTAGAACTAGAACAAGACAAGGATGCCCCTGTCACCACTTGAATTAATCATAGTACTGGAAGTCCTAGCCAGAGCAATCAAGCAAAGGAAGAAAATTAAGGGCATCCAAATGGGAAAAGAAGAGGTCAAACTATTGTTCTTTGCAGATTATATGGTCTTACATCTAGAAAATCCCAAAGATTCTGTCAAGAGACTGCTGGAATTGATAAATACATTCAGTAAAGTCTCAAGGTACAAAATTAATGTACATAAACCAGTAGCATTCCTATATACCAAGAGCAGTCAAGCTGAGAATCACATCAAAGACTCAATATCTTTCATAATAGCTACAAAGAAAATAAAATATCTAGGAATATATTTAATCAAGGAGCTGAAAGTTCTCTACAAAGAGAACTACAAATCGGTGAGGAAGAAAATTGCATATGATGTAAACAAATAGAAAAACATATCATGCTCATGAATTAGCGGAATCAAAATTGTTAAAATGTCTATACTATCCAAAGTGATTTACAGATTCAATGCAATCCCCAAAAAATACCAATGTCATTTTTCACAGATGTAGAAAAAATAATTCTATGCTTTGTAATGGAACCAGAAAAGAGCCCAAATAACCAAAACAACCTTAAGCAAAAGGAACAAATCTGGAAGCATCACTTTGCCAGGCTTTAACACATATTACAAAGCTATAGTAACCAAACCAACATGCTATTGGCACAAAAATATAAACATAGACCAATGGAACAGGACGGAGAACTCAGATATAAAACCATCCACGTATTACCATCTGATCTTCAACAAAGCATACAAAAATATACACTGGGAAAAGAATCTCACTCAATAGGTGGTGCTGGAAAAATTAGATAGCTACATGTAGAACATCAAAGCAGTATCCATGTCTCTCACCACTCACCAAAATTAATTCAAGGTGGATAAAAGACCTAAACCTAAAACATGAAACTGTAAGAATTCTAGAAGAAAATATAAGAAGAACTCTTCTAGATATCATCCTAGGCAAAGAATTTATGCAGAAGACCCCGAATGTCAATCACAGCATCAACAGAAATACATAAATAAATGGGACTTGATTGATTAAAAAGCTCCTACACAGCCAAAGAAACAATCAACAGAGTAAATAACCTACAGAATGGGAGAAAATATTTTCATGCTATACATGCAATAAAGGACTAACAACCAGAATCTACAAAGAACTCAAACAAATCAGCAAGAAGAAAATCAAACAACCCCATTAAAAAGTAGGCTAAAGACATGAACAGAAGCTTTTCAAAAGAAGATAGACTAATGGCCAATACACATATGAAAAAATGCTCAGCATCATTAATCATCAGGGAACCACAGTGAGATATCACCTAACC
>NW_012149019.1:82579-83870 GCF_000956105.1 Propithecus coquereli
ATTTTTGAGTTGTTTACATCTTATTTTTTCATGACAATATTTTTGATAATGTATAATTGAAGATGTTATATTAATTATCAATTTTTGTGTAATTAATTACCCTTATACTCAGTGGCTTAAAATAGTAAACATTTATTATCACACATTTCTGTGGGTTGGAAATCCACAAGCAGTTTAGCTGGTTGCTTCTGCCTCAAGATCTCTCATAAAATAAAATCTAATTGTCAGTCAGGGACCCACTCCCAGGGTGACTCACGTGGTTTTGCAGCCTAAGTCCCTGGGTGGTTCTTGAGAGAAGACCTGGTACTTCTCACGGGTATTTTACAAAAGCTGCTTGAATATCCTCATGACATGGCAGCTAACTTCTCCCCTCAGACTGTGTGATTCAAGAGAGAAAAAGAATTCACCCTAGATAGAAATCACAGTCTTCTTATAGCTAAATATTGGAAATCCCACCCCATACCACCTGCTGTATTCTAGTCACTAGAAACCTGTCATTAAGTTCAAACCACACTCAAGGGGAAGAAAATTAAGCTCTACCTTTTGAGGTAAGAAGTATTAGATAAGTGGTAAACATATTTTTTTAAACCATCACACATATTAATGGAAAACTTTTTTTTTTTATGGTTTGTTA
Source organism: Propithecus coquereli (assembly GCF_000956105.1). Classification (NCBI taxonomy): domain Eukaryota; kingdom Metazoa; phylum Chordata; class Mammalia; order Primates; family Indriidae; genus Propithecus; species Propithecus coquereli. Next base: position 83,214 of record NW_012149019.1, read on the forward strand.
TTCAGCTGTGTTTATTTGTATACCATGCTACATAAAACTTATTATTTTTCCTGGAGTCAAAATAACCACTTGTTACAATTTCTGGCTTTCTTGCCATATAAAGAATGACCTTACATGATATTCTATCTTGTCATTTTTGTTTATTTCATTGCTTTATTATTTTAAACACAACATATTCATTGTTTATTTTATTTCAAAATTAACACGATGCATCAAGTCTCCTGGTTATAAAATACTAGTGGATAGGTGTAGGTATAATAATGCTACAAATGCATTAGATAAACTGATATAAAACAAAAAGGTGAAGATACAATGAGATAATTGTATATCTAATGAAATTATTAACTTGATAGAGAGCAAAAAACAGAAAATGTCAAAATGAAGTTTAGATACATTGATATTAATAAGAAAAAGTCTAATAAGGGATGCTGAAGACTAGAAAAACACAGACATATATAATCTCTCTCTTCATATATATATGTATACACATACATACACATGCATATATACATGCTCATTTGTACACCTAGAGATTATCATGTGAAGAAACTTGCAAAAATCTACATCAATATATTAGCAGTGACCATCTTTAGTGAAATTTTAAATAACAGGTAATTATTTATCTTTATAAATTGTGTTTATCTTTTTCTATTTTTT
>NW_012149019.1:85904-88428 GCF_000956105.1 Propithecus coquereli
TTTGTTTTAAGGACTACTATACATTTTCTCCTATAGAAAGAACTTCCTGTATTACCCCAATACAAAATGTCCTATTCCTTCTGATTTTATTCAACCTTTATAATACAATGTACCAAACTGTCTCATTTGGTGAGGTGACTGAAAAACACAAAGCAATGAAAAAGAAACAAACAAGCCTCCTGGGGTAGAGCGAAGAGTGAGCTGCTCAGCATTTGTCCAGCCTAGATTGCTGGTGCAACAGATAATATATTGAAATACTCATATTGTTTTTATCCCTAGTTTTCTTGAGCCGCTTTCTCTATACTCCAAATCAGGCAGGTAGACTCTATGGCATTTCTTTCCTTAAGGAACATATGTTGCAGCACTAAAACATAGAAAATACTTTCCTAGACATAGAAAAATTTAGAACATAAAAAATAAATTTAGTAAAAGTTTATGAGCAAGACCAAGGCTTCCCACGCCTTACATTAGATGTGAATCTGCATGGTTTTGATCTGTAAGAAAGATGGACCTAAGCCCTGCTCCCAATGCAGTCCTATTCCAGAGGACTAGGACAACAACCCACCTATCAGGAGAAGGCTGGCTCCTCAAACTCTGGAATAACCCAAGGAATTAGGGAGTTGAATAAATTCCAGAATAGAAAGGGTGGCTGTGGGGTGTGTTTAGGCAGATGGGCCTAACGCAGCCTCCCAATTTTTTGTTGTCCAAGAACAGCAGGATAATATTTTCTGTCCAAATATGACAATGTAGTAAATGATCAGAAACAATGAACCTACGGACTACTGTAGCGTAGGGATGGTGCATTCAGCGCTATGACTTGTGCACACTAACAGAAGAGGAACAAGTGGAATTTTGCAAATCTCAGCATCAGTGATGTCAGGTGTGGAAATCAGATGTCCTTTGTTCCCTGGTTCTTTTGCTCCATACTTGGAAGAATCACAAGCCAGACTGGGCCGAGGGAACAAATGAGCAAGCCAAACAGATGCAAGCAGGCAAAGCGCAAAGATTTACTAAAGGATAGTACATTCCATTGAGGGACTAGGTCTATCTCTGAGAGTGGAGAAGAGCCTGAGTTTAAAGATGGAATATAGAAAGTACAGCACACACTCAACGTTGGTAGAGAGCAGACTGTCCAATAAGGAACAGCAGCCTCCAGGGTTAGGATCTGTCATTTTTTGTTAATCCCTAATAATATGCTATGCTGGGGGTGGAATATATATGAATTTTTTGGGAAAGAGGTGGAGAGCTCCCAGAACTGTGAAACCCTCCCCTTTCCTGACCTTATAGGGTAACTTACAAAGGTTGCCATGGCATTTGTAAACTGTCTTTGTGCTGGTGGGTGTGATTTTTGCTATGTTATTAATGGTAGGTCACTTGAGGACACTGTCACCTTGCTTGTATGCATGTTCCAAAGACCCCCTTTTGTGGCCTTGACCATATCTCCACTTTGTGGCCTCTCTACCTCTTTCGGGTTGTTCAGTCCTTGGAGGGTCCGCATTATAGACCAAACATCTGTTCAGTCCTTGGAAATCCCCTTGGCAAGGCATCTGTTCCTTCTTGGAAGCCCCTTCTGGTCAATTTGTTCCTCCTATCGTAGACAAAGCATTTCCTAGCGCCATCTGTTTGTCTTCCTCCCTCCTTATCCCTACCTGAACGTGAGATAGATAAATGATCCAGAAGAGCCTCTCCCACAGTGTGTTGGCACTGTGTTAGCCTCCTTGAACTCAGAGGCAAGACATTGAGTTTTATCATGCAGCTGAAGGGGGAACTGAAATGGAAATTAAATTGGACTCTAGATACTCAGCTTCTCCTGGTGAGTTTATGGGCTGAGATTTCTACTACTATATACCATGTTTGTTTACTTTGGTGTGGTAAGGAGAAGCCATTTAAGGTTTACGTGAGTTTAAGAAAAATTAATCCAGACAGAGTCAAGGAATGGCTAGGTGGAAATCAGTAAAATGTTCAAGCATGGCTGAGCTGTAAGGAGAGAGACGTAGTAAATTCAACCTGAGGAAGTAGGAGATCCAAACAAGATTACTCACCTGAGAATCTTGACCTTGACACGAGCAACATTTTTGACCTCATATTGTTATTTGATCTGCAGATTTTTCATACGTAAAATTAATTTAAAAAAAAACCTAATGATTTCTAAGGATCTATCAATATATTGGAATCTAAACCATTGATTTTCCAAGTGTGGTTCCTGGACCAGCAGCATCAGCACCAACTGGCAACAGTGCAAATTCAGACTCAGGAACTCAGGGTGGGGCTCAACGCTCTGTTTTTCAAGAAGCCCTACAGGTGATTCTGATACACATTAAAGTTTACAACTATTGGTCCAGATAATCAAAGCTAATTTCCAGCAGTTACTATGACTAGGATGTTATGATAAAGGAATATTATACTTTTGCAGCAAAATGAGATTAAGATTGACTATGATATAATTACATGTGGACATGGCGACTTGAAAATTTTCAATAACTAAATTGTCTTGAAGAATAATATAACCATTAAAAACTCTGTT
>NW_012149019.1:90323-96937 GCF_000956105.1 Propithecus coquereli
CAGGGGCAAGTCATGCTTCGTCAACAATGAATGCTTCAGCTTCATCCATTACATCCACAGCCTGCCTCTGAGAAGGAAAAAGAGACAAAAGAAATATATAGTTGTCAACAATCCCTTAAGAAAAAATTCTAGAAACTACTACATACCACTTCCTCTTAACTCCCTTGGGCAGACTTAAACACATGGTCACATCTAGTTTTGAGGGAAATGTATTCTGATGGACTTATTCCTGCTAAAAATCAGAACTTCTATTACCAAGGAAGAAGAGGGAAATTAATATTGGAAGATAACTTGTAATTTCTGCTACAAATGCTATGAAATAGATGTCATTACCCTCCTTTTATGGGAAAAAGGACATAAAACTCAGAGAAAAGTTACTTCCCAAGGTCATACAGCTTATAAGTGGTAGAAAAGCAGGTCAATAAATGTCTTCCTCCAAAGTTCATTCTCTTTCCAAGAAGTTTCACAAAACTTTAGGATTCTACTTTAGGAATCATTTACCCCCATGTGGAAAGCAGGTGCTAGGGTCAGATCTGCTTGGTGGAATCTCAAGTCATCTTTAAAAGTTGGTGGCCATGTGAAATTTTCTTACCCTTGTTAGGCCTCAGTTTCCTCATCCTTAAAATGGAGCTACTAAAAGTTCCATATTACTTTAGGATTAAATAAGTTGACATAATAAAGGCCTTAGGCACAGAGAAAATGATATACAAATGTTAACTATAGCTGTGATTACATTTTTCCTTTACAGATGAGATAATGGAGGTCCCCAAGGGAGAATTACTTGACAAGTAAACTTAGGGACTGGAATCTGTTCCTATTTCCAGTAGAGAAAGTGAGAAACAATGAGTCTCTAAACTAAGTAGAAGAGAATTGGGATTCTTCAGGTACTTAGAAAATGGTCTCAGACGATAGACTTGCTGGTGGGATGAGGGAGAGGGATGGATATGGACAGAATCCCGGCTTGGGGCCTGGTTAGGCATGGGAAATCAGATCAGAAATGTAGGATGAATTCTTTCAAGTTTATGAGACATAGAACGTATTAATAGCTCACTTTGGCACTTGTTGGTTTTGAGATGCTCATGAAGTATCCCAGAGTGTCTGTCCAGTAAATGCTTACACATGGGCCTGATGCTCATGGTCTGGACTGGGATTGGGCAACAACAGTGGAAAGCTGGTAACTGCAGCCACGCCTGTGGGTGAGAGGATTCAGGGTGATAAAGGAGCCAGACTGGAACTCAGGGTGTGGACCATACCGAGACACGGCAGCCAGAAGGAGAGTGTGACCACGACAGAGAAAGAGTGTTAGCATCAGAATCCTGCCTCCAACACCAGGGTATATCACTGGGATGCCATGAACCCAAGCACAGTGTTAGTTTCCCGATTTGGAATAAGCAGATTGTAACCACCTCCAGGATTTGTTCTGAGGATTAAACAGGACTATGCACACAAGGCACCAGGTATATGGCCTTGAACCTTGTAAGGACAGAATTGACGGGCAGAAATTGTCAGAGGATGAACATCATTGGGAAAGAATAACATCCTGGAATCTAAAGGAGAACAGTTTAAGGAAATGAAGATCAAGAGTCTCAAATAAAATAACAGGTTAAGCATACTGTTTTAGTTTGTTAAATAAATTTCTTAAATGCATTTGAGAAGCAACTTTTCATTGTGTTAGTGGCAATAGAAGGTGAATGGGTGATATGATAAAGTGGTAAACAGAAGATGGCAAACTGCTAGATCACCTAAGCTATAAAGGAAACGAGACAGAGGTCACTTGGTAAAAAATATGGGGTCCTTACAAGCATTTTTGTTTTCTGTGTGTTTTGTTTATTGTTTATATATTTTGACTGTATGCATGTCCAGGGAGAGAAGAGTCAGCAGAAAGCATAAGACTGAGATATTCATGATAATAAATGATGGATGTGGAGGCAGACACACAGACACATTTCTGGTTAGAGGCATTGATGCAGATATAGATTTCACATGGCGTCAGAGGTATATATATGCACTAGAGATACGGATACAAATGCAAATATATACCTCTCTGAATAAAAGATCAGATAGCAGAAATTCTCAGATAACAAGATAAATGACAAGTACTTCAGAAGTATAATTGGATCAGATATATAAGAAGCTTAAAATGGTTTTGAAAAAAAATGGGGCAATTGGAAAGTGCTTCCTAGGATACTTATTAAAGTAATTAGTGATTAAAATGTAAATCTCAAATTGCCTCTGGCTTAGACAGAACATAGATTGAAAGATCTTTACTCTTAAATAGTAATTTCAGAAAGCATCAAGATTGAAAAAAGAATAATAACTGAGTAGTTAAATTGTAATATAACCAACTATCTGCTGAAAATATATGTCACAATTCATACGCACCAATGAGTTGAGTCCAAAGTTTCATCTTTAAGCAAGCTGTTTGAAATCAGATACAATCTTCCAATTGAAATGTGTAGGTATACGTAGATGTGCATGTATGATGAATCAATAAATGAAAAAATAAATACATGTAAATTCAGAGAAATAGTAATAGCTCAGCATGATTGGGGTGCAGAATGCAAGGGTCAGAGCTATAGAAATCAAAGCACTTTTCCCTAGGCATGTGCAAGGACATTCTAGGAATGAAGTTTGAATCAAGAAGGAATCCAAAGATTTTCCAGATGTACACTGACCATATTTAATTGTTGATTCCAGTTATGCCTATGGTACGTATCTGTGCTGATATCAGACACACCTGTTCTTAAATTGACAGTCATTGTCTGAGATTTTCATGGAAAAGTGGGTTTCTGAACCTTCAGCACCAATATGATGGAAAATAAGAAGGAGAGAAGTACTGAGCCGGTCCAAATAAGGAACATGCTACAGGCAATGGCAACATGGGGCTCACCCTGGTAGTATTGGACAATTGCTCCCTCTCAATTTCTTTAACTGAATCATATGAGCAAAGTCCTTTTTGTCATGTAAAATAAGATATTCCCAGATTTAGAGATTAACAATTCACCATCTATAGGGGGGGGAGAGTCATTATTCTATCTACCATAGTACTTTATTACATCATCATTCTTCATGATGACTATAATTCATGATCAGGAAGATTAAGTCACGTCTTCTGTGTGCAAAATTTATAATTTGAAGAGAAGGGACTTTAGCCCTAGTTCATCTCCAAACCTGAGTCTTTCCATTAAACTCTAATACCTCTAGTCACAGTCCCGAGGAGTATTTAACAGTATCAAATAGATCTAACAACTAAAAGGAAAAAGCAAAACCAATGGATGTAATAAGGCTGCAGTTCCCACCCCACAGACATGGACCAGTGCTTGTCTGTTAGGAAACAGGCCGCACAGCAGGAGGTGAGCAGTCAGGAACTAGTGAAGCTTCATCTGTATTCACAGCCGCTCCCCTTTGCTCACATCACTGCCTGAGCTCCTCCTCCTGTCAGACAATTAGATGCTCATAGGAGTGCGACCCCTACTGTAAACTGCACATATAAGGGATTTAGGTGGCGCTTTCCTTACAAGACTCTGATGCTTGATGATGTAAGTTGGAGCTGAGGTGGTGATGCTAGCACTGGGGAGTAGCTGTAAATGTAATAAATGTAATAGTTTGAATTATCCCGAAACCACCCCCTCCTCCCAGTCCGTGGAAGAATTGTCTTCCATGAAACTGGTCCTTGGTATTGAAAAGATTGGGGACTGCTGTAACAAGGCACCCTTCCAGCTGGCAGAAAAAGTTCGAATTGACTAAACTATAAGAAAAAAAAAGAGTCACCCAATGTGTCAATACGAAGAAATAGCATGTGTTTTTCTGACAGCAAAACCAAACCAAACAAACAACAAGTCAAGAAGGGATGCAGCTGATATTCACAGAAAGAAGTATTATTTTTAAAATAAATTCTTTAGTTCAAATTGATTCACATAAATTTCTAAATGTAGATAATACTAGTCTTAAGCTATGGAGTTCCCTGGTGCCCTTTTTCCACATTATTAATGGGCACTATCTCAGTTTGTTTTATTTTATTTTGAGAACAGTTTTCCATATCTCTGTACTTATTGAAATTCCAGAGTACAAATGGTACATGTGTTAAAACGTATTTTCCTCCATCAAATTGGACCGAATCTCATTACGGGAGGCGCCGATTTAGCAGGAACAGTTTCGATAGTCCTGGATAACCTGTGCACCTTGGAGATGCCCAGACCAAATTGGCTGCAAATGAGGGCAGAAAATTTTCTCACACTCTGTTTCTTCATTTGAAAATCTGCCAAAAGGTTTTCATTTTGATCATACACAATCATAAGTAAATGCTACCCAGAAAAATCAATTCCAGACCAATACAAATGAAACAAGAAGCTTTTGGGTAAGAAGACATATGCTTTCAAATATCTGGGGAATCTAAAAAATTTAATCATGTTCTTTTATCCACATAAGTGCCTTTTTCATCGAACTTTTAAGATACTTCTATCTTTCTCTTTCCTCCCCAAAACATCCCACACTGGGTTGGCCTGTCTACTCTGTCCTGTGTCACCCTCTGCCTGATACTTGTGCTTTAGCTGATCACGAAATGATGAGACACCTGTTCCTTTCAACTGGTTAAGAAATATAATTCTCATTTTGATATTATACTAATTATTCAGTATTCTTGACAGAAAAGACTATATGATATACAATTCCATTTATATGAAATTTTACAAAAGACAAAGCTGATCAGTTATTGTCAGGGGCCAGGGCATGACAGAGTGAGAGGAACTGCAAAAGAATAGGAGGAAACTTTTTGGCAAGATGGAATTACTCTACTTCCTGAATGTGGGGGTGGTTGCATTATTCTGTGCATTTATAAAAACTTATTTCATTTTAAATGGCTAAATTTTATTTTATGTAACTGGCAAGAAAGCAGAAGGGTGACAATAAGCACCTGGAGAGTCTGTCAACTTTAGAAAGTCCCCAGTCATTGGCTAGCAGCAGCAGAGAGCCTGGTCTCACCTCCTGTGGAGCAGCCCAATAGGGCTCTGGTTTTCAGCCATGCAGGCTGAGTCTCCAGCCAGAGCATGGATACCAAGTAGATTTTTAATGCCCAGACTGGAAAATGAAAGTAGGCTTTGAGTGAATGAAAAGTGGCTAAAGATAAGGAACAAAATGATTTGGAAATAATATAGGAATCTAAGTCACATATGAGGTATCACAAACAATACTTTTCTTCAGTATCCCTTCATTCCAAGTCAAACCAGATGCTGGGGTTAAGACTGCTGGTGTATGCTCCACCCAGAACCGAAAATTGCCCTGGTCTGGTGTGTGCCTATGTCTCCAGGCGGGCTGAGGAACACGACTACTGAGAAATTAACCAGAGTTAGCTTTTCTGTATTAGTCCATGCCTAGATGTGACCCACATAGCTCTCAATTTTTCATTTTACGCAGCATTTATTGTGAGTCACAGGAAAGCTGTGTGATGGAGAGGGATTTGAGGTGTAATCATATTGCCGTTGTCTATACGCCTTCTGTCGTGCCGTTCAGAGCGAGGTCTCTGTGAAAATGCAAGCTTTTATTCTGTTGCTTCCTGTCTCTTCTGCCAGTTAATGGTGTTGGTAATGATATCCTTTGGATGGGTCTCATTACAGGAACAATAACAGAGAACACGGTATAGGCGTGATTGAGAGGAAATGAAGGGGGCCCTTCAGTTAGTGTTCAAAGAGTTTGCTTTGAGGGAGTGACTATTGTCTTTATTATTGAATTATGAAGAATTGTCCACAACAAGAACTGATAAGAGGACATTTTATGCAGAAGAGAGAGAAGTGCACAGGGGCTGAAACAGGAGCAAACATGGAAAGGCTGACAGGGGATTGGGCAGAAGGTTGGCACAGTGAACCTAAACATCAGGGGCAGGGGAGGAGCTCAGGGAGCAAACCGGGACCAACCCAGGCAGCCTTGGCGTCCGTGGCAAAGGATGTGGATTTTATTACATTTACAACAGGCCCCGCTGAAATATGTTAAGTAGTTGAGTGAATTTTTTTTTTTGTTTTATGTTTAAGAAAATAACTTTAGTTTTTTGAAAAATAAACCATAAACAAACAAGAGTAGAAACATGTAGATCAATTTGAAGACCATGAAAACAATCCGGTTATGGGCTGATATGCTGGGGATGAGGGGCGTAGCAATGGGCGCCAGGAAGGCATCCAAATGTGGGGTACATTTTCTGCAGGGCTGACGCAGCTCTGCAGATGGAGAGAAGCTGCAAACACACAGCACTGTTTCCTCCGCAAGAATGTTTTCCTGCATCCAGTCCTTGAAAGCTCTACTCACTCTTTCAAGGAACATCTGAGATGTTGCTCTTCAGAACCACAGTCCCTGACTCCCTAGGCAGAACCCTTCAGTCCTCCTTCGGGGCAACCACATCACTCTTTTTACTCCTCTAGTGGGGCATGTTTTGCTTTGCCTTCGGTTATTTTTATGTATACTTAAACTTTCTCCAAGATCAAAAATTGTGCTTGCATATAAGAATAACATCTATTGGATGTTGGGCAGGGGGGAGAGGGGAGGAGGGGACGGGTATTTGCATACACAAAGAGTGCAATGCACACCACCCGAAGGATGGACATATTTGAAACTCGGACTTGGGGGGG
>NW_012149019.1:98282-104272 GCF_000956105.1 Propithecus coquereli
TGACAATTCAAACTATTCAATTGCTATTATTAATAGAACACTTTGGGGAAGTAAATTTCTCATGAAAATTTCTGTAATTACTGAGTCTGATTCATTGGGATATTACTTATAATTTAGATTGTTTTATAAGAGTGAGTTGTGTTCCCTTTGGGACTCACACATTGATGCCTCCAGATGTGTCACTTCCACTGTTTATTGAATGAGTAAAATAACAGCTTATCAAAGAGAGAGTGAACCTTAAAAACCTGCAATATTTCACAGGCTGCACAATAATTGCAGTGCTTCTCTGTGCAGATGGGCAACTGACCTCATAAATCTCCTGAATTTTTAACAGCATGAAAAATATAGATATTTTCAGGTCCTCTCCTGCAAGTATCTTCAAATGAGTATAGACCATTTGCATTTCTTTGATATTAACAAAACCGTTTGTATCATTGCATAATCTTGTACTGTTAAATGCAAGGTAATGACTCTATTATTCTTATTAGAAAGGGAAAAATAATGGAAAAAATTTCTTGCACCTTGCTAATTAGAAACAGACCAATAATGAGGGTCTTATCTGCAATATTCTTCGACATAAAAATAATGTGTGCAGACAATGCAGTACAGAAGCAAGACTATCTTAGCACTCTGGTTTTCAGCAGCCATGTCTCTGGATGCTTCTTCCCTCCAGCATGGAAGTCTGAGTATAAATACTTTGTGGGGAGAGGGTATTGTTACTACATCCCATAGTAATGCTCAGGTACTCTCTCATTTGGGTGGAGTCACTGAACAGAAGCATTCCAGGTCACAGATTTTGCCTGCAATGCAATTAAGAATCAAACAATTCTCATTAAAATGCTGGCTTTTTTCATGGCTACATTTATTACTTTGAGCCAATTCCTTAATCCTTTTGTCTGTCCTAGTAAATTGCAAAATGAAAAAAAAAGGCACAGACTGATGATGATGGTTAAATTGTAGAAAGAGCTGGCTCAGTGCTGGGCACATGACAATAATAACAGCTAACGTTCACTGAGGAAATATGTGCCAGAAGTTATTTTAACACTTTAAATATATTATATGGTTTAATCTTCTGAACAACTGTATGTGGTAAGTACAGTCAGCCCCACCAGCACTCATTTCTCCTCTCCTTCATTTCTTAAACAATCTGACTTTGTTCCGATTCTTCTATTTGTGTCTTAGAAGATAATCTCATCCCAGCTCCAGCTACAGAGGACGGTTTGTGAAACCAATTGTGCAGCCCTGCTATCTTGCTAATAGTGGAGTTAGGAAAGAGCATGTCATCCCACCTGATCAGAAGTCAAATCTCCCACAGGTGGGCATCTGCAGATGCCTTCTGAGAAACAATGCCTTGTTCTTCATGAGATGTAGGATGTCATGGTCTATTTTCTTCCTCTGGCTTCTGACAGGTCTGGGTGTGATGCCAGATGGCCGCCTTCCTGAGTCTGAGAATGAAGGCCACACGGTGGAGGGCAGAGCCCAGAGGACAGCAGAGAATTGGAACCAGCCCTCTGATTACCTGCCTGGAGCCTGCCTTCCCCCAGGCTGTGTGTTATGAGAGAAAGCATTTTATGGTCGATTGAGACAATTTGAGCAGTTGAAATATTCCTACTGAAAATCCATTTCTCTCTATGAGGAGATTGAGCTATGGACAAGTTAAACAATTTTCTTAAGTTCTCACAGACAGCATAAGAATCCAGAGTCTATTTTCAGGCCCATGTTCTTAAGGATCATATTCTATGGCCTCCCTGATATTGAGTTTGGCTAATGGGAAGGGTCATCTTTATCTTCTTCACCATCACCAGCATCTTCCTCAGTGAATGCTTTCTAATATTTCTTCCTTCTCCAGTACTTGAGGCTATTCCCTACTTTGGCTGCTTCCCCTTCACCATGGCAGGTGCCACTGATTTACTTTCCACGTCTTAGGGTGAAACATGATGTGGTCTCCACTAGTCTTGGGTACAAAACCTACTTAGAGCATTTATCACCTATGAGGCACTTGTTAGTCTCTACAAATTTGGGTTTTCTTATCTTCAAGTTTGAAATGGTTACAACTACCTAGTAAAAGTGTTGGAAGGACGATCATGACAGATGATTCATAACAGGTCAGCCCAGCTGCTGACCCATTTCCCCAGTACTGCCTCCCTAAAGTTGGTACCTGTATCCGCCCTTGTGTTTCGCCACATCGCAGCCCAGCCACTCACCCACTCTCCTCTAACAAGAGAATGCCTACACTTTGCCCTTCAGTTCTAACATCCCCTCCAATTTCTTGTTCATATCATTAATTTTATGCCTTGATCATTGCTAGAATTTCCTGTTGTGTTTCTACCCCCCTTTTCTTTTTATCAGCCTCTAAAAATCTTAAATCCCTTTCTCTGAAACTAATGTATGAACAAACCTTGATGTTGAGAAATTGCCAAGATTCTGTCAACTTTCTTCCTTGTACTTCAGATTAATGCATACTCTGGTACTCATTACTATACCTGAGGCCTATCCTGCTGGGTATTTCAATTTTACTAATATCCCTGGTATAACGTAGAGTGTAGAGCATATAAATATCTAAGAAACCTTTATTAAAATGGCCTGTAACACTATTTATGTATCTGGAAACACCATATAGCCAGTCACAATTCTCACACCAACCAGATCCCATAATTTCTCCCCTACCTCCAATGTATTGCATGCTCAGCTGCAACCAAAGATCTCATTTAATTTTCCCTGAAATTCACTGAGTAAACATGGTCCAGTTAGCAAGATTTGAGGCATAGTATACTTGCTTCAGAGTGCTGATAATCAAGGATAACATCTCCTTGAGATGTGAGTAGAAGAATAAGATGATGTCTGACGTTGAGCAACTGCTTATTTTTTATTTATGTTTATTTTATGAGAAACTGCTTAATAAATAATAGTTGTTATATTAGTCAACGTTATCCAGAGAAACAGAATAGGATATATAGATAAATAGATATACAGATGAATCAATATATTGAGATATCAAAATATCAAGAGAGATAGATGAGAGGTGATTAATTAGGGAGATTGGCTTACATGATTATGGAGGACAGAAGTCCCAAGAGCTGCTATTTGAATGCCTGAGAACCAAGGGAGCTGATGGTGTAAGTTTAGCCTGTGTCTGAAGGCAGGAGAAGACCAATGTCCAGACTTGAAGAAGACCAACAGTCAGAGGTACTGAATTCTGGTTTATGACTCCTTTGTGTTCTCCTCAGGCCTGCAACACGCTGGATGTTGCCCACATTAGAGAAGGCAGTTGGCTTTACTCGGTCTACAGACTCAAGTATTAGCAGCATCCAGAAAAACCCTCACGGATACACCCTGTATAACATTTAACCAAATATTTGGGCTCCTCATGACCCAGTCACATTGACACCTAAAATTAACCATCACACTGTTATTTTTGTTGTTCTTATTTTCAACATTCATCACATTATTATATGTATTCAAGGATCTCTCATAACGTTACAGATGTCTAATGACAAAAAATGACTTAGAAAATTTACCTGTGTCTCAGCCTCTTTGCTTAAGTCATCTGATACAAACCTGATGTCAAATAAGCAAAGTCTCCAGTACCTGTTCTTTGCTCACAAGTGCATCTAGTACTGCAGTCTAGCCCTACAATATCCCCGGCTTCCTGGTAGAAGCAAAGACTTCAATATCAATTTTCTGGACTTGACGCTTTTCTTCTGGGTTTGAAGTCTCCTATTGCACAGCCAAATTTCAACTGTCACTTGTAGCTTATAAGTACCTGAAATTCTGTTGTAGTTATTTTAATGCTACAGTCATAGGACTTATTTATTTTATATTTCATACTTAGGTCCTTTTCCTTAAATGAAAGGAAATTTAGAGTCACCTCAGGATAAGCTACAACAAACAGAAGAGACACAAGTTAGTAAAGATCAACACAGTATTTAAAAATTCAGGAATGGACCCATGTAATTAGGCTATTTAGTGAGGGGTTAGAAATTCAAAATATAAATTTAAATTTTTTAAATGTGGAGCTCTTGTATGCTTACGTTTTAGGAAATGGGCAGTTTGTAGTAACCCACCTTGACTGCAAAGAATTGATCTTCTATAAACCTGAGATACTTTAGTTCTATCTCTTTATGGTACTTATTACATTTGATTATAGTTGTTTCTCTACTCTCCTAAACTGTAAATTTTCTAAATAAGGATGGGGTCCTAGCTGGTATTTTATCTGCCCTAGTGTGTCACAGAACACCTTGCATACAGAATGTGTACACGAGCAATAATAAATCTATTAAATCATAGGTCCTCTTATTGCATTGTTTTATAGGATTCTAAGATACAAAAGTCTATTTCATATTTGAGTAGTCTTTTTTAAAAATTTTTTTTATTTCAGGAAATTATGGGGGTACAAACATTTTGGTTACATGATATGACTTTGCCACATCCCAACCATGATTTGAGAGGTGCCCTTTCTCCCCCCTACAATGCTCACCATGTCCATTAGTTGTGAGTTTACCCACCCCCAACCCCCCTACTCCCAAAGAATATTGCTACTGTGTGAGCACCTTAGTGTTGATCTGTGAGTTTGAGTAGTCTTTATATACTACAACAAAGAAAATTCTTGACACTTGGAATTATAATATGCAAATTATTCCTGGGTTCTGTCCCTTACTTAATGCATGTTTTATATGCCTATAGGCTTAAACCTTTATCTATGCTTTAAATTTATTCCATACACATTACAATTTTATACATCACTTGCCTTAAACCACATACCAAATTTGATGCCTAGATTTGAGAATGAACAAATGAACATTGTCCCCAATGTCATAAATTTCACAGTGAGTTGAAAGAGGAAGATGTGTATCAAATAGTCAAAGTAGGTGATTGGAGGAAGCAATTGGTGTGTGAGAAAGCAGTAGCCCTAGACTTGGTAATAGCTTCCATGATAACATCATGGCCAAACTACAAGCTGGATGGGGCATAGGAATTAACTAGGTAAAATGAGTGTGGGGAGAAGCACTCCAGACAGAGGTGCACTATGGTCCTATTAATATTTTAGGAGAGAGTATTGGGTGATAAGATACTGCCATTTTTGTAAATCAAAACATTCAAATATCAGTTATGCTATTTTGTTCTAGCTAATGGTAAAACCTGAAATAAGATGGGTGCAATCAGAACTCAGAGCACAGGATGAGAGGAAGAGCAAAGCTGGATGAGATACAACGCCAGGGCTTCTCTATTTGGAATAAAAATCTGAGTTAATGGGCTCCCTAAATACTGAAAATATTTAACTACTTGAGAAGGGTTTTATTCTAGAACTGTTCTAAAAACAAAGCTACATAAAGAAAATATCAAAAAACAGAGGAAGAGATATTCCCTAAAAAAAAGAAATTACATAAATATGCTGATATTCATTTTCTTTATAGAGTAAAACAAACAAAATCACCAAACAAAGACAAATATGCAGCTTTACTTCCTTTATATCATGAGGAAAAATTAGTTACTGTTCAAAATTGATTTTCAAATTATTCCTCTTTGCAACAGATAGTTTGCCACTATGGAATTCCTTTATGAAGCTCAGGAGAGAAATCCAGGAATGGAATTGTTGACTTCACCCCAGATATCTGATATAAGAGAATAAAGTGGAGGTGACTAAGCAATGAACCCCTGCACTAACTTGATCCCACTAATGTGCTCCATTTAAAATTAAAACTACAACTGCTTGTATATCTGAATGCCATTATCGATTCTAAAACATCAATGTACACAAATCAGTAGCATTCATACACACCAATGACAGTCAAACTGACAACCAAATCAAAGGCTTACTACCCTTCACAATAACAATAAAGAAAATAAGACACCTGGGAATATATTTAACTAAGGGGGTGAAAGGCCTCTACAGGGAGAGCTATGAAACACTGAGGAAGGAAATAACAGAGGATGTAAACAGATGGAAAACCATACCATGCTCATGGATCGGCAGAATCAACATTGTTAAA
>NW_012149019.1:107872-110785 GCF_000956105.1 Propithecus coquereli
GTACAAAATTCTAGACTGACCATTATTCTGTTTAAGAATATTGAAGATGGGACTCCAATTACTTCTGGCTTGTAAGGTCTCATTTGAGAAGTCTGCAGTTAGCCTGATGGGTTTTCCTTTATAAGTTACCTGATATTTTTGCCTTACGGCTCTCAGGAAGAATTCCTCCTTTATGTTGACTTTGGCCTCCTTCGTGATGACTATGTGTTGTGGGGATGTGCCTCTTTGCAATGACTCTCCCAGGTTTTCGTTGAACTTCTTGTACCTGGATATCTAAATTTCTAGCAAGACCTGGGAAGTTTTTGTCAATATTCCCTCAAATATCTTTTCCAACCCTTATGTGTTTTCTTCTTGACCCCCAAGGATCCCTATGATTTTATGTTTGCCCTTTTTACACATTCTCATATTTCTTATAGGCTTTGTTCATTCCTCTTATTTCTCTGTTCTTTATCTTTGACTGACTTATCTAATTTGACAGTGT
Organism: Propithecus coquereli; assembly: GCF_000956105.1. Taxonomy (NCBI): domain Eukaryota; kingdom Metazoa; phylum Chordata; class Mammalia; order Primates; family Indriidae; genus Propithecus; species Propithecus coquereli. The sequence goes on from NW_012149019.1 coordinate 108,354, forward strand.
TGTCTTCAACCTGTGAGGTTTTATTTCTTTTGACTGGTATACTCTATTCTTTACATTTTCCACTGTGCTTTGTATTTCCTTGAATGAATTTTTTATTTCCAGAAGTTCTACTTGACTTTTTTAAATAAATCAATTTCTTTAGTGAATTTTTGATTTGTGTCCTTTATTGTTTTTGTGGTTTGTTTGTGTTGGTCTTCCATTTCCTCTTGTATTTTTTTGAACTTCCTTATTATCCATATTTAGAATTCTTTATCTATCATTTCAATGTTTTTGTTTTGGTTGTTATCCATTGGTAAAGAGTTGTTGTTTCCATTTGGGGGTGTCCTGTCTCCCTGACTTTTCATACTTCCAGAGTTCTTTTGCTGATTCCCTCTCATCTGGCCTCTCGATTGAATCCTGGGTGTACTAGGCTTGACTTGCAAGATTTTCCCTAAGTCCTCCAAAATCAATCTTTGACAGTGCCAGGGAGAAATGTGCTGGTCCTGAGTTGTCTATGGTGTGTTCAAGTAGGTTTGATGATCCTTATGGGTTGCTTCTGTCCTGCTGTCTTCACCTCTTTTCAGCAGTGTGAATTATATTGAGTTCCCCAGCTTAATTTCTGAGATGGTATGTGGTACTTCTGAGTATGAATTAGCCATGGCCTTTTTGCTTGAGTTGTAAGATGCCATGTTGAGCTATAGAGTTGTTCTCCCTGTCATTGTTTGACATTTGTGTGAAAGAGCCAGCTGCCAATATGTTCTTTTGTGCCCATGGTAGGCTCTGGTCCTCGGGTGGAATAGGTGAGTGTCCCAAGCTTTCAAAGGGACCTTGGAACTCCCAGGGGGGCTTTGATCTCTACCACCACTGAGGTGGGAGGAGGAGCAAGGCAGTTCATGGGTCATGGAAGCCTGAAAGTCTTTGCAAAAGCCTCATTGGGGCTCAGAAGTTGCTTTTCTGGGCACTTGGGGGAGCCACTGGTAGGAAGGTCGGGACAAGCTCTCCAAATCAGGAAGGTTGTTCATTGGGGAGGGGCCTAAACACTTGATTGCTAAGGTCCTGGACTGGGATCATTCTGCCTTCATCTAGTATTGCAATTTTTCTGTGGGATATTGTGGGCACTACCCCAAATTTCCACTCCTTAGAACCCCATAGCACACTCCCTTCTCCCTTCAGTTCAGTCCATGTGTGCTCTGAGTCCGGCTCTCAAAACCTCCCCCGAGTCTGTGTTTGACCCACTGGCTTGCATCTCCACAAAAACACCGGCAGGCAGAGAGTTCCCAGATTGTGCACCCCTGTTCCACTACAAGTCTTTCATGGAACAGCTATGGGCCCCTCTATCTGTGGGGACCTCATCCAGGAGCATGTGCCCGTTGGAGAGAAGTGACCACTCATGAACTTCTTGAAGCAATCTGCTCTTCCTTTTGTAATGAGTTGGGGGAAAGGCTTCAGCTCCTGGTCAGTCAGCGTGCCTAAATATGAGCTGTTTGTTTGCCGTGGAGCCAGGGGCTAGGCTATTTCTCTCTGAATGTCACACCCTTATCCTATATGGTGGTTCTCCAGCAGGGGGTACGGGCACATGCTCCCAGATCTCTGTTCCTCAGCATCTCACCTCACTTTCCCATCAGATATGTTCATGCAGGCTTCCTTATCACCTGAGTTCAGTTCCCAGACTTTTCCACTGCATCCCTCTGCACCCCTCTGCACCCCTCTCATGTCCAGGGGGGAATCCAGAACCAGCTTGCTTATCTGAGCCACCAGCGTATGACCCCACGAACCAACGGTGGGCGGGGAGTTCCCAAATTGTGCCCACCTGTTCCACCACAAGTCCTCAAGGCAAGAGTTGTGGTCCCCACTGTCTGTGGAGACCTCGGCCTTGGGTGTGCACCAGCTGGAAAGAAGCTGCCATTCACGAAATTCTTGGCTCAAACTACTCCCATGGTTGTAATGGTTTGGGGAGCGGCTGTGGCTCCTAGTCAGCCTGAGCTCAACCTGCTTTCTCAGTTGTGGTAGTTAGGGGAGGTACAGAGGAGGAAGTTCCTGGATTAAAAAAAGCCAACATTCTGGCTTCTTGTGGCACTATCCTGGGGGGAGCCCCTCACGGGCTGCTCAAACTCCAGGAGCTCATTAGTTCACCCCACTATTCCTTACTTGCCACCATGCCTGGTATTGTGGAGGGTGGAAAAGCCTTCAGTAAACTTAGTGGCCCCCTGTTCACTGTAAGCACATAGGAGGGGGAGGGGAATGCACCCTCACCCTTTCACTGGGCTCCAAGACTCTCTGGGTTTGATCCCTGCTGTTATCTTCTCTTTATCTTCTTCTTTCTCAGCTTCACAATTTTTCTTTGTGGGGTCCCCAGCTTTCTTTGTCTTCTTTATGATCCACACATGAGCTGCAACTCTCCTCCCCTCTCCTCAATCCAATATTCTACCTTCCAGCTGGGACAGTCTGACAAA
>NW_012149019.1:110835-113865 GCF_000956105.1 Propithecus coquereli
CAATAATCATCCTGCAGTAGGTTGAATGATTTTCATGACTTTGTATAGATTTGAGTGTTTCTGTTGGATTTGATTTCTAATTTTATTCCCCTGTGGTCTCAGAATATATATGGTATAATCTGTATTTTTTAAAATTTGTTAACACATGTTTTGTGGCCTACAAAGGGATCAATCTTGAAGGATGTTCCATGTACTAATGAGAAAAATAGTAGTTTTAGGGTACAATGTTCCATAAAGATCTGTTGGGCCAATTTGCTCTAGACTCCATTTAAGTCCATTGTGTCTTTGTTTATTTTCTGCTTCGGAGTTCTGTCCAATTCTGTCAGTGGATGTTGAAGTCTTGGCTATTGAAATGATGCTGTTTATCATTTTATTTAGATCAAGTAAGGTTTTCTCTGTGAATCTGGACACACCTGTGTTAGGTGCATAAATATTTAGGATTGTTATGCCTTCTTGTTGAATTGCTCCCTTTACCATTATATAAGGACTGTCTTTTTCTTTACTATTGTTGATTTGAAGTCTATGTTATCTAATATGAGAATAGCTACACCAGCTTTATTTTGGTTTTCATTTGCATGGAATAATTTCTCCATCCCTTCCCCTTGAGTCTCAATGAGTCCTTCTGGGTTGGATATGTTTCCTGGAGACAGAAAATATTTGTCTCGTATTTTTTTATCCATTCTGCCAACCTATGTTTCTTGAATGGGGAATTCAAGCCATTCACATTTATTGAAAGAATTGGTAAATGGGATACATTTCTGTTCATCTTTTGGGTAGAATCTTACCGTTTTGTTTTACCTCTGGAGCCATTATTTTATATGGGCTCAAAGCTTTAGCTTTTGGGTGATTTTACACAGATGGGTGTCTATTGTGCCGATTGTTGAATAATGCAGATCTGAGTACTTCTTGCACAGCAGGTCTGGTCTTGAAAAACCCCTCATTGTTTGCTTGTCTGAAAAATTCTTTAATTCTCCCTCATACAAGAAACTTACTTTTACAGGGTACAAAATTCTAGACTGACCATTATTCTGTTTAAGAATATTGAAGATGGGACTCCAATTACTTCTGGCTTGTAAGGTCTCATTTGAGAAGTCTGCAGTTAGCCTGATGGGTTTTCCTTTATAAGTTACCTGATATTTTTGCCTTATGGCTCTCAGGAAGAATTCCTCCTTTATGTTGACTTTGGCCTCCTTCGTGATGACTATGTGTTGTGGGGATATGCCTCTTTGCAATGACTCTCCCAGGTTTTCGTTGAACTTCTTGTACCTGGATATATAAATTTCTAGCAAGACCTGGGAAGTTTTTGTCAATATTCCCTCAAATATCTTTTCCAACCCTTATGTGTTTTCTTCTTCACCCCCAAGGATCCCTATGATTTTATGTTTGCCCTTTTTACACATTCTCATATTTCTTATAGGCTTTGTTCATTCCTCTTATTTCTCTGTTCTTTATCTTTGACTGACTTATCTAATTTGACAGTGTTGTCTTCAACCTGTGAGGTTTTATTTCTTTTGACTGGTATACTCTATTCTTTACATTTTCCACTGTGCTTTGTATTTCCTTGAATGAATTTTTTATTTCCAGAAGTTCTACTTGACTTTTTTAAATAAATCAATTTCTTTAGTGAATTTTTGATTTGTGTCCTTTATTGTTTTTGTGGTTTGTTTGTGTTGGTCTTCCATTTCCTCTTGTATTTTTTTGAACTTCCTTATTATCCATATTTAGAATTCTTTATCTATCATTTCAATGTTTTTGTTTTGGTTGTTATCCATTGGTAAAGAGTTGTTGTTTCCATTTGGGGGTGTCCTGTCTCCCTGACTTTTCATACTTCCAGAGTTCTTTTGCTGATTCCCTCTCATCTGGCCTCTCGATTGAATCCTGGGTGTACTAAGCTTGACTTGCAAGATTTTCCCTAAGTCCCCCGAAATCAATCTTTGACAGTGCCAGGGAGAAATGTGCTGGTCCCGAGTTGTCTATGGTGTGTTCAAGTAGGTTTGATGATCCTTATGGGTTGCTTCTGTCCTGCTGTCTTCACCTCTTCCCAGCAGTGTGAATTATATTGAGTTCCCCAGCTTAATTTCTGAGATGGTATGTGGTACTTCTGATTATGAATTAGCCATGGCCTTTTTGCTTGAGTTGTAAGATGCCATGTTGAGCTACAGAGTTGTTCTCCCTGTCACTGTTTGACGTTTGTGTGAAAGAGCCAGCTGCCAATATGTTCTTTTGTGCCCATGGTAGGCTCTGGTCCTCGGGTGGAATAGGTGAGTGTCCCAAGCTTTCAAAGGGACCTTGGAACTCCCAGGGGGGCTTTGATCTCTACCACCACTGAGGTGGGAGGAGGAACAAGGCAGTTCATGGGTCATGGAAGCCTGAAAGTCTTTGCAAAAGCCTCATTGGGGCTCAGAAGTTGCTTTTCTGGGCACTTGGGGGAGCCACTGGTAGGAAGGTCGGGACAAGCTCTCCAAATCGGGAAGGTTGTTCATTGGGGAGGGGCCTAAACACTTGATTGCTAAGGTCCTGGACTGGGATCATTCTGCTTTCATCTAGTATTGCAATTTTTCTGTGGGATATTGTGGGCACTACCCCAAATATCCACTCCTTAGAATCCCATAGCACACTCCCTTCTCCCTTCAGTTCAGTCCATGTGTGCTCTGAGTCTGGCTCTCAAAACCTCCCCCGAGTCTGTGTTTGACCCACTGGCTTGCATCTCCACAAAAACACCGGCAGGCAGAGAGTTCCCAGATTGTGCACCCCTGTTCCACTACAAGTCTTTCATGGAACAGCTATGGGCCCCTCTATCTGTGGGGATCTCATCCAGGAGCATGTGCCCGTTGGAGAGAAGTGACCACTCATGAACTTCTTGAAGCAATCTGCTCTTCCTTTTGTAATGAGTTGGGGGAAAGGCTTCAGCTCCTGGTCAGTCAGCGTGCCTAAATATGAGCTGTTTGTTTGCCGTGGAGCCAGGGGCTAGGCTATTTCTCTCTGAATGTCACACCCTTATCCTATATGGTGGTTCTCCAGCAGGGGGTA
>NW_012149019.1:125620-127278 GCF_000956105.1 Propithecus coquereli
TGAGGGGGGCACAAGGGCAACATACATAACCTAAACATCTGTACCCCCATAATATGCTGAAATAAAAAAAAGTAATAAAAAAAATCTATCTGATTAGTCATTCGTACTCAGTTTTTTATAAAGCAGTTTGAGACAGTTAAATAAGAATTAAAATAAAAGTTATTATACATTTTAATAAGTGGGAATAAAAAATAATGTGTCATTCTGCTAAACAATGAGAAGAAAAGACATTGCAACTAAGCACACCTTCCAAGCAAAGAAAAAATTATAAAGTTTCTATTGTCTAATTAAAGAAATTGAAACTTCTTTCCAGAATAAAGTGATAATCATAAAATTTCGAATTCTGAGAAATATTTTCAGTAATATTCAGATTTATAGCTTTCTGTATATGAATAGAACATGTAACACTATGTAAGAATAAAGCTTGAAGAATCATGAGAAATAAATTATAAGAATATCCAACTTTTGACCTTTCTCAAGCATCACTATTCTTAGCTTGTATTTTTACTGGTATTTCACAGAATACTATTCAAAATTGAAATAATTTATTAGTACCTAAACTGTGGGTTTTATTCTTATAGTTTTAAAATAATATATGTGCTATAGATATTAGCAAATAAGGCATTTTTGCAGTAAAAGTCAAGTAACCTGTTTTGTATGCTGTATGAGTATCTAGTGAGAGGTGGAAAACCAACAGGGCAAAGACATGCCTCAAAATGTTCTATGCCTATTGAAAGGCCCAAAGAGTTGGTGAAAGAAAAAAGAGACTACTAGGGGTCTAGAAGAGAAAAGAAGGTAAAGTGTATAACAGAAGGTAAGTTGTATCTTTACAAAGAAGCTTGGAGAGATAAAAACATGATAGAATCCAGTACTTTTAAGGAAAGAGGGGCTGAGAAGAGAGGTGAGAGACAGTAATGCAAGGAGATTATGGCCCCATGAGACAACTTCCGCTGGACCTGTGGACCATCCTTCATGTCTAATGTCCTAGAGCTCAGCTCCATAAACCAAGTAATCAATGATCTCTGCTTTTTCACATCTAGGAGTAAGCAATTCTAAGTTTCAAAGCCTCCCATAAAATACATAATTTGATTTATTTGGAAGACTTAATTTTGGGAAGGATTATATAAAAATTATTCAATCAGTAATCTTGCCACAAATCATAGGCCCTTCAACAAAAATTACCTCAGTTTTTGGATATAATTTTTTTACATGACCCTTTTTATAAAGTAGAAAGAAGACATCGAAAATATACACTTAAATTTCAGAAGAAATAAATATCTAACTGGATAATCATTAGGTACTTTTTGTTGCTTTCTAGAGTACCTTGTTTTAGCTGACTGAATAGCAGTGTTCTTGGTGAATATTTATTTATATGCTCTCCTTTTTAAACATGGGAAGATTTGATTTGCTGAACATCTGAGTAACTGAATTGAGTTACATTGTTGGCCATTTTTCTCCACACCATATGTTCTCATCTTTGTCAAGACGTACATCAGAGAGTAAGAGTAGTTCATGCCCCAGTTACCTAGACTACAGCTGACAAGACAAGATTCAATCTGTTTACATGATCACTCAATACATGATAACCAGACATATTGCTGCCATATCCCATGTGGATTAAAAAGAAATTATGTGGATCACAAATGTGTTATGGTATC
>NW_012149019.1:127328-127895 GCF_000956105.1 Propithecus coquereli
TTTCTAAACTAATTCCATGGAGATTAGAGAGTATACCTTGTATAATTTCAATTTTATACAACTTTATTGAGATTCTTTAGCAGAATAATTGTTAAATCTATCAAACTCCTCAAAAAAATAGGAAGAACAAGTAAGGGAACAAAACCGAAGACCCACAGCCACTATTGATAACAAAACCATGTAACGGAGCTTCATAGAGCTACAGTGGATCTCTATAAAGTCCAGTTATGGAAACACGTAGACATGACCCCAACAGCTGCAGGATTCACATGATATCAAACCATGTGAGAGGAAACAAAGTGAGTCACATGGCCTTGTGACAGCCCCAAAGACAAGGATCCTAAAAATCACCAGCAGGGACTCTTGGAAAGTTTAATGGGCCCTTTAGAAAACAGCATTAGATGCTTAGTGAGTGTATTTCAGGTGACTTGAGAAACATCAGATGGCTGGTGCTATAAGACCCATTTTATGGTAAATAAATATGCATATTCAAAATGATGCTTATATTTTCATAAATAGCTTTGGCTTTATTTGGGGATATGGTTTTTCCTGTGTCTGTATTGACTA
>NW_012149019.1:139315-140753 GCF_000956105.1 Propithecus coquereli
CTGATTTGATTGTAAAATATTATGATTAACAGCCCTTTGAGCTATTTTTTTCTGTTCCACATTTTAAATAAAAGATTAGAGAATACCATAATATATTTGAATAAGTTTTCAATGAAAGGGAACGTTTCAGAGAAAACATTCAATTACATAAAAATAAAATAAAACTGGAGTGAACCTCCAAAAAGAGAAGCTGTAAAGCAGTCAATATCTAGATAAAGAGTAAAGATGTCAAGGCAAACAGAGTTTCTTCAAAGAGAGGCAGGTAAAGGCCCCAGATGGATCTCTAGCTGCTGCAGGTAGGTAGCATAGGCAATCACGGTACACAAGGCACTCACAGGCTACTGCCTTTGGGCAAAGCATGCACATACTTCACTCCCTGCAGTATCAACATCCAACTGCCAAAGTACCCCAGTTTTCTGGATTCACCTGCCTCTAAACATTTTGAAAACACGAAGATGCAGGGTTAAATGAAAACCTCCTTGAAAGCCAAAGGGGAGAGAATTGAGGGGAAGAGGCCCACCCAAATCAACGAGGTTGAACTTAGAAGTCTGAGTTATGACTTTACCACAACAGTCAACGAGGGTTCTGAACTTTCTCACCCACGATATCAGCATTAAAGTGTATTATCAAAGGAAAGCCTCTGCCAGCTGTACCAGGAGACAGAATCTCACAGTCCTGGAGTCAACAAGGCTAGGCTTTGCTAGCCTAAGTTTGAAAGGCTGATTCAGAGCAAACATTAGACAAGCCAGAAATTTAACAAAAAGTGGGAGCTCCATAGATGGACTGAGACACAATATCCACACCTGAGAGGCTGACTGCTGAACTATGCAAAATGAAGGGAGGTGGTGCTGAGACAGCAGAAGGAAAAAGTGAAAGACAAGTGAGACTTGAACTGGCTGCAAATTTGAATGCATTTTACAAGCTACACACAACTCAGTGGGAAGAGAGTGGCAGCCTTACAAGCTCAGGTTGCCTGTATTAGTATTAGGCTGCCATGCAGAGTACAATAGACTGGGTGGCTTAAATACTACAAATTTATGTTCTCACAGTCCTGGAGGCAATAAGTCTGAGATGAAGGTACAGGCAGGACTGGTTTCTCCTGACGCCACTCTTTGGCTTGTAGATGACTCTCTTCTCCCCGTGTCTTCACATGGTCTTCGCTTTGTGTGTGTCTGTGTCCCCTTCTTATAAGAACACCGGTCAGATTAGATTGGAGCCCTACCACATGACCTCATTTTACCATAATTATCTCTTTAAAAGCCCTGTTTCAAAATACTGTCACATTGTGAGGTACTAGGATTAGGACTCCAAGATATGAAGTTTGGGGGAACACAAACACAAAGCCCCTAACACTCTGTCCTTGGGCACCCTGAAATGCACGTCCTTCTCACATGAAAAATACATGAATTCAATCTCAACTCTCCCAAAGTTTTAACCC
>NW_012149019.1:141343-142645 GCF_000956105.1 Propithecus coquereli
TAAGTCTGTAACCTTCCTTCATTTCATACTGTCTGTCCCCTTCAGTCCAAGCTGGCAGTATTTCCACTGCCATAACCCTCCCTCTATTCCTGCCTTCTGCTGAGAGGGCCGATGGGATCCATAAGTCAAATGCCTATAATCTCTTGTAGTAAATTGTTACACAGGCATATCCTGATGTTTTTTCCAGAACACATTTTATCATTTTTTGCAATATGAATAAACTGAAAATTTTCCAAATTTTCAAGTTTGGTTCCTTTCACTTAATAATTCCTTCTTTAATTTATCTCTTTCCTTTCACATTTTGCTATGTGCAGCAAGGAAAAATCAGAGTGTACCTTCAACACTTTGTTTAGAAATATATTCAGCTAAATAAGCAAGTTGATTCCTTACAAGTTCTACTTTTCACAAAACAGTGGAACACAATTCAGCCAAGTCCTTCCTCTGCTGCTTCACGAAGGCATAACCTTTCCTCTAGTTTCTAATATATTTCTTACTTTGATCTGAGATCTCATCAGAAGTACCTTTAACATTTATATTTCTACCAGCATCCTGTTCATGATGATCTACGTATATTTCTAAGACAGTAGAATTTTCCCCTATAGTTCTCCTCTTTTCTTTTTGAACACATAAAAGAACCACGTGTAATGTCCATATTTCTACCACCAGTTTCTTTAAGGAAATCTGGCTCTTTCTAGTATGTACCTCAGACTCCGTCAGCCTCTACTAATTACCCAGTTCCAAGGTTGCTTCAAGATTTTTAGGTACTGTTACAGCAGCACCTCACTTCCCAGTACCAAAGCTATATTAGTTTGCTACAGTTGCCATAACAAGTGCCACAGACTGGGTGGCTTAAACAGTAGAAATGTATTTTCTCGTAGTTCTGGAAACTAGAATTCTAAGATCAATGGGCCAGGGGGGTTTATTTCTTCTGGGGCTGCTCCCCTTGGCTTGTAGATGGTTATCTTCTCTCTATGTTTTCACGTGTTCTTCTCTGTGTTGTGTGTGTTTGTGTCCAAGTCTCCTCTTCGTATAAGGACACCGGTCAGATCAAATTAGGGCCCTACCATATGGCCTCATTTTACTTTAATTATCTCTTTAAGGCCCTATCTCCAAATGTAGTCACATTCTTAGGTAATGGGGTTAGAATTTCAACATATAAATTTTAGAGGGGGGCAAAATTCATCCCATAAAGTACCTAAGTATAATCTATACTCAGATAAATGGCTGATAATTGAACTATGTAGATCTACAGGTAACCCTCTCAGTGAGATGGACTAGAATTTAAAGAAAAATAAAATGAGC
>NW_012149019.1:143200-144723 GCF_000956105.1 Propithecus coquereli
TGAACTAAGAAAAAGTTTGAAGAAAAATGAACAGAAGTTCATATATCTGTGAGAAAACACCAAGTGCCTATCATATGTATAATGAGATTTCTAGAAATAGAGCTGGAAAAAAATCAGGCAGAAAAAAAATAATTCAAAATATAAAGGCTGTCAAATATCCCAAATTTGATGGAATATTTTAGCTTGCAGATCCAAGAAACTCAACAAGCCTAAAACAGGATAAAAGCAGATAAATAAACCTAATACATTGTAGTCAAATTGCTGAAAAACAAGTATAAAAAAAGAGTATCTTAAAGCATCAAGAGAAAGTGATTCTTCACATACCAAAGAACAACATTCGTTTAATGGCCGATTTCTCATCAGAAGTTCCACAAATAGAGACAGTGAATAGTGAATGAAATGACATATTCAAGTGCTAAAAGATTTTAATAATTTGTAAGCCAAGAATTTCATATGCAGTGAAACTATCCTTCAAAATGAAAATGAGATGAAAACATTCTCATATAAACTAAAACTGAGAGAAGCCATTGCTCATGGACTTGTCCTTAAAGAAATACTAAAGCAAGTCTCTAAGACTAAAAAGAAATCCACAGAATTAAAAACTGTAATTATGTGGGTAAATGTAAAAAAAGTTTGCATGTACATATACATACACATATCTTACAGCAAATATTGGATTCTGAATGGTTGGGTACATGGCATAAATAACTGAAAGCCACATGGCACTGATAACATGGAAGGTGGAGGACAAGATTATTTTAGTGCAAAGTTAAAGTAGATTGTGACAAATCAAGATGTATATTACCATCTCTAGAAAAACCACTAAAATTAAGTAAAATTATATCTGAAACATCAACACAGGAATTAAAATAATTGGTAATTTTTTTTAAAGCAAACAGTACAGAAAACCAGTGCTACCAAAACAGCTTGATGTGTAGAAAAGGAGAGCAAATGAAGGACGTAAATGCAAGCATATCAATAATTACATTAAATGTATATGAACTAAAATTTCAATCAGAGGCAGAGATTGTGGAGCTGGTTTAAAAATCAAGATCTAGTAATATATTGCCTACAAGACAAGTACCTTAAACTCAAAGATACAAATATATTGAAAGTAAAACAATTGAACAAATATATATTATGTAGATAACCCTAAGAGAGCTGGAGTAGCTATTTTATCTCTCAACAATGAAAATGGATAAATTTTGCTATGTTCACAAAAGGCAATTGTGTACAAAAGAAAAAGTGAATTAATGCCCATTGTGCACATAAATGTGACTAACTTCATGTGTTATTTTGAGTAAGAAAAATAAGTTATAGAGGATACACAGAGAATTGCTCCATTTGTATAATATATAAAAACATACACAACCTATGCTGTATATTTCAAGGAAGCAAACATATTAGTAAAATTATAAAAATGCAAGGAAATATTAAACATGAAAATTAGAGAAGTAAATATATTTTGTGAAAAACTATTTTATATTTTTAAATGTTCACAAGATCAATATTTTTAATATGAT
>NW_012149019.1:144773-146571 GCF_000956105.1 Propithecus coquereli
CACATTCTTGCAATAGTGAATTGTGCTGCCATAAAGATTCGGGTGCAGATGTCCTTATCGTAGAGTGTTTTGTGCAATTTTAAAGAGTTTTAAATTGCGGTAATCCAGTGTTCTTTTCAAACTCCACAATGGCTTCATCAGGAGATGTTTAGATATGTTGAATATTAATTTTCATCAGACTAAAAACTAAATGAATTGAGGCCTTACTGAACATATAAGAAAATTGAGATCAGTATTATCCAGCTAGCTCGTACCTATTTCTGAGACATCCTACAAGTATAGTTGACTTTTGAATAATCTGCAATCGACAATCTGCATATAACTTTTGATTTCCCCAAAACTTAATTACTAATAGCCTGCTGTTGCCCAGAAAACTTACTGATAACAAATTGTCTATTAACACATAGTTCATATGCTATATGTATTATATTAATATACTGTATTCTTATAAAAAGTAAGCTAGAGAAAAGAAAATATTATTAAGAAAATCATAAGAAAGAAAAATATATTTACTATTCGTAAAATGGAAGTGGATCACCATAAACGTCTTAACGTCTTTATCCTTGTTGTCTTCATGTTGAGCAGGCTGAGGAGGAGGAAGAAGAGGAAGGATTGGTCTTGCTATCTCAACGGTGGCAGAGGCAAAAGAAAATCCACCTAAAAGTGGCTTGTATAGTTCAAATCTGTGTTGTTCAAAGGTCAACTGCAGTTATTTTTATTTAAAAAAAATGTGGTATTTGCTTTAAGTACAAGAGTAACCTTGAATGGAAATTAAAAACACAAAAGTAATCTTGAAAGAAAATTAAAGACATGCAGACATAGAAGATTATCAAGCCTTCACATTTTGTTTCCAAATTCATACGCAAATAATAGTCTTCATCTTTCTTTCATGTCCCTGATGGAAGGAGGCAGTCTTTTGGCCTTGATTATAAGGTCATGAGGGTACCTCTACACTTCCTTCTACCCTGTTGATTAATACTCAAGAGTATGAACCCATTTTCAGTGGCTAATATCAACGCTCTCGGTATGAAGCCTCCTGGGATATTTTAGAGAGAGGTAGGATCACTCCCAGGGCCACCTACATGTGACCTCCCTACCTTTGTTCCCTGTGCATGGAGATCCCTTGATAGATATAATTGGGTGTTTCAACCCTCTTGAGCTACTCTTTCAGTATGTAACATTAAATGAAATGAGGTTCTTTCTCCTGTGTGCCCATCTTTTAGTCACTGCATAATCCTTTGTATACTGTAGACTCTGGGGGATCTGGGTGGTTTATTCTTTCTCAACCTGTAGGTTTGCATCAATAAATTATGTTATAACTAGTGCCATGTGACACATGGTGTGAGTTGTCTTTCACTGCACACATGAGTTATGCACTATTCAGGAGCCGATTAAACGATGTATCCTACAAAATATGTAGTAATATATAGTTATAGAATAAGTGTGCTATTTTGCTGTACAAAATTTGCTATTTAAATGTGTTAAATAAAAAATATATCCTCATTTGGATAGACGGAATTCATTTTTAGCATGAATTCCAAATAAAAAGTAGATTTTTCTATTAAAATTAGTAACTGGATCCCTCCCCTTGAACACATCAGGGCAGAAAACATGAATGGCACCACACAATGGAGATGTCCCCATGTAAATGGAGAGACAAGGTATCACTGGATTAGTAACTAACCTCAGTAATTTTATGATCATATTGGAAGAAATAGTCCTTAATAATATTATTGATAAAGGCTAAGTTTAAAATCAAAATTTTTATCAAAATGGCAAGATAAAAAATATTTTTGGA
>NW_012149019.1:156844-159012 GCF_000956105.1 Propithecus coquereli
AGAAATGAGAGGGATGGGAAGGGATCCTAAAAACTAATAAAAATACAAACAGAATTATTTAAAGTATCCCAAAGGATTTGGTGCCATTCAGGATTAAGAAAATTTATCAGACTGTCCTCTTCCATTGATCACGACTTAAAGTCCAGGACTCTGAAAATTGAACAGTAGCAGGCAGATTGGGAGTGGAGTCAGAACTTTAAAAATGATTGGCACAGCAATGAGTTTACTGGGTTTTCTCTTTCTTTTGTGTTTGTTTGTTTTCCTCCTTTATCTTTTGGCTCTGATTAGAAGGCAAGCTGACTCCTGGAAGGGACGTGTACAGTGCCTGAGGACACCCAAACTCTTAAGAGATAGCCACTTTTTCTAGTGAGATCTGTGAAAGGGTATTTTGCAGGCCAGTGACCACAGCGATTATCTTGTGTTATCCTGCCTTTTGTTTCTTCTTTTTGTCTTCTGCCTCTGCTCTCAAGCCAGTGTAACTCACAAAGCTTCATTGCTGCAGAAGTGATAGCAGCACTAAGGGAGTAGACATCCTGAACCCCAAAAATCTAAACTTTCTGTCAGGCCAGAGGTGTTAGGAAAGGGTCCTGTGGTCCAAAGTGTTTGTGGGAAACCCCCATAATTTTTCTCTCTTTTTTTTTTCATCTCACCACTTCTCTCCAAAATTGACCCTTTTCATGGGAAAAAGAATGCAACAACAGATCTTCGCTAGAGGAGAGGAAATAGAAGCTTTTGGAAACAGGAAAGTATTGATAAAAGCACAGAGGAGAGATGGGTAGAGAAAGTGATATCCTAACTTTGTCTATGAACCAACATAAGAATTGGCTCACCTCCGAATGGTGCATGTGAGGGAAATACATAATGAAGTGTAGCAAAGCCTTTGGAACTCAACTAGAAGTAAACTGCATCCCAGTCTCACATGAGCCAGTGAGGGTCACATGCATGGGATAGACACAAACCAAGCAAAAGCTTTGAAAACCGGAACCATTGCTCAAGAAGACGAGGGAGAACTTGCAACCTGAGCATAACCAGCTTGATTGACAAGAAAAACAATTCTGAGTTTCACACAGCACATATTCAAAACACCCAAGATACAATCCAAAGTTAATTAACACATCTAGAACCAAAAATCCTGACAAATTCTCAAGTGAAAAAAACAATAAACATATGACAAACCCAAGACCGCTAAGATACTGGCATTATCAGATAGATAGTTTAGAGCAGTTATTATACCATGTGCCATGACACAAAGATAAACAATTTTGTAGTGAATGGAAAGATAAAAATTCTCAGCAGAGAAATTAAAAGTTCCATAAATGTAAAAACATTATACAGTTTATAATTTAGAACTGAAAAATATGGTATTTAAAATTACAAATTGAGTAGATGGTTGATAGTAGAATAGAAATGACAGAGGAAATTCAGTGCACTTGAAAATAGATCACTAGTTAGCATCAAAAAGAGAAAAATGATACTGAAGGGAAAACAACACCACAGAGATCTGTGGGTCAATATCAAAAGATCTAATATTCATATCATTGGAGTCTAGACGGAGAGGAGACAGACATTTTTATAGAAAAAAATACTTGAAATAATGGTGGAAAACTTCCCAAATTTGGTGAACGACATAACAAACTCAAAACCCATACACACACACACATCATAATTAAACTGCTGAAAACCAATGATAAAGGAAAAAAATTACGAGCTGCTAGAAAATAAAGTACATTACACATAGAGGAGTGATAAGTTGACTGGTAGCATGTTTCTCATTAGGAACCATGAAGACCAGAAATAAGAGGAATGGTACTTTTATGATTACACTCACATGTGGAATCTAAAAATTTGTTCTCATAGAAGCAGAGAGTGGACTAGTGGTTACCAGAAGATGGGTAGGGTAGGGGTTTGGAGGTTAGGTGAGAGATTGGTCAATGAGTACAAAGCTACAGTTAGAAGGAACAAGTTCTTGTGTCCTATTGCATAGTAGGATGACTAGAGTTAACAATAACGTATTTATATTTCAAAAGAGCTACAAGAGAAGTTTTTCAGTGTTCTCATCACAAAGAAATGGCAAATGTTTAAAGTGACACATATGTTAATTACCCTGATTTGATCATTACACAATGTGTACATGTATGAAAACATCAGTTGTGCCCCATAAATACAGT
>NW_012149019.1:159062-160461 GCF_000956105.1 Propithecus coquereli
CTTAAAAAATTTACCAACATCTTTACTTGTAAATTATGAAAATAATTTTTTGCATATACAAATTTTCATCTTTAATAAAGAGATGATGTCACTCATTGTATTAACATCGTTAATAGTTTATTTATTTCTTTGTCAGGAGAATTTATTTTAAACACATTGTTTTCATGAGCAAGACAGTTTTATTCTCATACCAAATCTTAGTTAATGAAATCTTTCACATTCTACAGGAGAATTTATGTAACTTTCCATAACAGTTTATTTTGATTAGAGACAAAAGTTATGAGATATTTCAGGTGTCTCATTTCATAACTTAAATCTGATGGAATATATGTCCAAAAATATATAATGATATTTTTGGGAAAAACGAAAGTTTAAATCACTCACTTATCTCCTTTTGTCAGAGCTTTCTCATTTAGTTAGAACAGACTTAAAAGTCTCTTGAAATAACAATACTATGAGTTTTCTTGAAATATGTTATTCTTTGTGTTTCAGGGTCTTTATGTACAAGGGGGCTATGGTTTAGTAGAGCCATTCTTAGCTAAATCAAGTAACACACCACCTATAATGCTTAGCACCTGGTGACTTTGTAAAAGTTATGTCTTATTGTCCCTGCAGTGGTGAATTTTAATCGTATATTTTAATAATATGAATGCCTCAAGCAGTGATTTTTAATAATTCCTTTGCCTTATAATGATGCTATTATAAAAAGTATTTCTTTATGTATCGATTCACTACATTAGGTTATAGCAGTATAGTTTGGACATAATCACAGAATTATAGACCAAATATTTTTCCCTATCATTTTATTCAAATTTTAAATAAAACATGAATAAACGTAGATCCAGAAATATTACAGACATCCCAATGCCACAAATGAGTAAAGTTTAAAGCCACTTTATTAACCACGTAGAGCAGGCAGCCCCAAGGAACATGGAGGAAAATATAAAACTTAGTCATAAATTTGGGACCTCAAAGGGCTATTCCATTAGGGAAAGGGTGAGTAAATAAGCTATTTCTCCTAGTCTACTTAAGTAGCCATAAAGAATCTCTCTGTTGAAGTTTACAAAAAGGAAAGAAAAAAAATGTCACATGGGAAATTAAAACCCCTAAATTAGTATGAACAGATAGTGGTAGTCTAAACTTTACACCACTCAATGCTGAAATGACCTAGAAAAAGTAAATATACACAGGAATCCATGGTGGTAATGTGAAAGAGAAAAAACAAAATCTATCTGTATGGAAACTTCCACACTCGGTCTAAGGAATGTCATAAGAAGAAAAGCTTCAATAAAAGTGGGTTAAACAACAACAACAAAAATAATTAAACAGGAAAAAAATGCCAAAGCTAAGATCGGTTATGAACAAAACTAGCAGAAAAAAAAATAACAGGAATATATAT
>NW_012149019.1:160511-161622 GCF_000956105.1 Propithecus coquereli
ATTCTGGATCAAATATTGAATTTCCTCAAGCTCCTTTTTCTACCTTGAAATTTTATCACTTTTTTATTCATCTGTTCTAAAATTTATTTGAATGTCTGTATTTATTTTTTACTTTTTTGAACACATGGATTTCATATTTATCTAGAGCTTCTGTTGTTCATTTATTTTATTGATTTTTCTTCCTTTTGGATATTGTGTTTTCAGTTTCCAAGACCTTATTTTTCTGGTTGCAACTTTAACTTTACAGTATGCAATTTTATAGATTCAGTAGTCACCAAGATCTCTTGAAATGTTTTCAAATTGTCTTCTGTTTCCCGCTTTATTTCTACTTCCTCTGAGTTCAATTGTTCCATCTGCACATCCTCCTATTTTTCAAATTTCATGCTTTTAATTTGCCTTAAGTACGGGAAAAACCCTTCTTCTTGCTTATAGCTCTAAAGAAAAAGTGGTTCAATTAGTAGACTGGTTTTCTGTGCCGATAAGTAGGCCAAACTCATCCCTCCCTGAACTGAGACCTGTATAGTGTCAATTGCTTGTCTAAGGGAAGGTTCTATGGATGTAGTGAAAGAGCAAGAAACAATTACAGAAATGTTTAGTAGTCAATCATATTAGCTGTGTGAGGGTCTAGCTATGCTTATTATCTATATCCTTTATTTATTTTTGTTTATTGTAAGGAGGTGAATTTATTCCACTTTGACTCTATTGCCCTTTCCAGTTCCCCACCTTGGGTAGAACTTTTACTGATTTAAGATCCCATTTCAAAGTGTTTCATCCTGGGGTAAAAGAATAATCCTGTTATTCATAGGGAAAGGTATGGATCCCACTCACTCCACTCTTCTGTAGGTAGGCATTCAGTTAATTTCTCTAAGATTATCCTACAACCAATTTTGAAATTTGAATTGCTTTATGAAATATTTTCTACATAAAATAATGTAATTCAAATTTATATGTTAGAAAATGACAGTGTCATGTGTAGGATCAGTGACCCCGGACCAAAGCCAAACTTCCTGAGTTCACAGTTCAATCCCAGCCTTATAGATATCCTCAAATTCTTCATTTTTAAAAGTGGTATAATGTTAGTGTCTAATGCATGGGAATGTACTGTAGAGTA
>NW_012149019.1:172922-174330 GCF_000956105.1 Propithecus coquereli
GGGGGATAAAGAGACCAATGTGGTTGTAAGTTCCTAAATATACATCAAGTGGTAAAATATTAATAAATTTAAGCAGATTATGAAAAGTAGCTATATATGTTTTATTTCTAGATCAAACACTTCAAAAAATGACAAAGAAATATATCCCCAAACCAATAAATACATGAATAACATGAAAAATATTCAAGTAATCCAAAAGAAGTCAGGAAAAGGAAACAAAGGGGAAAAAAGGTAACAAACAGAAACCAAATAATAAAATGGTAGAACTACGTCCAAACATATCAATTATCACATTTAATATAAACGGTCAAAATGTATTGATTAAAAGACAGAGATTGGGCCAGGCATTGTGCTTCATGCCTGAAATCCCAGCACTTTGGGTGGCCAAGGGAGGAGGATTGCTTAAGGTTAGAAATTTGAATCCAGCCTGGGCAACATAGCAAGACCCAATCTCTACAAAAAATAAAAACATTAGTCTGGTGTGGTGGCATGCACTGTCATTCCTAGCTACTCAGGAGGCTGGAGGAGGAGGATCGTTTGAACCCAGGGGTTTGAGGCTGCAGTGAGCTTTGGTCAGGCCGTTGTACTCCAGCTTGGGCAACAGAGAAAGATCCTGTCTCAAAGGAAAAAAAAAAGAAAGAGAGAGAGAGATTGTTGGATTGGACTGAAAAAAAAAAAGGCACAACTGTGTTCTGTCTATAAGAAACCTATTTTAACATAATGGCATAGAATAATCCTATTGTTTAAAAAGAATAGGCTATCAAAAGAAATACCATTCATATATTAACCAAAAGAAATCCCCAGTGGTTATATAATATCAAAGTGATTTCCACACAATGATAAAGTGTTAGTTTACCACGAAGATATAAAAGTTCTAAATGTGAACACACCTAACAATAGAGCTTCAAACTACATGGGCAGGGGCTTTATTAATAATTGCCCCAAACTGAATACAACCCAAATATACTTCACCTTTTAGTTTTATTTAAAAATTGGGGTATTATGTGTAATTGAATACCACTTAGAAATTTAAATGAATAAGCTAGTGATAGGTGTAATGACATAGACAAATCCCAAAATAATAATGTCATGCATATTTCCTACATATTATTCTAACAATGAAAAAAAGCATGACCTCAAAGGATTCATACTGTTTGATTCTACCTATTTGACTTTCTGAATTAAGTGAAACTATAGGCATAAAGAGCAGATACATGGTTTCCAGAGGTTGGTGGAAGTGTTTTACTGCACAGGGAACCAAGAGAACATTTTGGAAAGGACCAAACTCTTCTGTATCTTGACTGTGGTGATGGCCACATGACTATTTGTCAAATCTCCCAGAACTGGACACTGAACAAACAGGGAAATATATTGTATGTATATTTGAAAAATAAATTTTAAAGGAGCA
>NW_012149019.1:175749-199819 GCF_000956105.1 Propithecus coquereli
TTTTTGTTTCCTCTAACATTCTTTTCCTGGCCTTGTAATTTGCTCACAGCACAATGCATAACAGCCAATATGAACACGAAGCAATAAAACACAGAGGGTGTGGTTTTTTTTAAGGAAGTTCAAATGGAGGCGTCAACTAGTAAAAAGAACTGAGTATTTCTACATATTCTATAAAAGATTTTTCTTATTCCTGGAGGTGTAAAGAAGGGCCTTCTTCATATTACCATGGAACCCGTAATGGTGTGTACATGGCAAATTGTGGCCTTGATTCAATTCCTTTAAAAAGATTCCTGCTTTAAAAGAACTGCCTGCATTTGAAAATACAAGTTACAATGCCACTTGTAATGGCAGCAATATTATTCTGAGTGCTTTTCTTCAATTTGATCTTAAAATAGCTTTATGGAATTATTTTTTTCTTTAAAAACCTGATATGTAAAAAAAGACAGCTCCTTCACCTTCTACTTGAGAATTTCTTTCTTTCTTTCTTTTTTTTTTTGCAAAGGAGCTATGGTTAGTCTTTTGCCTCCAGACTGTGTCAGATAGAATCTCAATAAATATAGAATAAACCTGCCTGGGAAATGCACCCCTAATTAACACAGTGACAGGGCTGTCTGCTCAGTTCCTCAAAACCTTGTTACTGTGAAATTAGTCTAATCAATATTGTTTTTGAGAAGCATGTTACTGTTACTGGTATGTTGAGAATCAATGGGAAAAATGCAGTTTCTACTAATATATTATGAGCTGAAATCAACAGAGTCAGATAGACCATACTAAAGTAAATTAAACCCAAATTTTACTCCAAACAAGTTTGGATATTGCTTAAGTAAATAAAAAAAATGCTAAAGTAAAAAAAGAAAAATTATATACACAGTGAAGATAAAATGTGGTATGTTAGCACGAGGTCTACCAAATAGAAGATTTCCAACAAATCATTTTGGTTGATCAATTTGTCAATTTATCAGAAATTGATATCTTTCTTTCTAACAATAACAATGATGATTTGAGGTAATATTGCATCATAGGATTCAAGACTGTGAGCATTCTGCTAGTGATAGACTTGTCTGTAAAGTCTGCAAGAACTATGAAATTATATAGGCTAATATTAAGGAAAAATACACATTGCAAGAGCTTGACCAGAAGTTGCTAATGAGATAAAATGTTAAGTGTCATTTTAAGGACCCATTCTGAAACTATGAATGTGTTGCTCAAAATTTGGCAAATACCTGTCTCCTTAGCTCAAAAGCTGAGACTCTTTAAAATAAAATTTGAGACTTTGTGTTTGATATAATTCTTGATACACAGAAGAATCCATATTTTGTTTATCTACTTTCTTCAAAGCAATTAAATTATACAGCATTTCTTCATTTGTGTACTTATGATGAATTTTTATTGATCCCTACAAAGAAATAGTTTTATTTCCTGTTTGTATACAAAATGCCTGATTCCAATTAGTTTTTTAATTAACCTTTCTGATGTTTCCATGCATCTACTTCAGATTAATAAATGTAACCATGGTTTTCTGAAGACATCTTTGATCTTCACATTTAAGATAAAATCCCACTTTGTCAAGTACTGAAATGTACAAACATTATCTTTAAAAATTCAAGTAAATTAAATATAGTCCCTGATAGAATGAGACACAGAAAGCCTCAAATAATTATTTGTAACATTAATGAACAAGACAGAGCCCTAAGTAATCTAGAGATAAAGATAAAATATTTACTCTAATTGCTAACATCAAAGTATATAAATATTTAAGAATGCCACAGCTAGGAATACTTTTTCAGAAAATGCAAGTAAATATAACGGTAATAATAACAGTAATAAACAACATAATAATTATTTGTGCTGTCCCTACAATATGTGATTCACTGATAGGAATACATTATGTATATAATAAACTCATTATTTCTTTTGATAATCTTTGTGGTGTTCTTACAGTTTATTCTCCTTAAAGGTTAGAGAATCGAGCTATGAGTGACTTACAAACTAACACAAGCAGTGAGTGAGAAACTAGCTTTCTGCTTCAGACCCCAGTTAGTCCTTTGAGATATCTTCAACCCTTGGCCTTGTAAAGATAAAGTTATTTTACATTTAAGTATGATTCAAAATAAATAATTGACTGATGGCAATTCAAGCACAGCATATACATGATCTCCTCTTGAAATATATGAGGGTAACTTTTATTTACATGTGTTTAAAGATGATTGAAATTTGAATGGTTAATCAACAAAATCGGAAAAGTTTTAAACCAAAAAATCATTTCTGTTGTGTATCTTGAAGCTGTCAAGTAACAAGTGTATTGAATTTTAATTAACAGAATTTATTTTGACAGTGCTTTTGGTGGGTAATATGCTTCAATTCTACATCTTGGGAAATATTTTTATTTCCACTTTTTAAATTATCTTCTACTTATCATAATTTTAAGGACCACATATTATTATTAAGCAATTGTAATAATACAGATTATCTGTTCTCCATGACTTTTTATTGTGTCTTCATCCGTTTTTCATTACTTCTACATCTACAACAAATTACCAAATTTATCATCAATTGTCCTTGATTGTACTTTGCATTGTCCTTTGTTTCTGTTTTGCTGTGTTGTAATTTTGATTTGTTTGCATTTTAAATTTATATAGTTATATTCACATCTTATTGATGCCATTTTTATTTATACTTGAATAGAGTAGAACAATTTTATAATATGTCCTATTGTATAGGAATATAAGGAATATATTTCAGGTTAGATATTCCCTGCTTCTTGCTTTGCACGTTTTCTCTTTCCTTAGGACCGAAGTGCTCGGGTGCACGCAAGTAGGGCCTATGGTGGGTAGGTGTCGGTCCCAGTTGGCCCCTGAAGGGTTACTTTTGTTTTGTTTTAAAATTTTGCTGTTTTTTTCTTTTTGTTTTTGTTTCTTGGCAAGATGCATCGGTGTGTTGCGTCAATGACAACTCATTGCCAGAGATAAATATTAATACGCATGTAATTCCCTCGGAGACTGCAGTGCTCAGACTCTGTGGGCTACGTGGTGAGCACCCCAAATATAAGGGAGTGAAGGAATCGAGGAGGTGAGTGGCGCCTCTTCAAACCGCAGGTTTCATGACACCTGAGTGGAGGGAAGAGGCAGAGCTTTAAGACAGATGAGGCATTGAAAGTTTGGCATTATATGGTCTGGGTTTTTGCCATCTGAAGGTGAGATTGTTCATTAATATTTGAAAATGTCCAAAAGAGCTAAGGGATCTATTATACAATCCAGTCAGAAATTTAAGAACCAGTGAACCTGCTTTGGAAGATGGTAGTTTTGAGAAAACAAAAGAAAGCTATTAGGGGATTTGCACAGACTGAGCCTCACCCAGGAAGGCATGCCTCTCTGATAGAGCTCCTGCTGACTTGAGACTATGTGGGCAAGGCGTTACAAATGACCTACACCTGGCATTTCACTTCTGGGGCAATTGCAGCAAGAAAAAGCCACTGCAATTTATATTAATTGCTGCTGCACCTAAAACTTCCCATTGTTTCACATCGTATAACCATTTATAGGTTGAAGTCCCTGGATTGACATTTAAATTCTAGCTACATTGCTGTTATTGTTCACACAATAGCACCTTATAATTAGTTTCTTTTTACCTTTTTTAAATAACAAAAATGTATTGTCTGATAGGTTTAAAGGCTAGAAGTCCAAAATCAAGGTGTCAACAGGCCCCTGATCCCTATGAAATCTGCAGGGGAGAATCTCTCCTTGCCCCATCCTAGCTTCTGACGGTTTTCTGGCAATCTTGCCATTCCTGGGCTTGCGCTTCCGTCTCTGCACCTCACGTGTCTGTGTCTCTGTGTCTCCTCTCCTTGTGAGAATACCAGTCATCTTGGATTAAGGGCTTATTCTACTCCAATGTGACCTCATCTTCACTAATTACATCTGTGATGACCTTATTTCCAAATAAGGTGACGTTCTAAATACTGGCAGTTAGGTCTTTTTTTTTTTTTTTCTGAAAACAAATTAATTGAGGTATAATTAATATGAAAGAGCTGCACATATTTAATGTGTACAATTTGATGAGTTTGGACATATCTAAATACCAAGGATACCATCAGCACAATCAACATAATAGACAAATCCAAGCCTTCCCATGTTTCCTTGCATCCTTTTGTTTTTTTGTGATAAGAACATTAACATGAGATCTACCCTCTTAACAAATTCTGAAGTGTGAAATACCATATGGTTAACTATATGTGTTATGTTATACAGCACAATAAGCTATCTTTTCAATTTTTCCTTTTCAAATGAAGATCACTCAAGCCAAAATTTCTCAAAGTGGAGTGTGAGTATGCAGAAGGAAAATTACTATTTTCTTTTGAAGATTTCTAAGGAAAAAATAATCACACTAAATTACTTAAAATGTAATGGTATGATAAATGGACATAACATGTAACGGAATAGAGAATCGGAATAAGTTTTGGACAAAAGTGGAAAGTCACAGATATCCTGATACAGCCTTGTGTGGCCCTGTGATGTGGGGTGCAGGCTGTGGAGGGGGTGCTTTCAATGGCTTGGGCCAATAGCGGAGCTCTCAAAATTGTCAAATACGAGGCCGCCTCACCACTAAACTGCCACAGTGTTTAAGACCCAACACTAAAATAAATCAAATTCTACCATCACTTCTTTGGAGATTGGAAACAAATTGACAGCTTATTTCTCATGTAATCACCAATTTAAAGTTGGATACAGTTGTTAAATCTTCCATATTCTTTTCCATTTCTCAAAAAGCCCGCATCACTGAATATTTGCTCATAAAATTTATTTACATTCCCTTTATCTTTCCCTTAAAGGAACAATCTTTTCCAGTGACAGGATGACCATCGTTATATCGCACAGAGAAAGGCAGAAGAACATGTTATAATGTGGGTGAACCATTAGACTTGTGAAAAACCTTTCGATTGGAAATATATGTATGAAACCTAAGAGAAAATATTCATCTTAATTCTCTTAATCTTCCCTCAAAATAGACCTATGTTTAGATGATTTTATTTCTACTGAATGTTTTACTCTTAAACTATATTATTTGTTTGAACATTTAGGTAGTTAAGATGCTAAGTTCATTAAAAGATATGTTTTCAAACATTTTCTAGGAAATACAATGTATATTAAAGTTTATTTTCCTGTCATTGAGTCATATGCCTTTTTCGTATGGTTAGGGTAGTTCCAATTTTTATGCATACACAAAGAGTGCGATGCGCACCATCTGGACACACTTGAAACTCGGACTTGGGGGGGGGCAAGGGCAACATACGTAGCCTAAACATCTGTACCCCCATAATATGGTGAAATTTAAAAAAAAAGAAACTTGGTGAAATTTTAAAGAGAAAAATATAATCTACATAAAGAGCAAGACAATATTTTTCATTGTAAATTTTATTGGTATGTTAGACACACATCAATGTGTGTGTGTGTGTGTGTGTGTGTGTGTGTGTGTGTGTGTGTGTGTATGAAGATGCATAAACTGGAAGTACATATATTGGATGACTTTTTCCTAAAATGTAAACAGTCTTGCAACTAACACTTGAACATGACAAGAATCGGAACATTGCCCGCACCAGAGAAACTCCTTTTCATGTGCCGACAAATTCACTCCTGCCCCTCCAAGGTAACCTCTTTCATGAAATCTCATGACAATATTCATTCGTTCTACCCGTCTTTGAGCTTTGTGTAAATGGAGTCATACTCACAGCACGCCTTTGTGTTGGCCTCGATCTTCTATCACTGGACAACCTCAACGTGAGGTTGATCCATGCTGATGAGTGTAGTTTTTTGTTTTTTTTTTCATTCTTATTGCTTTATAGAATTATATAACATAAATATATCACAGGTTTTTTTGTCATTCTCCTATTGATATTTGTTTTTCTCTCATTTTTGACTCTTTCTAATTAAACTACTATAAAAAATCTTCTGTGTTTCCTTTGGTGACCAGATCTACATTTATACGCCTAGGAGGGGAATAGCTGGAACATAGAATGTGTGTGGCTCAGCACAGCAGACGCTCCATTCTACATAAGTATGTGCACTATTTTCAGATTGCAGGAGCACTGTGTGAGTGTCTGCTTGCCAGGATTCTCCAACAATTTCATGATCTGCTCTTTGTGGTTCCATTTTATATTTTCCTGAGGGTAATTGAAGGTGAGAAACTTTACCGTTATTAGGAAATTTGGAATCCACTTAGTGAAGTGCTGATACAAAACATTTGTCTATTTTTTAATAGAGTTAAATTATGTTTGCTTATTTATTTGGAAGTGCTTGTTATATATTTCAGACATCTTTTCTTTGTGGGATATAAATACAGTCAATCCTCATTATTCATGAATTCTGTATTTGCACATTCGTCTACTAAAATGTATTTATAACTTCGAAATCAACACTGTGGTGCCTTTGTGGTCATTCATATACAAGTGCATAGCAGTGAAAAGTTTGAATGGAGTTTCCTTACACACACATTCTCAGCTAAGTTTGAACAAGGTGATGTTCTGCCTTCTTGCTGCAGCCTCGTACAGAGATAAGCAAATGATAGAGAGTGTAGAGGGTGGTGCATTTAGTGTGAGGAATTCTGGATTTGGGGACTGTTTGACGGGATGTGAATTGCAAATCTGGCATGTGTTAGGGAGGGGCCACAAATCAGTCACTTTGCACTTCTGAGCCTCGTTTTCTCAGCTGTGAATTAAAGAAAATAGAATCTACTTTAGAGTTTAAGAAGATAATTTCGGTGAGATTTTTATATATATAAATGCATATAAATATAATATATATAATTTTTCCAGATCCCATGAGCAATAGAGCAACTGTTCAATATTCACTAATTGTTTGTGATGATGTAACTACTTTGATTAATGAGAATTGACTCTACTGTAGAAATAGTCTCATAATTTGTGCTTGGCTTTTTACTCTCGTAATGATGTCTTTTGATTAATAGAATTTTTATTATAGTTTATAGAAATATATAATTTTTATACCTATGGTCAGTGCTTTTTGTGAACTTTTTAAAAAATCTTTGCCTATATTAAGGGCATAAATATATTCTCCTGTGTTGTATTATAAAGGTTTTATTATTTTTTATTTTAAATGTAGATATACAGTCACCTAAAATTGATTTTTACAGATGGTGTGAGATCAAGGCTAAGAGTTATTTTCTTTTACTGTATGGATGTTAAATTAACCCAGCCCAACTTACTAAAGGACCACCTTTTCTCGATGGCCCTTCAGTATTATTACTGTCATTAATCAGGTGACCGTATGTGTTTGGGTCTGTTTCTGGATTCTGTTGGGTTTACTGGTCAATTTGTCAATTCACACACTAATATCACACTGTCTTAATAACTGAAAATTCATAATAAGATTTCATATCTAGTTTTGTGAGTTCTGCTGCTTCTTCCTCTCTTTCTTCATTTCTCATCCTTCCCCTTTCCTCCTGCTTCTCCTCATTTTCTTCCTTCTTACTCTATTTTTCCTTGTACAGGATTGCCCTAGGCACATTTTTTAAATTTTGCATTTTCAGAAAAAGAATTAGATATTTTAAAAGAATTTTAGATTTAAAAATACCTCCCAGATGTTGACCAAAATTACATTGTATCTATACTTTATTTTGAGAAGAATTGATATCTTCATGATATAAAATCTACCAAACCTTGAATGTAGTATGTCCTCCACTTATTTATTTTTTACTTCCATATAAAGTGTATTTCTCAATGTATAAGAATTCTACACACTTTTTAAGACTAATTCCAAGTTTTTGATGTTTCTAATCCATATTAAATGATTTTATGAATTCCATTTTCTATTTGTTGCTGAAAAATAGAAATAAATTTGTTTTGCCGTATTGACATGGTATGGGCCTTATGTTGCTAAGTTTTCGTGTGCATTAATTTATGGGATCTTTTGGATTTTCTTTGTGCGTAATCGTGTCATCTGTGAACGAATACTATTTGCTTTGTTTCTTCTTCTCTAACTCCCAAGCATTCTCCTTCTTTCCCTTACCCCACTGCACCGGCTATGCCCTCCAGTGCACTGTTGAACCTCGTGGTGACGGGGAGCCTCCCTGAGTTGTCCCTGACTGGCACAGACGTAGCTGTCACCGTTTCACCACTCGGCGTCATGTGGAACATGTCTGTGGATCTAGTCGTCAGATTAAAGAAAGTACCTTCTAATTTACTTTGCTAAGAGATTTTATACTGAACTATCATTGCATTCTATCAAATAATTTTCTGCATCTAAAATGTAATCATAGGCTATATTAGTTTTCTATTGTTTCTCGCAGGTCGGGAATTTAATATTTGTTTAATGATATTTCTGAGAGAGATACATTTTTTTCTGTGACTTTCAGCTGAAGTTTTTAATCTCCCTGTGGTATGTAGCTCTCAATTTTTTTTAAAAAAATCATTGCTTAAGTCCTCCAGCCTTCATGTGTATACAACTCTTCCGGATTTTACATCTCCCTGCAGTATGTGCAATGCCTTCCAGTCTTTCAGCCTCCCGGCTACCCCTCAAGATCAGCAAAGGCCCCCTGGGTGAGGAGAGTAGCCCCAGAAGTCATTTGATCTTGCGGAGCCGCCTCTCCAGAGAGCTCGTTGTCTGGCTCTGATCCTCTCTGCCACTCTCCGCTGACTGCAAATCAGTGATTTCTTTATTTTATCAGACTTTTCTATTGTGTCTGTGAAAGTCTGTACGAAGCCACCTATTTCATTTCAAAAGAGAGAAGTAAGACATCTCTACTTAATTTGTTTCAGACATTATATTAAACTATCAAATATTTTAGAGAAAATATCCCCATAATTTTATAGCAGTTTTATAGCGATTACTATATTAATCTTATCCCAAACACTTTAATTGTATCCATGTCATTTTTCCTTGATTG
This sequence comes from Propithecus coquereli, assembly GCF_000956105.1. Taxonomy (NCBI): domain Eukaryota; kingdom Metazoa; phylum Chordata; class Mammalia; order Primates; family Indriidae; genus Propithecus; species Propithecus coquereli. Next base: position 184,648 of record NW_012149019.1, read on the forward strand.
TAGAAGTACCTATCACACTTAGAAATAAAGGGAATTAGAGATGGGACGTGGTGTTTAACATTTTCCTTTGATATTACGTTATGCACATTTCTCTGCTATCTACATCTGGAATTTCCATGCCTCTTTCCTTGCTCAGCTCTGTATAATCAATACAGATATATATCTTTTCACCCTCCTAGGATTATAAATTGTATAAAATGTCTGCTTTGGAAATGGTTGATAGGTTGCTTCGTATCAACCTTCTACTGACAACAAGTATATAAACTGAGCCAGGTAAATTAAACATAAATACTTTTGAAAGGCTCATTGAACTGCCATGGCCTCAAAGATTTGTAGGGCAACAATCCAAGAGGAAAGGGAGCCTTGAAGAGGTGATCCCAATTTGGCACTGCCTTTTCTCCTTAAAGCATCTGATGACTTAGTGACAATAGGATACTGTGTCAGTGAGGATGGAGCTGACAGGATACAGGGGACAATTCCCTTTAGGAGGAACACAGAATGGTGAAATCATTTGGAAGAAAATTTGTCAATAGATATCAAAATTCGAAATACACAAACACTTGGAACAATTTCATATTTGTGCATCCAAATTGATAGATCTGAAATACGATGAAGGGAAAACAAAAGGTATGAAAAAAGTTGGCCACTGTGCCAATGTATACAATAGTTTGTAGCCTTTTTTGTAGCTCTCGTGAAACTGTTATGACATGAGGGGAAATGTACCGTCCTGAAGATATCTCCAAACACCTACAGGGCCAGGCAGGCACATAAAGGAGAGAAGCACAACAGAGAAAAATCACCTGCTAAAACTAATCAAACTTACTTTCGTATGTTTTGTTATTTTTATTACTCTTTTATGATGACAACGTTTAATAGGATGTAAGCAAATCTTTTTTCTTTTCATGCATGATTGATTTTTTCAAATTTATTTATTTATTTATGCTAAATTGAAAGATAAAATTATGTATATTTGTTATGTATGTATTTTAAAGTTCAAGAGATCTTATTGTATAGCATAGTGACTACAGTTCATGATGACATATTGTATTCTCGAAAAATGCTGACAGTGGATATTAAATGTTCTCACCACAGAAACGACAACTACGTGAGGTAATGCATAGTTTAATTAGCAAATCTTGTCTCATCCACATACAGAGACCCTGTAACACTGCAGTGAGGTAGGCACACAGCCGGAGGGAGGCCGAGGAAGCAGGCCAGTTCTCACCAGTCCAGGACAGGGCCAGCCAGGCTGCTCTGGGGTTGCTGATGGGGCAGCAGATAAGACCATGTCCCAGTCACCCAGGGAAGGTGGCCTGAGCTGTGGGAGAGACGTCACAAACAGGTCCTGATGCCGGGACACTTGGGCTTCAGGCCCTAGAGGACACCGCGGCTTCTGTGCCGATCGTCTTCCTTGGAGAAATGCCTGCAAAGCGTTCATGAGGTGCCACAGGGACCCCTCCGTGAGTCGCACCTTCCCTTCCTTCCCTGGCCAGAGCTTGGCCATGTGGCTCACTCCTGCCCACAAGAAATCAGCAAATTCAATGCAGGCAGGGGCTGGATGAACACCTGAGCTCTGGGACTCACCTGTGGGAACGCTGCCCTGAAGCCACGTGCGGAGAAGCAGCAGCACCCAGGAACACAGCCACGTGAGAGTCCAGACCCAGCTCGAGGAGGAGCCCACTGCACTGGAGAATTCCCACACTTACAGCAGTGTTGTTCGAGCCACTAAGGGATGGGTGGTTTGCTCCATGGCCATACTTAACTTAGCCTGCTCACCACCACCCAGGAGGGCAGCTGGCAGGGAGCCCTCACCCCTGATGCTGCGTCCCGGCATGGCCCCTTCAGCCTGCCGTTCCCCGCCAAGAGTCTGAAGTGCCCCCACACAGCCACAGAGATCCGCTCCTGGTCCTCAGCCCAGGCTTCTCCACCTCCTGTACCATTTGCCTCAGGAAATCCACACTCCTCTGCCCCTAAGAACTCCCAGCGTGAGCTCTCAACAAGCGAGTGTCACAAAGCCGCTCCATTCCACAGGAGGGGTGTTGGTGCTCAGCCCTACTTCAGGCCAGTGACAGCTGGTGCCACATCCACTGCCACACCCCTTCTAACCTGGAGGCCTGGCACTGCAGGAGATGGCTGAGAGCTCAAAAGATCTTTACTCTGGGAGCTCTTGTCTGCTTTACTGAAAGCCCTCTTCCCTGACACCACCACCAGGCAGCCGGCAGGAGTCGAAGTTTTGGAATTGCTAGGCAAGATGCTACCTTGGCATCAGGGGCCACTAAAGGAGCTGTAGGTCCTAATGTTTAATAGTGCGGGCTCTCAAGTCCAGCAGCCTACAGTTTAACCCTGGTTCTTACAATTAATAGTTTTGTGACCGTGTACAATTTTCTTATTGTCTATATGCCTCAGTTTCTTCACTCATAAATGGGATTAAGAATACCACCTACCTCACAGAGCTCCGCTGTGAGTTCAGTGAGCATACAAGTTGGTCGATGCCTGGCACTCAGCAAGCATTTAAAGCATGTGAACTGTTGTTACAGGTGCTCGGGGGCATGTCCTGGCTTCTGGGTGCCAGTCTGGTTGTTACTCAACTAGAGCCAGAAAACTGAAGTGGGACCGAAGACAACTGGGTTTCTCCCCAACCTGGAGAAAGAACTATAGTGAGCTGCTGCACTTCTTGTTCTGCCACAGAGCAGGGCCTCCACTAATTGACTGAGAAAGGTATTTGCATCTCGGTTCATAGGGAGACACCCCAGTTACATCATTGCGGTTGTAAACCAATGAATATACCACGCAATGCAACCAAGGAAAGAATAAATGTAAACATTTCATCTAATTCTTTCCTGGGAGGAAAACTACAACAATATCAAGATTTTTCTCTGTTTCCCTTTCCTAGTTAATTTTGGCAATTGTATTACTTTCATTTCCATTTTTCTGCCTGAATTAGTTGTTTGAGTACATTTCCAGCTATTGAAGGTTTGAATGATCTAAACATTCTACCACATCATGCTCACGCAAGCACAGACGGAGGTGGCCTCTCAGGTCTTGTGCACAAGGGCAATGCTGCTTTGGAGATAGTCATGACAATGAGGTCAAATCAGTACTATGCTCATTCAGAGGCAGCCTGTGATCCCAGTACTATCAAACCTTCCTGTAAAGGGTTATATACAGTCCAAGCACTGTCTGGTTAACTACACTTTACTTGTAAAATTACTGCTAATTTCAAAATTTCCTCAGGACTATAACCTGAAATAGTGCCCAGCTGACCTTCCATTTTTTTGTTCAAAGTCAAAACGTTCATAGCAAATATTTGTAAAAGCTGACAGAAACTTTTGTGGTACTACCTAAAGGAATTCACTGAATTATGTGGACAGGACAAAGAGAGTAAAGTATTATATACAGCATGTTGCTGAATCACGCATGCATCAAGTTCTGGCTGTGTTTTCTAGAATGGGCCGCTGAGCTGTATCTCTTGCAGGGGCCTTCCTCATGTTTTCTCACACCGCGCTCCTTTGACAGACCTATGAGTTGAGAACAAAAGCCAAGGCAAACAACTGCAGTAGCATTTTTCTGCTTGACAAAATCTAAACTGCAATAAATCCCATTCCTTGATGTTTGTTACCTTCATTAATTCCCTCTTAGTGTTATCATTTTCAAGAATTAAAGATATCTTTATTATTTACATTTCAGACCCAATTGTAAAGGGAGCTCTTTTGAACACGATGTTCAGGGCATTTTATCGGAAGACTCAGGTTCTCAACGGATGAACATACAGTGGGATTCAGCACCCACTTCCTGCCAAGGAGGATGAGAAGGCGATTTAAGGAAGATTGTAAATCACTAAGAAAGAGGGTAGTTAAAAGAATGAGACATTGCATAAACACCACGTGACTCAGAATACAAAATGGTGCCAAGGTATTTACATTAGTAACAATGAGATAATGCTATTGTTCTTTCAGACATATATGCTTAATCATTTATAAGAAGAGTTTCATAAAAATTCTGTCCATATTCATAACATTCTTTATGAAGTAGGTAGGGAGGAATGTATGCATCAATAACTTTTAAAAATGATGGATGCTTGTTATAGAATTTGTGTGCATGAGGGGATCTTGGAAAACTTCATTTTGCCTCAAGGAAAGATGTTTAACTCATCCTGGGCAGAGCAGCTCCCAAGGCAGGAGGGCTTAACAGAGACAGGAGGCTGTATGGGGAGGTATGACCTCTCTCAGCTGTCCAGCAAGCTTGTCTGTTAGGAAATGTTTCTTCTCCTGACCTTTAATCGTCATGCTATTGTCTGTCATCTTTTCCCCTTGATTTCTTTTGACCTCACCTGGCCAGGCCTGAACAACTCACTCGCCCTCCCCCGAAGCCTCTCAGCAGCAAGACCAAGCATCAGTCTTGGCCAGGGCTCAAGATCTCAGTCTTCCACGTGTTCAAAATCAGAAAAAAGTAAAATAAAATCTCACCACTGCAAATCATGGCCTCTGATGGCCTTGGGATCTGGATACCTGTGTGTCCTCGGGGTTGCCTTCTTCCCCACCCTTCACCTTCTTATTTAAGGAGGTCAGGAGCCCGTCCCCTCAGGGCTACAATCTGCCCAGAACCCTGTCCAACTCTGACAAGACCCTTTGAGATAATCGTCCTGCCTTTAATTTAGCTCTTGAGATTAGGGTTTGTAATCTTTCCTTAGCAAAATGCTTGCCCTTTGGGTGGATTGTGTCCCCTGAGGAGAAATCATACATCTAGTAGGTTAGGAGCACCAAGTCTTTTGCTTAGGGATTTTTGTGGTCTTTTACTAATGCTGCCTTATGACAGATTCTAGCTCAATTTGCTTCTGTTTTTTTATGACTGCTGCCTAAACCAAATATTAATTGAGACTTACGATAATCCTATATACCTGATTTTTCAAATTTTTATACAGTGGACTAATAGTTGTGGAAGATTTCCATAGGCATTTATGAAAACTTGCTCTGTGGTCCAATAGAGTTGTGAAAGTTTGCATGCTACCAGTTTCTTGGGAAAATCACAATATTGATTAGTATATTACAGACATTGATATGTCTTGGAGGAGAAAAACACGTTTAACTCATGTAAATCAACATTTGCTAAATTTATTTTTGCAGTAGACAAGTATTCAATTAATTATTAAGAATAATTATTCCATAAACTATTTAAGAAACAAATTTCTACACCATGTCTTGAGCTTTTACTATTTTGACTTCTCCCTTTTTATGCCAAATTCCGATTCCCATCAGGTTTAAACTTTTCTACATCCCCTTGCCTATATCCTTTGCCTTCACATTTCTTCTCACAAATCTGTCTACTTTTTGTGGTCAACTTTCTCATAACATTCTCACATCTATAGTATGTTTAGGACTTGTCCATCAATGCTTGACTTTTGTGCCATCCCAGCATGGCATCCACTTGACTGTGAAGATACCAACACATTTACTCACAGGGTGTCCTCTGCCTCCTCCTTCCTGTGATGTTCAGCAGTTCTCCTAGTCCTGAAAACACAGCTTCTGTTTTGTTTTGTTTCATTCATCCTAATAAACACCCCTCCTCCATTTCAGAAGCATGAGAAGTTCAGAGATTCTCATTTTTGTGGTTAAATGATCATATATTCAAAGATTCTCTCGACAAGAGGATAAATGGATGAGTTTCATCATTGAACATTCTCTTTTTGGCAAATAGCACATAACCTATTTTTGTGCCAGAGTCTACACATTTCCTTTTTACCTTCAACCAGAGTATCCTCATTCCTGGCTTTGTCTGCAAGTATTTTGGATGTTCCAAATTATAAGTCGTAGTCCTTCCCAACCTTAAACTATAAATGAAATACAGAATATTTTTCATAGCAATAGAAAAATATACATTTTTATCTTTTCTTCTGAACATTTATCTAGTTCCACTTGGTCATGTGGCTTCAAAAGCAGGTCTTGACAAACATATACCACCATTATACAGAAACTTACCTGGAAGTTGGGCAAAAAGTAAGCAAACATACAACCTACAAAGCAACAGAACTTTTCCAATGACTTCGAAAGAAGGAAAAGAAGCAAACAATGACTAGTTGGTGATTTATCATCTTGTTTATAGGGTATCCAGGCTGTTTTTAAGGAGAACATTTCACTCCATTTATGATTGTATAAATTATGGTTGAAGGCAGTTTTTGTTTCTCTCAGTTGCTGCAGCTGCGTGGGACTATGTTGAGAGAAATTTGATATAGTATTGACATTATTTTATGAAAGCTGTGTCAGGTTTTATTTGTGAAAATGACAGCTGAGAGACCTAAGTGACTATCACTTATTACTGAGAACATCAAAGGAAATAAATGGATGGGGATGAAATAGACTAAACTTGGGCCAAAAACTAAAAAGGAGGAGGAAAAAAGTTATGCTAATTTCTGTCATGTAAAGATACTGCTTCATGAGTAGTTCATTCTCTAATCACCTTTATCAAATGTGGCAGAAGACTAGTTAGTAAGAATAATAACCTTTCCAAACTAGACTTCATAAAAACATCTGGTGACTAATATTCAGTGTCTCTGATTTCTTTATAATTTTATATTTTTAAAAGCAGTTTGCTTTTCTTTTTCTTTTAAACTGATATAACTCCTATAAGATTTATACATGTGTTCTAGAAGGGGCAAATGGAAATATTTTAGAATAATAATTAGCAATTCTGGGTACAGTTAATTTGTTCCAAAAATACAGATAATCACACCAGTCCTCAATAAAAATATCTAATGGTGCCCTATTGCTAATGATGTAAAGCCCCTCTCTTTCCAGAGAATTCTAGGCTATCGGAAGTCTGGCCTCAACACTGATCACTTGCTATTTCTTTACTAAATCACAACTCTCTCCCTCACTCCATTCTTTCCAAGACACTCCAGCTTCCTGTCTCACCTGATTAATTTCCATTCCTAATAAATGCATTCATTTTGCAGGCTCTATGTCCTGTGCAGTTATGGCTAAGAACCAAGTGCTTCTATGTCTACAATGCACTTCCCTGAAAAATTTCACCCATCCTTCTCATGGGGTCTTAAAAACTTTCCAAATTTCTCCTCACTCCCCATATCTGTCCTCCTAATCATTCATGATCGTGGCCACTATCATCATCATCACCAAAAAAAACGATATCAAAAAAATTTCATTTTTATCATCCTCATATTTCTACCCCAAACTATCCAGTTTCCCTGGCTAACACTTAGGAAGTTTAGATGATCTCCTTAAGAAAAAGAACACAAAATTACATGTACAAAAGTCTTAGGTATAAAAATAAATATTAACTTAGAAAGAGAAAAGATATCACAATGAATTAAACATTTAGAAACCTGACAAGTACTACATAAATCACAGAATCCAGACAAATAACATAATATTTTCTTGATAAACTACTTGAAATATTTTTATATTTTTCCTCATTTTAGGTGCACACTTTTTGATTGTTACTTCATATGTAACTATTTTGAAATATAGTTCTTTTGTCAGGAAAATAGAAGATAATTCGGTCTTTCTCTAGAATGGTTGTTCAAAACATATTTGAGACGATGGATTTGCTAATCACCCTGATATGATCACTGTACATTATGTTTCAAAACACTACTATGTACCCCATGAATATGTACAATTATTATTTGTCAATTAAAAAAATTTAAAAATAAAATTAAAAATTAAAGAAAAATTACTGATGGTTTAGAACTTTTTTCCCACCCACACAACTCCTATTGGTACAGTTATGTAAATATTTACGGTTGTGTTAAAAATCTCCCCCAAATTTCTTTTGAATATGTGCTCCAAGAGTTGGAAGAAATTCCTATGTATTAGAATCCGTGCCTATAGTTTTCAAATCTTGTTTTCCATCCTTTATCACATATTTCCAATGCCCTACCCTCACCTGCTGCCAAGCTGGCTGATCCACAGGGGGGGTAGGGGCGTATTTCTGGAGCTCATTTCTCCTCTGCCCAGCAAGCAAAGACTTGAGAATGCAACTACAAACCACAAAAACAATAACACCAGAATACATGCATCCAACTTAAGTGTCCCATAGTAGTTCCCCAAAGGCCCACACCTACTGCAACACCAAGAATGTAAGGGGCAAAACGGTCTTAAAGAATCGCAGTTAAAATATCTTACCTGTGTAAATTATATATACAAAAGGAACAATTACTGCGGTGCCTCTCAGGGCCTTGAAAGGAGCAGATAAAAGGAGAAACCCTAAATCCTCATTAGCAGGGTAGTCTGTCCAGTACCAGAAGGTATATAAACCCCTCACCGATCCGGGAGACTGTTAGGATGTCTAAAATCCCCACGGCTCTCTGTGCTGCCTCCTGCCCATGGCTCCACTGCCCAGAGCCCAGAGCCTTCCTGGGCCCTCACTTCTCAGGTGGAGGACGGTGAGTGACTCTGTCTGCAGCCATTCATGGTAACCTCCACTTGACTCCTCTGGTCCCCATGCCAAGGGCGGTGAATGTGTCCCCTCCACGAGGCAGGCCAGCCTGGCTTCCCCACCGGCAATATGAGTACAGTAAAGCAGACACCGAGCCATTCTCTGCCTCATGAGGAAGGAGATCTATACCTCAGGATTCCAGAGCAAGTACTGTCCACACTGCCTTATAAAGCCACATTTACTGTATATTTGTTCATTAATAGTTATGAGTGTGTGAGACTTCCTTTTAACAGAGGTCTTTAAAGGAAAAAAAAAGTGGTAGAAAGTGCAACTTCATCGTTAAACCCACCCTGATACCCCAACAATCTGAGGATGCTCAACTCTCAGGTGCATAAGAAATACAGATTATGTAGAGCCACAGCTGAGAAGAAGATGTTATGAATCCTTTATTTACCAGCCACTAATGATTTAACGATTGGGTAGACTATTAGAAAATGGCCGTATATTGAGATTATCAATTAATATACTGGCCTATTCTACATTGTAGTTTCTGATTCATTAAAACTCGAACATTTCTAAACCTGTGGTACATACTTGGACTTTCTGAATAACAATAAATTAATGTTATTATTTAGTTGTTCCAATTGTTCCAGAATTTCAAATTTATTTGTACAAAAACATTTCTTATTTTAAAATCATAAAAACTTCATAAAAAATTGACTGGCTACAAAATTCTCCCCTGAAGGGAAGAATTTATTGGCTAGCAGAGAAAACTTGTCAGTGTCAGAGCCTGGATCTTCTTGGAAGAACAATTGAAACGAAGTTCAATCTTTGTCATTTTCTTTGTAATGAAAAAAAATTTAAAAGTTAAAATGCACAAGCCATTATAAAATGTTTAATAAAATGAATAGATATATTGTTAATGGTGCTTCTAATTAATCACAGAGCATAGTTAATCCTCAGAAACTTGGAAAAATATTTTAAATTCTATTTTCCATTTAAATTACAAATCATTATTGTTACATATAGACAATAAAAGAAGCCATATAACTTTGTCAAATGCTATTAAAATTACTATTTCATTATTAAATTATTATTTAAATTACAATTAATATCATTTACTGATTTTAACACAATTACAGGACAAGAAATTAAGTGCTACTATTTTCAAAGAAGTGGCTTATTTCAACACAGTAGGAAGAAAGTCAAGTATGAAAATAAAACAAGCCAGCTAATGCTCTATTATTTAACAACAGCTTGTTTAAACAAATATGTGAAATGCATTACTGTAGGGGGGAAAATATGGACTAAAGAAAAATAAAGGAAGTAGGGTGATTACCTTAAAGACTAATATTTGTTGAGCAATCTAGATTTTAATTTTTCTTAATTCAAATTTTTATATCTTTTACCAGAATATTATATATAGAACAAATATATTATTGCCATAATATGAAGGGATATTCAAGGAAATATGAGTATGTTCTTGTTGTTAAATGAATACTTTCTAGTCAATGAAATAAATGACTACAAAGCAAAATGCCTAATTTTCTAGGAAAATGTAACGACCTGAGTGTCACAGTGGTACAGAGTGGAGTGGCAGTCCTCACTTGAAGAGACTGAGGAAGGCCTCATAAAAGTGAGGATTTGTTAGCCAGGCGTGAATCTCCGGAATTGAGAGAGGAGGTGAAGCCAGCACCAGAGGCCGAGGAAATGTGATAAGCGTCAAAAAAGAAAGGAATGCTTTATGCTGTCGGTGGGACTGCACACTAGAACAACCTGTAAGAAAACAGTATGGAGATTCCTCAAAGAAATAAAAGGAGACTTACCATTCAATCCACTAGTCCCCCTACCGGGCATCTATCCAAAGGAAAAGAAGTCATTTTATCCAAAAGACACCTGCACTCGAACGTTTATCACAGCAAAATTCACAACCACTAATATGTGGAATCAACCTAAGTTCCCATCGGATCTTGAGTGGATAAAGAAAATATGATATATGTACACCATGGAGTACCACCCAACCATTAAAAAGATGAATTAACACCTTTTGCAACAATCTGGATGGAACTGGAGACCATTCTCTTAAGTGAAGTATCTCAAGAATGGAAAAACAAACACCACGTGTAGTCACTACTAAATTGGAACTAACCAATGAGCACACATGTGCACAGAGGGAAGTAAAACTTAGTGGAAAGCAAAGGCGGGGGCAGTGGGCAGGGGAGGGGAATAAACCAACCTAATGGGTACTATGAACACTATTTGGATGATGGGCACACCTATACCAGGACTCAAGCACTACAATAACAATCCATGTAACCAAAACACTTGTACTCCCTTAATATTTTGAAATAAATATATAAATAGATAAATAAACAAAAAGGAAGCTATTGCCAGATTGGATTAAAAAACAAGATCAAACTCAATGGTCCCTATGAGAAATGCACTTTGTTATCAGGCAATGTTTGTTGTAAAAGAAAAAAAAGGAAAAAAGGAAATGCACTTCAAATATAAAGACACTAATAGGTGAAAGCAAAAGAATAGAAAAAGATGTATCATGCTAATATTAGTCAAAAATTAGGAGTTACTATTAATATTGGACAAAGTAAATTTCAGAGATAAAAGTCAAGAAGATATCAAAATCCCTAACATTTATAACCTAAAAACAGAGTTTCAAAATGCATGAAGCAAAATTGATACAACTGTAAGAAAATATAGACAAATCCACAATTATAGTTGGAAATTTCAATAAACCTTTCTCAATAATTGATAGAATAAATGGTCAATATAATCAAGGACATAGTAGACTTGAACAACACCATTAACCAAGTTAACATGATTGACATTTATAGAACACTCCTTTCAACAGCAGCAAAATACACATTCCTTTCAAGCGCACACAGAACACTCACCAAGATATATTCTGGGCCATCAAAAAGTCTCCATAAATTAAAAATGATTCAAGTCAAACAAGAGATGTTCTCTGACCATGTTGGAATCAAATTTGAAATCAATAACAGAAAGATCCTCGTAAAATCACCAAATAAAGGGCTTCTATAAAAAAAGTAAATTGTCCTAAACGTATGTACACCCATAATTTGCTGAAATAAAAAAAAAAAAGTAAATTGATGTATTTTCAAAAATTAAACACATTTTCTATTCCTTTACCTATGCCCCTTTATAACTGAACTGTCCTCAGCATTCTCTGAGAACACAAAAGTCTAGTGAAAAAGAAACAAACATGAAGCAGAAAGATTGACAATTGGAGGCTTTAGTTTCAAAATATTTGTGGAAAAGTAGGGGAGAATGTTCCGTCTTTTCAAATATGAAATAGCTTGTATAGCACTTAAGTAACTTTTTCAACTATCAGCAAAAACATATCTCTTTGTCATGTTTTCTGATTGCTATAATTTGTAGAGGCTTATTTTCTCTATTATATGGTAACTGTGGACACTATTAACTTAGCAATCTTAAAATAACACAGAACAAGGTGACAGACATGAACTGGGAGAACAAAGTAAAACTTTCTATTTAGAGACTGATTCTTCAGAATACTGTCAGTGTGGCAGCTAGTCCTTATGTATTTATCACACACTTTCAAGAGCCATCACAATGGTGGGGGTCAAACCACCTCTGAGGAAATTCCTGGAGGGGTTCATGCCTAAGCCGGCCAGAGGGTCCTGCAATCCATACAGGTTGCTTACCTGTAGCGCAGGGGCAACTAACTGTCTCCCTTCCTCCTTCCTTCTCTCCCTCTCTCTCTCTGTCTTTCTTTCCTCCCTCCTTGCCTTCCTTTTTTCCTTCCCTCTTTTCCTCCTTTTCTTTCTGTTGGCTGCTTTAGTTAAATTTCATCTTCAGATCCTCCCAAAGTGAGCACATAGCCCTCATCAAAGGCATAAGGAAGGGAGAATGATTGATAAGCTCCTGCCCTGAGAAATAATGGAAAGGAAAGGAGTCTGCAACAACTTCTACTTGCTAACATCTAAGAGAAGCAATAGCTATAGACAAGAACCATAAGACATTTCTAATCTTGGTAACTTTTCCGTGTGTGCCGTTTGTCCTAAACTCTGCTGTATTCCTCGTGGTAATTAGCAGTATAGGCAAAGGGCTTCAGGAGCAAATACAAGTTTGATAAGAGGAAGAACATCCACACTCCATGGAAAGAGAGGGAAATTTCATCCTAAAAGGGAAAGGGGGCTAAACTCTTAGGATCTGCATCCAAGAATTAAAATAGGATGGCACGTGGTCATCCGTGACTGGGAAAGACCTGGGTGGAAATCTTCAAGCCTCACTTTGTTTTAGGTGAGAAGCCTGAGGACCGTGGAGGGAGAAGCCCAGTTCTGTGCTAGACAGATGGGGGTGGGATGGCTCGGGACCTGGAGTGGGCTGGAACCCAGCGCTCAGCGTGTCTGCACCTCAGCATATGGGGAGCACAGTCTGTTACGCTGTTTATGCTGCTTTTGCCCTTTACTTTCCATTCTCTTTTCTAACCAAGCAGCCATTCTCATTGTGCTTCTTTGTCTCAGGGAAAGTAGGGTGCACGTCATGAAAGACAGGAAAACAATCACTTTCCCTTTCTTTTTGTGGAAGCCAAGTTTAGTGAAGGGATTGAATTCGATTTTTTCAGAAGGAGGAGGAGAAGACAAAGAGCCTCGAAGAACTGCAGGCGACAGGAACAAGATCAGACAAATAGAGGTTAACTAAATTACAGTGGCCAAAGGGGCGTGGGCCTGAGTCTGCAGTTACTCCTCAAATTTCCTTAACCTTCCAGCTTCTATGAACGGTTCAGGAACTGGCCTAACCACACACTAGTAATGACGATGCTGAAAGTGCTGAAACCTTCAGCCAATCGTGTGTTAGCTTATCTCTGTTAACAAATGTTATTTCTAAGGAAAAGGCTGACACCACCTTGCTATACCTCCTCATTTTATCTTTAAAAATCTATTTGCAATTGCCCAACTCAAAGCACCTCTGCAATGTAGCTTAGAAATGTATTTCTTGGGTTGCAATCCTCAAATTTCACCCAAATAAACTCTTTACCTGTCTACCTTTGCCTCTGCTCTTTCTTTCAAGTCTATGCACTGGTGTACTTGGCAGGACTCAGAGTGACTGCCCCTCCCCACTACCTCATGTTTCTCTCTGAAAGTGGCACTTGGGACCAGCACAAACCCATTGTGCTCTTCATCTTCAGAAGTTCCATCGGGTGTTGCGGGCAGTCGTCCTGAATCTGGACCTCCCTTTCTTTGGTTGAAATCTAGATTTTATTTGGGCTATTTCTCTTCTGTCTCTCTCAGAACGAGGGTCTCTGTCTCTGATTTTCCTACGTAAAGCAAGAGATCAAAAGTTTTCCACCAATACACAGGTCTTGAGACAGCAGTTTGCTTTTGTTTTTGGCTTTGGTCTTGTTGCATTGTGACTTCTCATTTTGGAAACCTGACTTATTTCACTCATGACCAGCCTCTCTTAAATTCCCTTTCCCTGATTCATGAGAGTGGCACTTGCTCCTTCTGGCCCATTAGGACACGAAATAATTTGAGACTTGGTGGAGGTGTTGGGACTGTTGTCCATGACGTGCAGCAGCATGACAGGAGTCCCTTTCCCAGAGGAACACCCGTAAACTCTTGCACTCTGCCAGCAAGTTCATATACGGACTGGTCACCTAGCACTCATGAGCCCTCTGTGACTCAGAGGGACCCTCCAGGGACTCAGAGTTTCCAAGACAACAAAAGAGTAGACCTGAATCAGTGGTAACACGCTCAGGAGCCACACTCACAAGCAGTGCATTTTGAACAAAAACATTGCCCAGAGCTTGGTTATGGGTGATTCAGTTCTCTAAATATGGGTAACAAATCATCCAAGTCCCAGTGCTCCCTAAGAGGGCAACCCCCTTTGGAGACATCAGCTGGTTTTATGTAAAACACCTATGGAGCTTTGTCTTTTAATTATTTGAACAAATGCTCCCATATAAGTCAGTGACCCCAAATTGCAATGACTGGGGTCCTTGGAAATTCCCAAATTAGTTTATGTGCAAACTGAGAAAAAGCTGGGTTCAGAACCTGTCACATTCAATGGGAGGCTCATTTCTAATGGTACAACGAGGCTTCTAAATAAGGGACAGACAAGATTGCCTCCCTCCAAGAAGCTGACAAAAACTTCCTGAGACCATTTCCGAACTTACGAAACCTCAGAAATTTCTTCTTTCTCTCCTTAGTCCAAATATCCACATCTCTCTGAACTCTCTTGCCCTGACCTGCCTTCTCTTCCTCTTCCCCACCCTTCACAACCAACTTCATCCCTTCCTGAAAGTTATTATGAATGCACTGTATGACAGCTCCTTTTAAAACCAAACCCACAATGGAGCCAGGGGAACCAGCTCTGGTTTACACACCTTGGACTAGAACTGAACTTGAAAACACTGTCAAGGATTTCCCAGACGATACCACAGACCCCATAAGTTTTACAAATAATTTGATTTGAATGTCTGCACCTATGATTTTGGATATTTGGATTTACAACAATTAATTCACATGTTAGTCTCAGAGGGAAATCCACAGAATGAGTGAAGTGGGATAATTGGGTTAACCCACTATAATATTTTAACAAAAATGAAGAGGAGGAGCAGGAATGGCTTTGTCATTTAGGGACGGTTTGCAATCCTAATACCACCCATCATCCACAGAGTCTCCCTCATACCAACTCCTGATTCAATTTCATCCCTGTTTTTCTCCCTAAGAATCAATAATTTAATTTCAAAAATCTCTCTAGGGTCCTATGCACACACCTA
>NW_012149019.1:200614-229165 GCF_000956105.1 Propithecus coquereli
GATTACCTCCTTGCAGTGAAAGGGGGTGTTTGTGCTATTGCAAATACCTCTTGTTGCATCTGGATTAACATGTTTGTACAAGTGGAATTAAAAACTTCTAAATTTATAAAGCTAGCAAAATCCCCTAAGGGACATTCTTAATTCACTGAGAATGGCTTAATTTGAAGTTCTCTGATATACTCAGCTGGCTGGCCCCGGGAGTAGGAGCTTTCCTAAGGTCAAGATTACAAAACTGTTGGTCTCATTCTTATAATCATTCTTACAATTTTTGTCACCTTCAAAATTTTCATCATTTGTGTTTCTACATGTTTGAAATTAGCCATAAAAACTAAAGTCATGATTACCCAACAACTAGAGTTGATTCAATATATGACTGAAACAATGTAAGTTAAGGCCTGTGACTTCTAGCCTGTCTCTAGGTTACTCTAAAACCTTACCAGTCCTAGCTGTCTCCTACTCCCTTATGTGGAACATGACTCTCTTGGAGTGAGCCTTCCCAGGGCCAGGGACTCTGAAAACAATCCATTGATCATCAATGCTTTCCAGAAGAAAGATCTTGATCAAAAGGAGGAAATGAGAATAAAATCGGACAATCAGAAATTAACTAAAGTAAAATGTTTATAAGGAAGGGGGCATAAAGCCACAGTTGCTCCCCTGAACTTCCCCGACTCATCTTCTTTATGTGAATAATTTCAGTAACTGGCCTAACCACACATTCCAAGAAGTGCTGTAGCCTTTAGCCCATCATCTGTTAGCTTATCTCTGTTAAAAAACAGTGTTTATATGTGAAGAGACTGAGACCACATTGCTGTACCTCCTCATTTTGTCTTTAAAAATCTTCTTGTAGACCAAGTGTGGTGGCTCACGCCTGTAATCCCAGCACTTTGGGAGGCCTAGGTGGGAGGATGACTTGTAGCCAAAAGTTTGAGACCAGCCTGAGCAACATAGCAAGACCTCATCTCTACCAAAAAATAAATAAAAAAAAAAAACTGGGAGTGGTGGTGCATGCCTGTAGTCCCAGCTACTCGGGAGGCTGAGGAGGGAGGGTCACTTGAGCCCAGGAGTTTGAGGTTGCAGTGAGCAGTGATTGCATCACTGCACTCCACCCTGGGCATCAGAGTGAGACCCTGTCTCTAAAACAAACAAACAGAAAACCTCTCAAACTTAGTTTGGAAGTATGTTTCCAAGGTTTCAATGCTCAAATTTTGTCCAAATAAACTCTTATCTATACACATTCACCTTAGTTCTTTCTTTCAGGTGGACACAGTGGACAATCCATGAGGAATTTTCCCTAGGTACAGAATTCACAAGTCACATGTGTGTAAGTTACCAACCACAACTAGCTTCTTGGAAGGACCCGAGGAGGTAGCAAGACCTCAAAGTGGAATTTGCTCTTTGTTAAGCAAAGGCCCATAGGAAACAAGACTCAAATTATAGGTAAAAAGCAAATGTCCTCTGTACTAACAGTTCAGTAGATTTTGACAATGAGGATTTTAGTAGAGTCTGACTCTAATGTTGATGTTTGACCTCTGAAAGCTTTCAAGTCCCTCTAGTCCCTTTTGCTTCTGCCACGCACCTGGGCAAGCTGATGAGAAATCCCAAGTGTTTCTTCCTGTAGTGCTGCCTGGAATTTCAAACTGCTCAAGGCTGGAGCCAGCTGCAGGAACGCCCACCCCATGTCCACCCCTAACCACCTTGAAACTCCAAGCCAGCTCCCTTTCCCCACTCTCTGCAGCCTTGTTGCAGCCACTCAGAAAGCCTGCCTGCACACCCCAGAAAGCCTCATTACATGAGTCATGAACGTGTCCATCTCCTCACAATGCATTTGCAGTGTAATCAGTCTTTACATCCAAACATTATTTTTGTAGGAAGTCTGTCCTGTTACTGCTGGGTGATCACGAAGGTGTTATGAGGGCCATAGTGGACTGAAGATTGGAATTTCTTCTGCTTGTGGGGATTCTTTCTGCCAATGTCGCAGAGTGAAAGGATCTCAATGATGTTGGAGATCTTACCCAAACTGGACTCTGAGACAAAAGTAATCAATTTTTAAAAAATTAGCAAATCTTGCAGACCAAAATTCATAGCATAAACTTTATGCAAATTATATATATAGATGTCTGGTGGGATGATTCAGTGCTGCTGAGTCTGGAAAGGAGGAGAAGGGGAAGAATGGGAATGTAGGATCCCTAGGGCCTCATTCTTAAAAGCTGCAAGGAAAAGCATGACCAGATTTACAAAAGCAGATGATTATTTTAAAAAATTAAATAGCATGCTTTAGAATAATTAAGTATATAAATGTGTTTATGAGAAGTTATAAGTTTAACATAAAAAATGGAAACTGTTAATGGAAGAGTATCCTGGGCAAATTCAGAGAAATACATGGAATTTAAAAGAGGAAAATTAATAATGATGATTCTAACTACTTCCATAGTTTTGACCATAAAGAACACCAGATCTGCTACATGATGAACCAAATTCTAATGTTTAACAAAAAGTGTGTAGGAGAATATCATACAGAGATTATGTATCTCCTGAATAAAAGAATTACTACACGTTTGTAAATATTTCAAATTCTGAGCCTCCCTTAGCTGGGATCCTATTAGGTGTAATGGAAAATATTTCATGTTTCTAAAGGTCTTTAAAACATAAACTGTGGTGCTTGGAGATGTTTAGGAACATTTAATATGCAAAATCAATATTTAATATGTTAAATGTAATTGCTATAATTATTAGTAAGAATTTCTTCACAGACAGAACTTGCTTTTTCTCCCTTAGTTCAATTCAATCTTGGAGAGTTTTAATTGCTTCAGTGGTCATTTTCAAACACGAGAAGGGAATATCATAGTAAAAATAAATGTATTAGACAATAACAGGATAGAGGATATATTAAAAAGAGCTTGATTTGTTAGTGACATTTTTATGTTAGATAGGTCAGATCGTTCTTAATGATGGGCATAATTTTTACTTGGAAAACCATATAACTAAGATTATTATTATATTAACTTAGGGTATTACTGCTAGAAATTAGTTGTTGTATTCATGTTACATATCAATCACTTACCTATTTCATTTATGTTTACCATGGTTTTTTATATAGTTGAAGAACAGCAGAAATTATAAGGAAATCTTATTTCAGCATCATAAAACATTCTTACAACTTAGATAGAATTTTAAATTTATCTGACAGTAGCATATAATCTAACCACATTCTCTTTGCTAGACAAAATTATGTCTTGAATCAAACTAATAAAGTCTATTGACTGATTATTTGTTGAGTAAGTTGTTGAAATATGAAACTCAGATATGCATTAGAGAGCAGGCAAGTCTTAATGCTGCAGTAATGTGCATTCTCAAAGAATCAGAAGTGATTTCATTAATGATGGGGTTATTTAACATTTACCAAACAAACAAAACTACTATCACCAACAAAAACCAAAAGATCCCTCCAAACAAAATACAATTGTACATAAACTCCTTGAAATATTTCTGATGTCTGATTACGTCATGGAAGACAATAATATGTAGGTATATGGTGCTTTTTAGCTAGAGTGCATCATGAAAGGCCCAGTTACTAAAGTCTCTGTAAACTAGGATACTCATAACTGTGGAAATAAAGAGAAATGATGAACGCTTCTTAGCTAACACGCATGGAACCTATCAAGAGGTGAATCAAAGAAAGCAATCAGTTGGGGTTTCTGAGTGCTTTGGAGACAAGCAGGGCATTGACTGTTCAGATTTTGAAGCCTAGATATCTCTTTTCCAAACCCTAAAATCACTACTTTAGCAATCTGTTAATTTCCACTTTCCAATCACATCACGATTCGGATTTACAGAGTGACTTGAACGCTTCAGACAAGTCAAGTTGAAGGCTGCATTCTATGAATCGTTCAACTCCACTCAAAGGCAGCTTGGCAAACCTCACCTTAATAACATAGTCTAAGTTTTACCTATGATAACTTCATGTCTGTTATCAGTAGTTCGTTCTTTTGTTATGGCTGACACATTCCGTTGTGTAGTTTTTTGTTTGTTTGTTGACTTCTCTGAATTTATTCTGTATCATTGTCACATGTAATCACTGAAATCTCTAATCAGCTAGCTTCATGGTGAGATGACTAATGGACAGAGATTTCATTAAATCCTCAAACACCCAGATCTAATGAATCTCCACATCTTTTTTGAAAGCCTGTGTGTGTGTGTGTGTGTGTGTGTGTGTGTGTGTGTGTGTGTTTGCGCGTGTGTGTTGGGACACCTTTGAATACTCAGAGAAGAAGTTCGCAACGTCCCCTTAGCCTTCACTTTCTACTGTGCAGAGGCTCCTATCGGCGGGAATTGAACACGTGGGTCCTTCTCAGGTCTTACCCGAGCATGTGCCAAGCCCTATGCGTGGGCATGGCCTTCTAGAATCCCAGGAATGTATTGCACCTTTTTAAAGCTGTAGTGGATACCTCATTCCTCAGTTTTTCATTTTGAGCTTTCTGGTTAGATTATTGTTTGCCGCGATTGCTTTCCGTCACGTCAGGCAGCGATGACGTTAAAACAGTCCACCATGTCCTCCCGCAGGGTGAGGGTTTTAGCATTCAGAGAATTTGAGTGATTTGAAACCAAACAAGTCTTTTGAATGGGGTCTTCCAGAGAACCACCAGACAGGTCACATCATAATTTATTGGGAAAAAGGCTTTAAAAGAGCTCTGTCTTCCCTTATGCTCCCACTAGTACTGGGGATACAGAATGCTACTTTTTAAGCTACTGCTAAGCTCAGGGTTAACACCACAAAGGTTAATGTTCTAATCAAGATTCAGCTGTTTTTCTTGGCTAAATGCTCACCAATGTGCTGCAAGCTGTTGCAGCACATCTCTGTTAATCTTCAGAGATTTGTAAAAATTGATTCTTACAAATTTCAGCTTTTTTGCTGCTTTTATGAAGGAGTAAAATTTCAGAAGTGCCCACTCCATCATTTTCATTGACATCACCCCAAATGTAGGTAGATGTAGTTTTAATTAGAGATTTGATTTTTTATAGGATTCAGAGAATATTTTTATTTTCCACTTATTTTCATGCCACTTTTGGTATTTTGAATTTTATAGGACAATACCCATTTACTTACATCAAAAAATTTATTGTCACAGATTTTTTCATAATATCCTTATATTTTCTTTTAATATTTTCATGATCTGCTTATGTCCCTTTATTTATTCCTGATATTGAAACTTTAAATTTCTCTGTCTTTTTTTCTTCATTATTTCTAGTGTTTATCCATTCTATTAGTCTTTTTCAATGAATCAACATATGGTTTTATTAGTTTCCTATTCTTACCGTACCAAATTACTGCAGACTTGCTGGCTTAGGACAACATAAATTTACTATCTTAGCAGTCGTACAGTCAGAAGTCTGAAATGGAGAAATGGATCTAAATGTAATGTGGAAGTAGGGCTATGTTCCCTCCGAAGTCTCTAAGGGACATCCATTTTTTTTGACTTTTGTCAGTTTCTAGAGGCTATCCATGTTAATTGATTTGTGCCATCCAGCTGGAAATCACATTACTCCTACACTGCTTCTATCATCACATCTTTTTCTTTTACTGTCCTGCTTCCCTTTTTCCTGTGTAGAGTCCCTTGTGATTACACTGAGTCAACAACGATAATTCGGGACAAACTCCCATCATGAGATCCTTAGCTTTATCATATCTGCCATGTCCTTTGAGTCACGTGGGATAACGTATTCACAGGTCATTGGCATTAAGGCACTGACATCTTACGGAAGGGCATTATTCTGTCCACTCCATGGTTTTAGGGATTCCCTCTACTGTATAATTGTGTTTTATTTTATTAAATTCTACTCAAATGTTATTTTTTGTTCTGTTTTTTGAGTTGAATGTGTTGCTTCTAACTTTTAACTTGATTTTTCTTTTCTAATATATAAATTTAAGATTTTAAGAATTCCCTATGAATGCAGTTTTCCCTGCAAGCAGCAGGTTTGCCTATGCTCTTTTTGTTATCATTCCACTGAAATATATTCCAATTTCCACTGTTATTATATCTTTGATCCCAGGGCTATTTGAAAATGTAGTGGCTTAATTTCCAAATATTTTGCAATATTTAAGTTTTCATTGTTATTGCTTTTAAATCATCAAAAACCAACAGGAATACCCATAAATCATCAAAGGAAAAATAACCCAGTGAAAAGTTGGAGCAAAATATATAAATAAGATGGCCACTCAATCAAAATTTCAAATGGTTGTTGAATATATAAAGACATTACAGAAATCACAAATATTCAGGTAAATATTGATGAAGACAACAAGATGCCACCTATCATCAGAACTGCAAAAATTATGAAGATAGTGCAAATTGTAGCTGGTGCTGTGAGAAGAGAGGTTTCCATGGCTTACATGATTTTTAAATACTTTTTGAAATTGAAAATCTATTCAATCTGATACTCTGCCAAAATGGGCCTAAATTAGGAAACAAGAAATTTTTATTTTACTAGGGATACACATACACACACACAGAGCCAGTTCCTGTAATGGATTTTGTTATTTTATTTTTAGAATTATAAACGATACTAAATTATATATCATATATCTTCATATGCATGTGAAAATGTATACAAATACTAAATTTCTAGTACATATGTTAGAGAGACAAATTGTCAGATACTTTATTGACTCAGTTCAAGGATGTTTTGTGATTGTAACATTCCTGATTTTATCCGAGGGTGTCAAATAAATGTTTTCATAGGTTACATAGGTTTTATAGGTTACAATTATCCCTTGATAGACTGCAATTGTAAGAAATATTCAATCATAAGATGATCTTCATTTCAGAAATATGTAATGTGAAAAAATGCATGGCATATTCACATATAAATTTTAGGTATATAAAATTTGCTATGCATATTAACATTTCTAAGGAAATATGTGAAATTAGACCCAAAATAGAGCATCCAGCAGCTTATCTTAATGGAATGGTAGAATATATTTCTAGAATAATTATCACAGTGTTTTCTAGTCCTGAGGATAAAATAAAAAATTCCATGACTTTAAATAAAAATATTCTGTAGTCATTCAGAATTTTTGTTAATATGTATCTTAATATGTATTTTGTTAATATGTATCTTTTCCATTAATGGAAAAAAACATCATAAGTTAAGTTCCTATTGTGTAGGGTAGACTAACAGATATCCCACTTTGCTTCACTGAACATGCACACACTCATATTTATGTATTAATTATGATAGTTTTGGAATTATGTGCATAATATATTTGTTCCTGTATAATTGGATTATGTAATCTCTGTTATATTTGCTTTTGTGTATATTATAATGATTATGCATTTTTAATAATTAAAAACATAGATAAATGACAGCTTTAAATAATCTAGCTTTAATATCAGGAGCAATTTTACCCCCAAAATGGAAACAAGACCAAGTATGTCGACGGAAATGTCAAAGAAAATTTTGACCTACCAGGCAAGCAAGTACTAATGTTAATTACGAGAAAGGAAAGTCTCTTCATTACAGTGTTGTGATTCTGTTCCAAGTGTATTTGATATTTTGTTATAAATTAATGGCAAATGTGTATGGATTATTTAATCTTAAAATAGATACATTAAGATATGCAGTTGTTCAAAGCACTCAAAAGCAGCACAGAAGAGGACTTTCAATGGGACAATTGTGTACTCCTTGACAAAAAGGAGCCCCCCGCAAATTTCTCTTTCGCAGCAGGGAGTTTACAGGGCCAGTGTGCTCAGGGACTCACAGGAGCAGGGACTGTCCCAGTCTCACAGCAAACTTGGTTCATGTTTCTCTTCTCCAGTTTGAAATAAAACCTTTCCTGGGTTACCTGATGTCACCACTGACAAAATTAGATTCTCTGCTAGACGCAAAGCCCTGTTACCTTTATTTGGTGTTCTGAGAAAGTTTTCTGAGAGTAGAAAATTGCTGTACTCTGAAGGGAGACTGGCACCCATCACTGCCCGGGCATCTGCTTTAGGGAAATGACTATTCACGGCCCTTCGGCTTGTGTCAAGGATGTTTTCTTTTCAGAAAGCGACCAGCATTGTACTTGTCAATTTCTAGCAAGGAAATGAGCAGGTTATATATCTAATACGAAACTGAAGTAAAACTTTTAGCCTCTGAGTCAAATATTCATTATTTGTTCAACATCTGGCAGGAAGCATCATGCATGACATCATCTATTACTTCCATCTGTCTCATCTGAACCTCAACCAGTGGCCAGAAATAACCATTTGTGAGGCTTATTTCATCAGAGCAATATCATACCTCTTTTATTGGCTGTCTCTGAGGAAGGTTTTTTGCAATAAATTGTTTCTCATTCCATATTAGCTCCCTGTCATCATACAGAGATCAAAACAAAATAACCTTCTTGACTGTCAGCAAGCTGTTTAACATGAATTGCCAAATATTCTGGCTAGGTTAGAAGAAAATGTAAAGAAAATTAGCTTATTAAATCTGAGAATTAACAATTCTCGATACTTATTCATGTTTCAAACAAAGGGCTCTCCACAGATACGCTTTGATAATAATAATGCATTCAGCTCATAGATCCTTGAAAGATGTTCAAGAATACATGCTGAAACCCACTGAAAAAAAGAAAATGCACAATCAGGTCAAAGCTTTCATTTAATCTTAATGTCATCCAAAAGCAGAATCCTGTAATAGAAAGTAACTGAATATGGCCTAAGTACCAGGTGGTATAATTTCGTATCTAAAACATCATAATCAGATTGAATAGGTAGTAAGGATGTTTTGTTATTAATCAATCCCTGGGCAGACAAATAATTAGCTTTGTTTTTTCATCATGGAGTTCACTTAACATGTACTTATTTAAACTCGGCAGTCTCATGCTTCTCCCAGGGTGGAATGCCAGCTCCTTGGAGCAGATTGCTCAGTTGATTAGTAGCTGGTGAAGGGAAAACCAAGTGCTATCTTGACCATTTTGATTCAGAGAAACCAGTTCAGTCACTGAAGCCTGCAAACAGCCACCGGTATCTGCCGAAGGAAAACCAAGTCCTCTCTCAAATGTCCATCCAACATTTAACTAAAATGTGTAGGACACAGCTAAGTCAGTGCTGGGGTTGGGGGATTTTATAGCAGTAAGTACATACACTAGGAAACAAAAGTCTCAAGTCAATAATACGGGGTCCCACACCAAGAGACTAGAAAAGGAAGAGCAAAATAAACACAAAGTGATGAAGGAAATAATAAAAAGAAGAGCAGAAATAAATAAAACTCTAGAGAAAAAAATCAGTTGGAGAAAAAGTTGGTTCATAAGATAATCAATAAAAGTAGCAACTCTCTAGAAAGACAGGCACAAAAAAAGACAGAAGTTACTAATAGCAGGCATGAAATAGGGGATATCACTATAGACCCTGCAGATGTAAAAACGGTAATATGGCAATACTATGCACAGCTCTACACACATAGATTTTACAGTCAATGGGCCACTTCCTCTAAAAGCACAAACTATCATAACTTGCCAGATATGAAACAAATAATTTGCATAGTGTAGTATTAAGGAAACTAAATTCATAATTTAAAAAGTTATGGAAAAGAAATTCCCAGGCCCACTAGAACTCATTGGAAAATTTAAAGAAGAATTAGCACCAATTTGACATAACGTCTTCAAGAAAATAGAAGCGGTAACATTTTCAACTTATTTTAAGAGACCAGTATGACCCTGAGATCAAAACTTGATATGAGAAAGACAGTACATACACACAGACACACACACACACACACACGCGCACACACACACGCAACTACAGACGAATATGTCGCATAAACTGAGATGCAAAAAATCTTCTACACAATTTTAGAGAACTAAATCCAACAATGGATTAAAAAAAATCCAACAATATATAAAAAATGTATAGGCTATTAAGTATGAAATGACTGATTTCTTTAAGTGCTAAGTTAGACAATTGATATATCTGACATTTCATTTTGACAGTTCTTGTTTTATTTTTATTGTGAAGGTATGTCCTCAGTCTTTCAAATACATGTTTTGGCTTGTGGTTACAGCTTCTGGTTTGAGATACAGTAAACTACACTTTTGATTTGAAACCGTATATCTCATATTTAATGACACAGCACAATTAAGTGGGATTTATTCCAGTTATGCAAGGCTGTTTAATTCTTAGAAAATTAATCACTGTAATTCACCACATCAACAAGCTAAAGAAGAAAGTGTATTATATTATATAAATTGAAGCAGGGAAAGCATTTTACAAAATCCTTCTGTCTGTAAACTAAAAACAGAGGGAAATTTACTCAACCACATTTTTAAAAATCTATAAAAACCTATAGCTAACATTATACTTAGTCATGAAAGATTTAATGCTTTCCCTTAAAGGTCAGAAACAAGGTAATGATAATCTGTTCTCTCTGCCCTTATGCAGCATAGTGCTGGAAATTCTAGCTGCTGTAATAAGCCAAGAAAAAAATAAAAGTCATGTAGCTTAGAAAATAAGAAATAAAACTGTCTCCAGTTACAGATGATGATCTGATTGCCTATATAGAATATCCCCAAAACGAACAGAGCAAAATCTAGAACTAACAAGTGAGTTCAGTAAGGTCGGAAGGCACAATCAACACACAAAAATCAATTGCATTTCTATTTATCAAAAACAGAGAAGTGAAAATGAATTTTAAAAACCCAATATCATTTATAATTGCTCTAACAAAAATTATATACTTAGGTATAAATTTAATAAACTATATTCTAAAACTTACAAAATGCTAATGAAAGATATCAAAGAAGATCTAAACACAGATATTGTTTGTTCACGAATTGGGAGGTACAGTATAATAAGATTCCAATTCTCCCTAAATTAATCTATAGGTTTACTGCAATTTCTACCAAAAACTCAGCAAGGGATTTTGTAGACATAGACAAGCTCATTATAAATATAAAAGGAAAGGAATAGCCAAAACAAAATTTGGAAAAGTACAATAAAGTGGAAGAAATCATTTTTTTCTACAGTAATGAGACAATGTGGTCTTGGTGGAGAGATTGGGGGAGTTTG
This sequence comes from Propithecus coquereli, assembly GCF_000956105.1. Classification (NCBI taxonomy): domain Eukaryota; kingdom Metazoa; phylum Chordata; class Mammalia; order Primates; family Indriidae; genus Propithecus; species Propithecus coquereli. The sequence goes on from NW_012149019.1 coordinate 211,660, forward strand.
TGTTTACAAAGTGTTAGCATTAGGGAGATTTGGGGGGTGATGGAAATTTTCTATGTCCTGATTACAAAAATGTATACATGTATATATCTTTATGTGAAATTATAAAATACCTGGGAATTTCTGTAAAATAATTCAGCAGATAGAATGGATACATAAAGCAATGCACACATGTGTCAAAATATTGCTGTTCCTTAAATCTGAATGATGGGCATTGGCTTGTATTATTCTATTTTGTGTGTTTGCAAATCCCACCCCCAGCCCTGGTCTCTTTTCACAACACACACACACATAAACACACCCCCCACAAACTTTTTTCTGAATCATTTGAAAACAAGTTGCAAATATGTTGCCACTTCATCCTTAATGCTTGTATTTATTTCTTAAATAAAATAACATTCTCCTACATAATAAAAATCAAGAAATTAATATTACTATCTAATACAAAGACCCCATTTAAATTTTACCAATTGTTTTAATAGTTTTCTTTATAGATTCACAATCCCATCTATGACTCTATGTTTTATTTGTCATATCCTCTTAGTCTTTTTCAATGTGGAACAATTCCTTGTACTTTTTATTTTTTTGCTTTTCATTACTTGGTAATTTGATAACTACAGGCTATTTTCCCTGCAGAATGTTCCTCAGTTTGGGTCTGTTTGATATTTTCTCATGGTATATGCATTTTGAGCAGAAGTAGCATAGAAATGATGATTTGTTCTCACTGCATCAGGGGAACATGACGTTGATTTGTTCTGTTACTGGTGGTAAGTTTTTCACTTTGTTACAGTGTTTTTCTGCACTGGAAAGTTAACTAATGCTTACATTTTACTCATTAATTAATACAAATTAAATATGAGATATTTAATACTATATAAATACTCCATTCCACTATGAATTGTCATCCATTAGTTTCACCACTTGCTGCTGATTCTTACCTGGATCCGTCGTTACTATGATGGTAGCCACATGGTGGTTTTCCAATCCTAGCAATCCATTGACGTTTATTCCTTGGTATTCACTATAAGGTAGAGCTTATTGATCTCCCTTATCTATTGATTTATATCGGTGCGGACTCTTAGATTCCTATTTAGCTCAACATTAAGTAGGATTTTTCATGTCACAGTCTGTTAGGATCATGTCTTATTTTAAAGTTCAATAACTCCCAGACTTGGCCAGAGGGAAATCCTTCAAGCTATCTTTTCTATCCTGGTCTCATCATTCTTTGGGCATTTCCTTACATTCTGTCAAAACAAGATGTTCAAGGCTCATCTGATGTTTTTTCTGTCCCAGCCCTGATATCAGGGATCCGTGATTCTTGCTGGGGTGTCATTAATTCTAGTGTCCCTCAGCAGACAGAGCTGGGAAACAAATTCATCTATATGCACGCACACATCTATGTCTATTTCTAGATGTGTGTAACTATAAACCATATGATTATATCTAGGGCTTGGATTCTAATCAAGCACCACAGGGTTAACTTTAGCCTCATGCATTTCCATATTTTAACTGCCTTCTATAGCCTGGCTTTCATTATTCGATATATTCACTTAGGTACTTATTCTCTCTGTACATAATCTCTTAGCCACCAGAGCCATTTCCACAGCCCCAGACAAGCTGTCCACATGCCATCGCTCTCTAGAGGTACAGTTCTAATACTTTTTTGTAGACGTATCTCCCCTACCCACACTAGGAAGGCTGGCCAATTGGTTGGATCCAACCTAGTGGAAGATGTTTGAAAATTTTATAATTAAAAAATGTACTTAAAATTGCAAAGCACATAGCAATTTTTAGAGCACCTAGAAACTGTTCAGTAAATTTATTTGCAAATGTTAATAGTTTCCCATACAATATTTAACATACTGTCTCCAAATAGGTATTTTATTATCCACACCTTCTGAAGAAAATAATTGAATATTCATCTTATATACCATTTACCCTGTTTTCTCCACAAAATCATAAAAAATGTGTTAGTAGCTAGCTAGCTTTAATTTTATTTTTGATATAGTTTCTCAATTACATACTTGGCTGTATTTTTCTACTTATCGAAGTCAAGAACAAAACTGTAGCTTTCGAATCTTTCCCAAGGACCACAAGAGCGTTAGTAAAGCTTTATTTGTCCTACTCTTCTCCAGTTTGTCTATCTCTACGCTCACACACCCAGCTGACTATTTCAAAATTTATTTTGTTCGGTAAAAACAAAAATAAGACCAAATAAAAAACACACTTTCTTTCATCTCATCTTCAAGGCCTGTGTCTTGCCTTGTGCTTCAATACCTGTAGTTACATTTATAATGTTTATTTAAAATTGTGCCTGTATACTTAATTATGTCACTGTTACTTACCTTCAACCACGTTTAATTTTCTGATTTCGATTCATTAGTCAATTAGATGGCCAATTGAAAGAAACATAATGTCATTCTGTGGCCTTTACATTATTCACAATAAAGAGTCTTCTTCAAAGTCTTTGCATGATCTCTCTGGAATTTCGACATGGACAAAAATCAGTTTTCTAAAACCAGGAGCTAGTGATTAAATACGTATTGTCTTATTTTCTGTAGACTATTACCTGATAGCTATGAAATTATTAAAGCAATTCTGCAAGGTTGAGTTCATGCCTTAACTCGTTAGTATTTTGTTTCATAGAATTCTCCCTAAAATTGCAGTGGAAGGAAATTGGTTCTGAAGATAAAAGATAAATGTGGTGCTTAACTATTAAGGATGATTTAGTGTTTAGCAACTTAATATTGCTGCCACAACCCACCATGAGTGATGGAATAGATCTTTTGATAAAAAGTTTACAAATAGGTCGTTTTGAAGGTTCTTTGCATGAATATATGAAGTGGTAAAAGTCAATAAATCTTTGTGCAGCACTGAGAGTGCTATTTAACTAATTGGATAAATCATCAAGTTTTACAAAGCAATTTTAGATTGTTAGATTTATCATACATCAGAGCTGATCTCTATTTAAATTTTCCCTTATAAGATAAATGCTCATAAACAAATACTAAGACCTGAAATAATGCTGATAATACATCTGGCAAAATAAGAAGAGATGCTTAAGAAGAAAAAAATGTCATTTGAAATGCTCCCAAAGTTGCAGCTTTGGGTCATGTATCGTGGTACATCCAAATAATAGATTCTGCATTGTGCTAATTATTTGTTTGCTTTTCATTCTCCTACTCTGGGTTGTAAGTGATTTGAGCATTCTTGAAAATAATAATGATTCTTTAGAAAGAATATTGGCAATATTAATGCACTTTATGGATAAACAATTAAAAATATATACACTACTCTACCAAATTAAGCCACTATCAAGCATTGATTGTACATATATGCTAGGTCATTTGGGGATAAGACATAAAGGGTATACTTTTATTGTTGGCCATATGGGTATTACATTTGTAAGAGCTGCTTTTGGTGCTGGGCTTCCCCAGTTGCAATCTCAGTTCTGTTACATTCTAGCTGTGTGATCTTGGGCATACTATTTAATATTTCTGTAACTCAGTTTTTTGATAAGTAAAAGTAAAAACATCCACTTTAGTAAATTAACACATATAAAACATTTAGAACATAGAGAGAAATCTATTAATACATTACCATATTTTTGAACGATGCATAATAATCAATCACATTATTTAAATAAATATTATTAAAAACTTCTGATCATTATTAGAGAAATGTTTCTGTGTTCTCCACTTAAGTGATAGAATTTTGTAGAAAAATTCATTTTAGCTGATAACCATTTCTCCATTTTCTCCAGTTTTAATTACTCTTACGGTTTTCTATCATTCTGAATTTTTATCTAGTGATAATTTAAACTCTATTTTATATTAGAATGTTTTACATATTATTTCCATTAATTTTTATTAATAACTCCTTTAACTTTTATTTTAGACTTGCCTAACGATACAGGACATGGAATGATGACTAGAAAATTAACATTTATGCTGAAATATTTCATATTTCCTTAGGGAAACTTCTTAGAGTTCATAAGTAAATATTATAAACCAAGAGGTTATTATTATTTGTTTGTTCATCCATTCACTCATTAATTCATGCAATGAATATGTATTTATCAACTTCTATGTATTAGACACTGCCAAGTGCTTGGTATAGAATGGTGAATGACACGGATAAAGTTCCTGCCCTCAGGAAGCTTACATGTGGTGGATATAAGAGAAAGAAGGAGGAATTTTCTATTTGGAGATAGGGCAGAGGTCATAAGGGTGGGGCCCTAGTCTGATAGGATTGGTGTCATTATAAGACAAGGAAAAAACATCAGAGAACTCATTGTGTGTGTGCACACAGAGGAACGGCCATGTGAGGACAGGCCAAGAAGGCAACCATCTGCAGGACAGGAAGAAAGTCCCACAAGAACCAACCCCGACAGCACTTTGATTGTGGACTTTCAGCCTGTAGAACTGTGGGAAAATAAATTCCTATTGTTTAAGGCACCTAGTCTGTAGTATATTTTACGGCAGCCCAAGTAGATTCAGTTGTATTCACGGGGAAATACGAATTACAAATCGCTTTAGCAGTATGACTCATAAAATAGTGTCAGAAGGAAACATTTAACATGACATCCAATGCCATATCAAATCTCCAGGCAAAACTTTCCAAATTGACAGTCTCATGCAGAAATCCTAATTGTTTTGTAATGACGTCAAACAAGAATTTAGACCTTTTTGGGAAATAATAACTCTAAATATGCAGAATACGCAGCAAACATGTTTTTTTATATATTTTGTTTCCCAAGGAGAAAAAAGAAGAAGAAAGAAGAGAGAGAGAGTTAGTGGAAGAATAAGGAGGAGGAAGATGAGGAAGAGGACGGGGGAAAAGGAGGAGGAAGAGGAGAGGGAATACTTACTGTTAGTCCACCTTTTCACTGTCCCTCATCCTTAGTTTTAGCCTTAATTGGTTTCTCTAAGTTCTATCATTATATTTATTTCCTTGTCTATACCTTCCACTGCTTTGTTTCTTATTTACTTCATTATGTTCACTGGAAAACCTAAATCCCAGTTACATCCTCTTTTCAATTATCTATTAAAGGGATTTGGCCCCTTATTTTGGTCTGTGTTCTCCTCTCCCCCCCGGGTATCGTATACTCTGAACCTCAATAGTTACGGAGTAAGAAAGTGAAGATGTCACGTGCACACTTGGGGCCCCACCTTTAGCAGGAAGCAAGTTGAGAACTTCCTGGAAGTTCTTCTCCAGCCACGATTATCATCACAGGTGAGACTGAGGGCTGCGGAGTTGTCTGTCCCAGTCTACCTCTTGCACTGCTGAGCTCCTCACACGATCTGATGTAAATCTACTCTAATAATTAAACTTCAGGTGTTGGCTAGCTGCAGTCTCTTTAAAACACTTTGTAAAAAATAGTTTAAAATGTAAGGTACAATCTCCTTTGTTGCAACTGATAGTAATCATTTTCTACCTCCTTCACCATTCATTCCAGGATTCCTTCATCTTTAATCAGCATTCAGTCAGTCTGGGACGCTTTTCTGGTGGACCCAGATCATCCTTGAGAAAGATACCAGTGTCCTGGTGTCTTGCCCTTGTCAGGCTTTGATTGCTGCCTTTGCCTATTTCCATTACCACCAATGATCCCTGATTATCTAGCAATTCCCTGGTGATTATCTTGGCCAATTACTCCTACAATTACAGTGTCTCCTATGTTAGCCTCCTACTCTATCACCTTGAAACCCAGAACGAGGTGGTAGTCATAGCTGAAGCTCAGAGGAAATGTCACTGGGATTCCTGGTGGAAATATTATACCAGTAGGGAAAAGGATCTATTATCCAGTGGATCCTAAGGATGGAATGACTAATCACACACCAGGGCATATGTACTGACCTTGGCAATTCTACTTGTCATTTGTAAATTTCTAGACTCAAGTATTGTAGCTATAGAGGACACAGCCATTACATCAGGGCACACGCCACATGGTGAGAGGTAGTACCATAGATCCCTGGCATGTTGTTCCCAGACTGACACATTAACTGGGTATTTAACAGTTCATGCCATTGTTCTAGGAGGCTGGACACTTTCAGGTGAGATAGTATGCGTTAGAACCAGTGGCTTCCGTGACAGACACTGTACTAGCCAATAGCTGTCCTTAGGTTATACATCTGAGTTTGGGGTCCCTAATGCCACGCTCAGACTTAATGTTCACTGGAATGACTTGTAGGATTCAGAAAGTTTACTCACATAGCTTATGACAGTGGAAGGGAATAGATTAAAATCACCAAAGGAGAAATTCAGAAGCCAGGTGTGAGCTTCCAGGTGCCCATTCCTCAGTGGAGTTGCACAGGATGTGATTAGTTCTCCCAGAAATTTTGTGTGACAACCTATTCAAAATGATGCCAATGAGGGAAGCTCTACTGAGTCTTGGTGTCCAGAGTTTTCACTGGGGCTTAAACACATAAGTATGCAGCAGCCTTGTGACTGACCATAATTGTTCAGATCTCAGTATCCCAGAGTGAAAGTAAGCATTCACCATAAATCACACTGTTAGGATAAATTTATCTAGTCACACTGGTATAAAGTGGCCCAAAGCCTAAGGCATGCAAATACATTCTTATTAGGCAGAGTATTTCAGGAGCTCAGAGGTTATCTCTTGGGAGTCAGCCAAAGGTCTGTCCTGAGACAGGTCTTTTTTTCAAATGTGCATGGTTTGAGCAACACAGGCCTGCTGGGTTAACCTTTTCTGCACAAAGTCCTTAGGTGTTGAATGGGTCCCTTACTCTAATACTCTTACTAAGCAATTGATAACGGTATTAAATATGCAATTGCAATATTGGTAAATGGGACATTTTGTTAGCTGTCAGAGAGTGATGCTAGTAGAAGGGCCAGAGGTGCCACAGGACAGCACCACATGGTTCATACCTGAGACAAGATTTTTTTGCAGTGCAGTGTGTAAAAACCTGTCTTAACCATTCACTCTGGTCATGATCGAAATAAGAGATGAGGCAAGATAATTTGTGTTAGAGAACTGGGGACATAAAACATAGAGGACAGGATGAGGTTGCAGAATCACCTGCACAGACTCCACCAGGTTTCTTCAGCTTTTCTCTGGTTCAAGGATCCGACACCAGCTCTGACCGTCCTAAAGAAATGGCGGAGGAGAGGCCAAGAACAAAACTCCAAGCTCCTTTCCTATTCGATCCTCCTACAAATGCAAGGGAGGCTTCCCTCCAAGCTGGAGCCACTGTCCTCATACAACTTCAAATACCCATGTTTGGGGTTGATCAGGAAAAAGGGAATCAGAAGTTGTGCTGCTCATCAAATTGGTAAGAAACAAAAACGAACTTGACAGACACATGCTTAATAAGGTTAAAAATCATGACTATTTCGTTATGTGCTTTCTGTACTTGAGAATGAATGTAGAGTTTTTCCAAAGAGAGATACATTTCATAGACAGTATTTGAATACTCCTGTTCTGAAATAATTGAACCCTGAGAGAATAAAAAAGGAATGTTGGGGGGGGCTTGCAGCCAACGGTGAAAGAATAACGTGAGCTTCGTGGATGCAAAATGGGCCCAGATGAAAGCCGGATGATGACACAAAAATCACAGTTATCGACAGCAGTGGATTGGTCTTTAGAAGAAATCAGCAATAGCTAATATGGCTTCTCATTTTTCCTTCTCTGGGTGACACAAGTTATGCTCCAGAGACCTAAAAGTTCCACTGCAGTTTATAAATCTTTATCCAGTGACCTCATAGGGAACCCAATATATCATAGCTATAAAATACTCAGTTAAAGCCCAGATGCTACCATGAAAGAGTTTCCAAATTATAAAATGTTTATGTCAACACCACAGTTTATCTGTACTTTTTATTGTGCAATGAACACAAGGTCTCCAGAGGTTTCCTTCTCCAGGCTGCTGTCCAGCAGTTATTTCACTCCAAACGTGTGTGCACCTGCATTCATGTGCACACGCACACACACACACACACACACACACACGTGTGCTAGGGATTCTGGAAAAAGCCTAGTTAGAATGTTTACACCGTAGTCATAGGATGAGAAGCATCTGTAGATACTTGCTACAATTATCTAGATACTTTCCACTGTGTGCTAAATTGCTGATTTCATTTTTGTAAGTTATAATTTCTAACACAAATTAGTTTTCTTGTTCTATGTTCAAACTCTTCCATCGTCATTCTTTTTGGTGTGATGCATGCTCTTAAATGTGAGTCTAACATGTCTATTATTTCCATATCCCTGCAATACACTAATTTAGGTTGTACCTAATTAAAGGCAATAGGTTCCTAATTTACCCCCATGCCTTTCTGTTTTGGCTCCATCTATAATCAATACTTTACTTAAGTTTGGCTTCTATAATAGTATTTTTATAAGCCTTTATGTCATTCCTAAGCTCGGAAGACTCTTACACAGCATCCAATCTATGCAGAGTAAATCCTGAACCCATGACAACCTACACCTGCCCTACCTTTGCTCTGCCTGTGCTCTGAACTACCTAGCCACAGTGCTCACAGCCCACTCTGAGAATGAGAGTAACTTTATATAGTCCAGATGTTTTTTTCCTCTTCATAATGAACCCCAGGTTTCATTTTTAAAACATAAGTCAAATGTCAGGTCATGAGTGTTCACTTCCCTTACTCTTCAGGCAATTTTAGGAGCTCCCCACCCTTGCTGCCTTTGCTCAAGTTGGTATTCGTATACAATAGTTGGCCGATATTGCCGTTACGTACTTTCTGTATTCCCCAGAAGTTTATGGACTCCTAGAGTAGAAAGTTCATGCCTTGTTCTTCTCAGTTAGGACCTTCACAACTTACTAGGGTGTCTGACTCTGGCACTTGATGACAATTCACTCTTCATTGGCTTTGGTTCATGTCATGACTAAGGGGAAATAAAAGGTTGTGATTCTTGTGCCTCAGTGACATCACTGAACAATTCTGTGGAATTTTCAGAAAGGAGGATCAAAGTTGTGCCCTAATAAATTTGCATGTGTGCAATGCATACTCGCAAACAATTTTAAACCCAGGCTGTCACTGCCTCACCACAATTTCAGTGAGGTTACTGTAAAGGTTATTATCATAGGTTTTAAGATGAAGAGACTGAGACATGAAAAGGCAAATGAAAAACAATGTGACCTTTAAGATCCAGTTCTAAGTTAGCTTTGCTCATGTCAGCATCTGGATCCTTAATGTAGTAAGAGAAGTTTGGGGAAATTATAGTAAGCTGATATTTTACATTGTGTCAGCAATTTTCTAGAGTGTTGTATTATGTTATTAACTCATATTGTATTCATCCTTGCTACTCTATAAACATGTGGTTATTAGATTTAGAATATTATTAGCATAAATGCAATCTCAAGTACCATGGGAATTAACATGAGAAAACTCAGAATCAGCCAAGAAATACTGTTCGCACGGGCTCAATTGAAACCTTGAATATTAGCATAAAGGAACTGGCAAATGATCAGTGTTTCAGAAATAATAAGGCAACCACACTGTCTATAGGGAAATAACATTATGTAATGCTAAGAAGCAAACTGTACTTTTATGGTCATCAAAGATGTCCTTTACCTCTGCTTCTCCAAGATTCTTTAGTTAAATTTGTGACATTTTGGGGTAGCCATTATTATTTTATTTTACTATTCTGACCCTCTTGCAGGTCCTTACAAAGACTGATTGTCCAAAGGTAAGAATTTAGAAAGGATATTTTATCTTCTATACCATAGCTCAAAATCGTTCTGATACCCACTGACCTTGTCTAGCATTTTGCAGACTTTTCAGAAATGAGATTTTATTATATTGCACTGCACTATAAATGCGATTCTCTCTCTTTCCACTACGAAAACAATTTGGTGGAATCCTAAGTGGATAAACTATAAAACTGGAAGCCAATTGACTTATTGTCCCAACGAAGGAACAAGATTATTTTTGAGAAAATAAATATTATGCCCATCCTGATATTATTTTTATTTGGCAAAAGGGAATATGAGCAGAGACATCTGAAAGTGAGTAAGAATGTCCACAAACTATTGAAAAGTCATGCTTGGTCGAGTTAGTCTCAGAGGCACTCAAAGCAAGAAGTTAGGTGCCAAAAAGTAGCAAAAAGAGTAAGGGAAAAAATAAACAACTTCCAGAATTTTTAGGAAAAACAGTATTAAAATGGAGAGATGCTTGACATTTTGAAAGTGGGAGGAATCAAGAATGAATAATGTCAAAATTGTGTCACTAAATTGGGAGATTTTTTTTAAACCAACTTCTCAAGAGAAGTAATTTTTAGACATATGTGACTGAATCATTATTCAAATAGAAACAAAAATCCTTGTGGCTAGTGAGAGAGACACCTACCTCTTGTGGACTCTGAACTTTTAAATACATGAATAGAGCGCTGTGTTCTTTTAAAACATCAAATGGCCAAGGAAGGTACAAGACCAAATACAAAAATTTCTCTAACTTGGAAAACATTGCCCTTGGTTCTTAACATGCTTTTTCAACTTCTTCTTCTGTAATTTTTAAAATGATTGCTTGTTTGTAGTTAGTTTAAGGGTGTTTTAAACTGTAAATTAACAATATTGATACTAAAAGCTATTCCTTAGTGTTTTCTGTGTGACAGATTCTACGTTAGCAGCTTCAGGTGTGTGAATGATGGCGTGTTCTACCTCCACACAATCATTCTCACAGAGAAGCTATCACTAAGGAGAGACGGCACGGCACTGTTGGGGACTCGAAGTGGCTTCATTCATGTCAACTGGTCCAGACCCACTGGCCATGACCTCTGGGGCTTTGGGAATAAGGCTTTACTCTCAATTTCTTCAATTGTGAATCAAAGATTGAACTAACCAAATATTTCCATTACAAAAACTATTTAAGTGGTAGTATTCGATTTTAAGAAACAAAAAAGCTTTATTTTTGTAAATAGAAATAAAGGTCAACATGTGAGATTTTTAGTTTTTGTCTCTGAACTTCTCTTCTAATATATATTCACATTCATTTTTATTTTGTTACTTGTTTTATTAAGCCGTATTATCGTATTGTTTCTACTATAAGGCATGCAGATCATTTGTGGAAGGAAATAATATATACACATATAGATAACCATGTGTATATGTGCATATAAATAAAAATGTAAACTTTATAGCCGTGAAAACAAAAGCTGCTCCTATTTCGTATTATTTTTCTTTTGGTAGTGGTTGTATATAAACGAATCAGAGATGGTCTCTGTAAATTGGTCCTGTATTGCTTGCTTCTTCACAACAGCCAGTACCTGTTAACTCATAATCCTGCTGGCACCAAACACAAATTCTAATGCCTCCAGTTGTTTAAAATATAACCCAAATAAACATATTTTCAGCCATTTACAATCTACTTGTTTTACATACTACACAAAACTTACCAGTATCTATTAGCCACAGATTAGATAAACCCCAGGTCTGTAGATTGCCCTTCGGAGCTCTCTGCCCCAAAGGCTCTTGCTGGGCATCTGAGCAACATCACCTAGACATGTAAGCCCACTCTTCAATTCTCCTCTCCCCCACGAATTCCTTTGCCCTCTCCTCTTCTAGGTGGTGGCCCCTGCACGCTGGGGTCTCATGCTATGAGGGACTTTCCCTGCATAAAAACCTGTCAAAGTAGCTCCCAAAGAAACCTCATTGTGTTCTGCGGCCACCTGGGAGTCTTATCTTTTTCCTTGATCAGCCCTTGCATCCCTTGAACTCACTACGGTGGTGAAACGAAAATAAGGGATGAGATTAATTACATATATTTTTACATTCACTATATAATAGATATTGTACCAGAAATTCCTCACTCACTTTGTCATTTTATCTAATAGAATTCCTACTCACTGGAGTAAAAGTATTGCCATTCCTTTACAAATAAGACAATGGAGACTTAGCGAATCAGGACTTCCCCCAACAGGGAAGATGTGTAACATGACCAGTGACGAGGAGCAAGCGCAGTCTTCCAATGGCATGTTTGCTAGTTACCAGTCAGCCGTCCCCAGCTGTCAGCACACCATTCTAATGTGCAAGAACAATGTCTCCTTCCCAGGTGCCACATTCGTGCCACGTCCTGACCTGCACCAGGCACTTCATTTTTCCCAAATTTCAGTTTCTTAGAAAACTGTTGCAAATGAACCTGTCCTAGACTTTCAAGATCATGTGAGATAATGCATAGGTGATTGTTACACATGGAATTTACACAAAGATTTACACATAGAAAAGCATTATCTTTTCCTCTAAAAATTGGGAAGTGGGTCCGTACACTTTGACATCATGACATAGAGACAAAAGAATTCAAATGGAAAATGTGAAACATTAATATACAATTTAATTGTTTCCAAGTGATATTTAGAGCATAAAGAGTAAGAATCGGGGTGGAGAGGGGAGTCGGGAAAATGGCAGATTAGAGGTGACCTCTGGCTCTCTGCCCCCAGAGTGGGAGGTGAAGAACACGGACACCCACACGCGAGTGAGGCGCTCCCCTACAGGATCAGCTTCATGAATCTACAGAGAAGCAGCGAGGGACAAGCAGTGCTGCGGAAAAATAAGGTGAACTGGAAAAGAGCCCACAAATACCAGAGAGTGCAGGACAAACGGGAAGAGCAGCGCGGGACGGCCACGTGAGATCTGATTTGCAGGAAGACGACTCTTCCTTTACCAAACCCCACTCCCACACAGGCAGGGAAGTGCCAGAAGTCAGTGCCAAGTGATAGCACAGACTGACAAGCGGTTGGGAACCGAGACAGGAGCAGGGCCCATTTTGAATGCGCCGGAGCGCAGCGCTGAGTGAGCATTGGAGGGGAGGGACTCACCCAAGTGGGCACTCCCTGGATGGGACGCTGCCCAAGCCCACAGGGGAGAGTTTGGAGGCAGCTTCTTGCCACAGGAGACCGCCAGGACTAGATCAGGGGAGGGGAACTCCATAAAAGAGGCTCTACCCGTGGAAAGTTCGGCGGGCGCTGGGAGGGACACAGCACGGAGTCCTCCAGCAGATCGGTCCAGAGTCGCCGTGTGTAGGGGGGGCAGCGAGCTCGGCAGCGGCCCTGGGAGGCAGCTCTGAGAGTCGACAAAGGCGGACCCTGGCTCCGCATGCCCTCCTGGTGCAGTCAGCTTCAAAGCTGACTAGCAGTGGGTGGGCAGCCGCAATTTGGGGAACCCAAAGCTTGTAACCACGGGGACTTGTTGCCTGGGCGTCCACCTGAGTCATAGCCACCGCCTCTGTGGCAGAGCTGGTCGCGCCCTGCGAGGAGGAGAGAGGAGGAGAGTAGCGCGCGCAGCCACTTTTTCTCCCGAATCTGCGGAGAGTCTGTCCCAGCCGCGGACGCAGGCCCCGCCTCCGAAAGGGCGGAAAAGGGAGAAAGAGCGATATTTCTGCCAAGTTTCCAAGTGGTCTCTGGCGGCCCTGTTCCATTCAGTCGCTGGCGCTGTCCACAAAGGTGACGGGGAACTGAGGGTGAACTGAGGGAGACCACTAGTAGAATTGTGATCCGGGGACACATAAGTACCCCTCTGGCAGGCGACTCGTCTCCTGCCCCAACGCACCGCGCCAAAGGGCCGGCCTCTGCCACTAGGCAGAGTAAAGGGGCCGCTATTTTTTTTTTTCCTTTTTTTAAATTTTTTGTAGTGCTGTGATCCCAGACGACATAACCAGCCCCTCCTCCAGGCTACTCGACCCCTCCCCACGCATCACGCCAAAGGGCCTGCCTCTGCCTCCAGGCGTAGTAAAGGGTCGTTTTGTGTGTGTGTGTGTGTGTGTTTTTCCTTTTTTTTCTTTTCTTTTTCTTTTCTTTTTTTCTTTATCTTTTTCCTTCTTTTCGTTTCTTCTTTGTTTTTTCTTTTTCTTTTCTTTTTTCTTTCTTTTTTCTATATACATATTTCTCTTAATTCTTACTCTTTATTTTTTTGTATATATATATATATATATATGTATATATACATATATATGTGTGTGTATGTGGGGGGGTGTATATCTGAAACCCATGACCGCAGGAGCCCCATTGTTGAATCTCCACAGCAGGGCTATTTTGCACCAAAGAGACAGCACGCACCCCTAAGAGTGTCTAGTGACCAAGGAGGCCGCTCTTCAAGCTGAGACACGTAGTATTTTCGCTGTGACTTGGTAATCAGCGCCTCCTCCCAAAGAATTAGTTCCCCACCCTTGGTAGTGCAGAGGAACAAGGGAAGCTGTTCTTTGGACTGTGACCCTGTAGGGGTGGGGGATGACCCTTGACTATGATCTGACCACCGATATTGCGTACCAAAGGGACTGACCCCACATCCACTGGGGTGGAATAGCAGGACAGGCTGCTTTCTGGTCTGGGTCCCTCAGGGGCCTTAGGCAGGGATTCTCTAGCAGCCCTGAAGTGTGTACTTCTTACCAGCTAGTCAACCCTGCCCTTGAAGGGGTGGAATAATGAGGGTCGCTACTTCCTGAGCTGAGATGCCAGGTAGCCCCAGGAAGTGCCCTTCCCCCAGTCTGGGGGGTTATCTACCCCTCTGGAAGGTGAAAACCCACCCTCGGAAGAGGAAAGAAATGAGAGAAGATGTTTTTCAGGCCAGGCCTTATGACACTCTCAGCCAATGCCCCTCCCACAGCTCTCCAGGATAGGGCCCGCCCATGAAGGTAGGGAGATAGGAGAAAAAATACTTTCCCTATAGGACTAGCCCAAATCCGTATGACCTTCGATTTGAGCAAAAGGGGACAGTTTGTTGACGTGATACAGCTGAACAGTTTTGAACACCTGACAAGAACATAACACAAAAGCTTGCACCTGGTGCCCAGGCTTTTGTCATCTTAGGGGCTAGTGGTCTGGGAAGGAAAATCTCAACCAGAGTCCTTAGCAATTGTACAAACTGACACACCCATTAGGAATTCCTCCAGAAGGGTGCCTAATGAGCCCTGAATAACATATTAGCAGCTCTCTCCTAGCTACAGATCAAGCAATTTCTGAAGTATACTGCCGCAGGCACGCTAATTCCTGCTGCTCTTCTCACCACATCTTAAGTGGTAACAAGGCTCAAGTATCCCTTGAGAGGGACAAAACATATCCCAAAGACTCAGGCTTCTGTATGTGCCATTTTGGATTTTAGAGCTCAATTCAAAGGTTCTGGAATACCTTGACAACTGACTCCTCCGAGCAAAATTCAAGCAACAAAAGAGAGAGCAACCTCATAACTAAACCCAGTGCCTTCCACCTGAACCAAGTAGTCGATAGTGGAGTCATACACTCAAAAGTGACCCAACTCCTGGAAAGCTAAGCAAGGAAAAGAAACTCACCAATCTCTGTAAGCAGAAGGAGCAGACAACAGGCCAGAGATAACCCAACAGGCCAAAACCACATGAAGACAGCACAAGACCAGGGAACATCTCTTCAGCTATGCCAAGGAACATCCCTTTGGAGCCCCAAAATTAAGTTCATAAACTAGTCATAGCACATCCAGTCCTTGACAAAGTAGCCTGATGAGAAAGAATCAGCGAAAGAACACAGAAAACATGAAAGATCAAAGAGAAAAGTCACCTCCACAAGAAAATATGCGATCTTCATCAACAGATGCCAATGTACATGATACGATTAAACTGACAGAGGAAGAATTCCGATTATGGATTGTAAGGAAACTGAACAGAATAGAAGAGAAAATAGAATCCCAACATAAAGAAACCACGAGAACAATCCAGGAAATGAATGAAAAATTTTCCAAAGAAATTGAAATACTAAGGAAAAACCAAACAAATTTTGTCAATGAAGGAGGAATTCAGGGAAATTCAAAACACAATGGAAAGCCTCAAGAACAGAATGGATCATGCAGAGGAAAGAATCTCAGAGCTTGAAGATAATGTCTACAAGCTGAACAAATCAAATGAAAAAAAAGAACTCAGAAGCTAGAGACAAGACAAAAGCTTTCAAGAAGTGTGGGATTATGTAAAGAAACAGAACCTTAGGATCATCGGTCTTCCAGAGAGAGAAGAAGAAGATACTCAAGAGCTGGAAAACTTATTTCATGGAATACTGGAGGAAAATATGCCAGGCCTAGCCAGAAATCTGGACATCCAGATACAAGAAGGACACAGAACTCCTGGGAGACTCAATGTGAAAAGGCAATCACCACGTCACGTAGTTATTAGACTGACCAAAGTAAATACGAAAGAAGCAATACTTTGAGCAGCGAGACGAAAGCAACAAATAACCTATAAAGGAAAGCCGATCAGACTAAATGCTGATTTCTCATCTGAAACCCTACAAGCCAGAAGGGACTGGGTCCCTATCCTTAATCTCCTTAAACAGAGTAATGCCCAACCCAGAATTCTTTATCCAGCAAAATTAAGCTTCATCTATGAGGGAGTAATAAAATCCTTCCCAGACAAGCAATCACTGATAGATTTTGCAAAGACCAGACGAGCCCGACAGGAAGTACTCAGTCCTGCATTACACACTGAACAGCATAATAGACACTCTTCAAAGTAAAATCATTCAAGAGTTAAAGCCTAGAACGTGGACTTCATGATGGCCCAAGGAGCAAAACAAAACAACGGGATTTCAACCAACAATATGAATGGAAATCTACCACAAATCTCAATCCTCTCAATAAATGTGAATGGCCTGAACTGTCTTCTGAAAAGATACAGGCTGGCAGAGTGGATAAAAATCCACAAGCCTAGTATCTGCTGCATACAGGAAATGCATCTAAACCACAAAGATGCCTTCAGAATAAAGGTCAAGGGATGGAAAACTATCATCCAGGCAAATGGAAGTAAAAAGAAAACAGGGATAGCTATACTATTTTCAGACAACATAAGCTTTGAAATAGCAAAAGTAAAAAAAGACAAAGATGGCTACTACATATTGGTGAAAGGGAAGATCCAACAAGAAGAGTTTACAATCCTTAATATCTATGCACCCAATACCTGAGCACCCAGTTACATAAAGCAAACCTTGTCTGAATTAAACTATATGATAAACAATAACACCATAATAACAGGGGATTTCAACACTCCACTGAATGAACTGGACAGATCTTCCGAAAAGAAAATAAGCAAAGAAATAATGGACTTAAACAGAGCTCTTGAACAAAAGGGTCTGACAGATCTCTACAGAACATTCCACCCAAATAAAGCTGAATTTACATTCTTCTCATCAACCCATGGAACGTCCTCCAAAATTGACCACATACTAGGCCACAAATCAGACCTCAACAAATTCAGAAAAATAGAAATTATACCGTATACTTTCTTGGACCATAGTGGCTTAAAATTAGAGTTCAGTTCCAACAGAAATACTCGCCACCTCACAAAGTCATGGAAATTAAACAATCTATTGTGGACTAACTCCTGGGTCAAGGAGAAAATACAAAGGGAAATCAGGAACTTTTTCGAACTAAATGATAATGGAGAAACAAGCTATCAAAACCTATGGGATACAGCAAAAGCATTTCTGAGAGGAAAACTAATAGCAACAAATGCTCATATCCAAAAAACAGAAAGATCAGAAACTGACAACATAATAAATAGAATCAAGGACTTGGAAAAGGAA
>NW_012149019.1:232099-245883 GCF_000956105.1 Propithecus coquereli
AAAAGTATTTTTATTTCTTATTGGTGCCTGCTATGTTTCGGATATGATTTGTCCCTGCCGAACTCACGTTGAAATCTGATCCTCAATGTGGCAGTGCTGGGAGGTGTTTGTGTCCCAGGAGCTGGCCCCTCAGGGATGGATTGATGTCCTCTGGAGGGAGCAAGTGCTCGGTCTAGGAGGAATAGATTAGTTCTGAGGAGAGGAGGCTGTCAAAGGCTCTTGCTTCCTGGCGTCCTCAATCCGCACTCCATCTCATTGCACAGGCCGTCTCCCCTTCTGCCTTTGCCCTGAGTGGAAGCGCCACGAGGCCCTCACCAGAAGCCCTGCAGAACTTCCCAGCTTGCAAAACTGCGAGCCAAATAAACCTCTTTTCTTTATAAATTATGCAGTCTCAGGAATTCTGCCATAGCAACAAAAATGCACTAAGACAGTCCTATATATCTAGCAGCACAGGTTAAGACAGATTATAGAATTTTTAGAAACAAACTAAGAAATGAAGGGAAAACACAAAGAAAAATAATGTTTGCAAAACTAAAGTGTTCTAAGCATAGATTCTCTCTAATTGATTTTTTCCAGGCTGACTTTATTATCCATCTTAGGCAGAAATAAGAGGAAGTAGGTAAAAATCAAGTTCCCAGCTGCTGCTGCAGTTATAAGTCCTTATTCCTCCGGATGCATGATTAGGTAATTTACGAAATATGGAAAGAGTCATAGTTTATTTAAATAGTGAATTTTAAAAGGATTTCCTTGAGAAATTGAAGAAACCAGAATGGAATTTAACACAGTTTTTTTTTTTTTTTTTTTTTTTTTTTTGAGACAGAGTATCTATCACTCTTTTGCCCGGGCTAGAGTGAGTGTCATGGCGTCAGCCTAGCTCACAGCAACCTTGAACTCCTGGGCTCAAGCAATCCTTCTGCCTCAGCCTCCTGAGTAGCTGGGACTATAGGCATGCGCCACCATGCCCAGCTATTTTTTTCTATATATTTTTAGTTGTCCCATTAATTTCTTTCTATTTTTAGTAGAGGTGGGGTCTCGCTCTTGCTCAGGCCGGTTTTGAACTCCTGAGCTCAAACAATCCGCCCGCCTCGGCCTCCCAGAGTGCTAGGATTATAGGTGTGAGCCACCGCGCTGGGCCTAACATAGTTTTTTTTATAAAGAGGTAACAAGAGGTACATCTACATCAAAAGGTTACTTTTTGTATGTATGTGCATATATTAATATCTACATTTTAACATAGGTCTTCAAAGCAGTATTAAATCATGAATTTGGCTCCTAGTGGAAATTCTACTACAATACTGAAAGGTCACACAGAACAAGCTATTACTTTTGAACTCATTGGCCTGTCTTCATTTAGACTTGAACAAAAAAAGCAAATATTCTCTTACAAAGCTATTGGCTTAAAGTACTGTCTGCATATTGCATGACAGCACAGGGAGCCATTTCCAACGTGGACCCTTAATTTAGAGTCCATCACTCAAATTTTGATTTAGAACCCTAATAGAACTTTGTTTCCAATAAAATTCTCATAAAATAGCTTTATGAACATAATAAATGCCACATCACAGTGACGTGAGACTCCTGAGAGTCTCATTCCCCCGGAGAAGTTACTCTGCAGGGGAGCTGTGTGGAAAGGGTGGAATTCTGGTAGGTGACACTGTTGATGGCTGTCCCTCTCTGGCTTCCAGGGCATCACACAATGCTAGTTTTCCTCCTTCCTCCACCTGCGTCTTTCAGTCTTCTTTATGGGCAACTGCTCTACTGGATGCCTCTTAAATGTTGGTGTTTTCCTACTGTTCAGCCTCATTTTTCAAACCAACTTATGTATTCTCTGGGACAACTTCATATATTCCTAAGTCTACAACAGCCATCCATACGCTAATGATTTCCAAATTACCCACTGTCCTTTCCCGAGCTACAAGAACCATCCATCTGCCATTTTCTTGTATTCTAATGTCAGTACAGTCATGCTTCACATAATGTTTCAGTCATTAATGGGTTGTATATACAACAGTTACAACCCCATATTGTTACTGTATTTTTTCTATGTTTAGGTATGTTTACAAATACAAATATTTAGCACTGTGTTTTGCTGTACAGTTTGTAGCCTAGGCGCAATAGGCTATATCGTATAGCCTAGTTGAGTATTAGGCTATACACCATCTGGGTTTACGTAAGTGCACTCTGTGATGTTCACACAACAATGAAATTGCCTATGGATGCATTTCTCAGAACATGCCCCTGTCATTAAGTGAGGCCTAATTGTACTAATATATGGGCCCACCAAAGAAGGGGGTGGGAGAGAAATGGACAAAAGGATATTATCCCTGTGCAAATTTCTAAGGTGCTATCTCCCACTTCCACCTAAACTTGGGCTTCATTTATGTTAGTCCATTTGCAGTTATTTTAATAGTTTATGTTCTCTTTTGATATGTCCATGCAGTTTAATCTGGCCTAGAATACATTTCCCACTTATTTACTTCGTTGATTTATATTTAACCTTCAAATCTCAGCTCAAAATGATCTTCTCCTGTAATGTCATTTAAAAACTCATCCACTGTAGTCTCAAACACACTGAGTGTATCTCTTTTATCGGCCATGCCCTCTATATGCAATTGTCTCTGCAATTGCCCATTTCTGCCACTAGTCATTTAGCTATTTGATGTGAGTAACTACATGATATTCACATTGGTATCACAAAGATTGTACTCATTTTGGCATAAGAAAAGAGTTACTAAATAATACTTGAACAAAGAAATTAATAGACCATAGAATGAATAAATCAGTGAATGAGAGTATCTACCAGAGACACATTCCTTCTTGGGAAATAATTTCTGCTACTATAGGTTTATAGGTGTGCTCTTAAGCAATAACAATTACCTGTAAAAGGTACAGAAGACATAGAGAATCATTTTTTGACTTTACCTTAAAATACGATAATGCTTGTATGTTAGAATGATGCCTCTGGTTAGTTATTGGGAGAAGTGGAGTAACTGCTCATCAGCACCGTGAAGACCCTCTATGCATCAGGGATCTTACCCATATGCCAACAGTGAGTGATTTTCAATATCGGTGACAGAAGTGATGAATTGCCTCGATGGTTGTTTGTCAGGTTACCTTTTAAGGCTCCAGCTAACTGAAAAGCAAATAGTTCTCCTTAATGTATCACGGGAGGTTTCAAAGAGTAGGTGACACTTTGAGGTGGTCCTTCAGAAAATGTTGGGATGAACAGATAACAAGAATATTTTCACTACAATGGAACTGGTGGTAGAAGAAGACCTGCAGAGTTAAAGAATGCTGAGCAGGTCGGCCTGGCACTGCCACAGAAGCATAACACGCACGATGGTGAGTGGGCAGCCTTTGTACTGGCAAGGAGAGAGAAAAGGAAGTTGGAGACTAACTCTTGAAGTCCATACATGGTGCAAGGTGAGGAAGACATTTTACTGTCACTGTTAATTATTGCCACCTAACAGTCACTGAGATTTTACTATATATCAGGGATAAAGCCAAGACCATTAAACTATTGCCTTATTTAATCTCTTCATGAGTCATACAAGGCACATTTTTGTGCATTTTGTGCATGTTTTATAGATAAGGAAACTGAGGTTTAGTCAAACTGAATGACTTCCTGTAAGGCCTCCTGCTAGTATGTGACCAAGTCAGAATTTGAAGCTAGTTCTCTTACCTGCAGCCACATTTCCAAGTCTGGCTTTGACTTATCCTCTTCATGGAGAAATTTCCAGATGTAGCAATTTGCCTTCATTGCTTGGAGCTGCACCCTCCTTCCAGCTCAATTGATTACACATTGGTTCCTGCTGATTGATACTGCATTTCCTAGGGTTGGCAGACACTGTTGATCAGATTGGACAATTAGCTTATGTTCATGTTCACTAAGTCCCACATGCCACACGCCAAAATCCACAGTCACACTGACCCGTTGCTTTCTCATTTTCCTCTCTGCAGACCCAAGTCTTTCCTGGTCTCTGAGGCCCTCCTCAGGCCCTACTCAAGAGGTCTTCGCTGACCACTTGATTTTTTTCTTGTTTATTATCAAGTCTATGGCAGAACAGTAGTTACTAGGCTTAACCCAAGACTCAATAGTCATTTGCCAGGTACATGCTTTGGAAAGTCATATATAAATTTCAGATAGAACTGCAGTCACCTGTGTCACTTTAAGTTCTCAATCTAAGATCATAGTCTCCAGCATCTCTAGGAAGTTCCCCACATGCCTTCAACCCACGCATCTTTCCTTATTTGTTTCTTCCATTGGTACCGTTTTTCCCATGGTTTCTGTGATGATTGATGCTCGTGTTACCTTGTTTTCCTATTTATGCTTAAAACGATAAAATAAACTGATTTGTTTTTAGGGAAAGAATGAAAGTTGATGTTCAGTTTATCAGTGGAAGTTGGATGCTGACAAATACATTTACTTTACCTTGTAAGCAGAATTTTTTTTGAATAATGTTGTCATCTTAAGAAACATAAAAGCCATCTTGAATATTAGATTAGATATAAAATTATATTCATTAACTGACACAACTGTAAGATTAGAATTACTAAGCTTTTGGTTGTTGTTGTTTTTCTCCTAAGAGGCAAAGTATTTTAATCAATAAGAATGAATCTTCTCCACTTCTAATAAGTTTGTCTTTGGAAGAAACAAAGACAATTACAAGAGAACACTCTTTCTGATATAGCCTCTAAGGGAAGAACTGCCTGACAGGACACTTATGAAAACAAAGGCAGAAGAGGAAAACCATGAGATAAGAAGCACTGGAGACTGTTTAAAACTGAAATGTGAGACAGAGCCTTCATTCTAGGCTTCATTCGGTTTTCCCCTGGAGCAGGTGAGAACCTCATGGAAGCCAAGCCAGCACTCGTACAGCTATGGTATCCACACCAATGACGTTCACGATCAAGAACCACCCTGAGACCAGAAGTGTGCACCACTGTGGAACCAAGGACTTAGAGAATGAGTCACCAGGAGTATTGCCTTCTTTGTCTACCACACCTTCATACATCTTGACAAATAGGATTATTTTAAAGGACATGTGTGTTCCTAGGTATGTAATTCATTTTGTTCACATACCTGGATTATGGAAAGGCAGATGAGAAATATCTGCTTTTATTGGTGAACAAATTGGGCAAAATAAACCACCTAAAACTAGGTCTAGTTTCCGATGTGAAGAAATATACTCTGGAGAAAATAAAGTGATATTCTTTTAAGCTAAATGGTAATTAGTAACTCAGAGAATTTTTTTTTCATTAAGAGCCAACATTACTACATCACATGGGCTTTATCAGGTGCAGTGGTGCACTCCTCTACTCCCAGCTACTCAGGAGGCTGGGGCAGGGGGATTGCTTTGGTTCAGGAGTTCATGCTGTAGTGTGCTAAAATCGCTCCTGTGAATAGCTACTGCGTTCCAGCCTGGACAACAACTCTAAATTTGAAAGATAAATAAATAATATATAAATAAAAGGATAGGCTTCGGTGCTCGAGACTTGATCTTATCATAGTGACCCAGAGAAAGAGTTCAAGGGAGACTTGTGTTTTATCTATAATATCTGAGGGGGCTTGTATTCCAGGTCTTTATTGTATCCTGAATTCTCTGAGATACAGAGAAATCTTTCCTATTGTTGTTCTTCCTATTAATTTGGGGACACCTAGAACAAGCTGTGATCATGAAGCATTTTACTAAGGCACTCTATACTCAGCAGGGCTTTTGGCAAGCTTGATGGCTGACGCTGAGTTCCATAGTACATCCAGGGGTAACACAGGAAGAAAAGGTTGTTATGTGGAATCATGTCACCAAACATGTCACATTGAGAGAAAAGCTTGTGTTGGAAATCTTTCTTCGACAGTTCTGGTGATAAAGACACTTGCTAGTTATTACGTTATGAAATGATTTGTTAAGGGGACAAGAGGAAATTATAGTTAACTCTTGGACAATGTGGGGGTTGGGGCCCATGCAGTCAAAAATCCACGTATGACTTTTGATTCTCCAAAAACTATTAATAGTTTAATTGACCTATAACATACACAGTTGATTAACACATATTTTGTACATCATAGGTATTATTAATATACACTGTATTCTTATAATAATGTAAACTAAAGAAAAGAAACTGATATTAAGAAAATCATGGGGAAGGGAAAAGGCATTTAGAGTACTGTACTGTATTGATACCATAAATTTGTTATCTGCTTACAAGATGAATCATCTGTCTGAAATGAAGGGCAATTAATTGTAGCCATGGACCTCAGTCTAAGGTATATATTAAGCAATTGAAATTTTTCTTGAATGTCATGACTTTGTTGTGTATGGATCTCATGGTTTTCTCTAAGGTTTATGATATTGTGCTAAACACAATGAAGAATATGCAAGAACTATGAGATATTACTTTTTACTGCTATATAGAATTTACTAGAGAGACAAACTGCTGTTGTGGCGATAATTAGCACCATAGTGGATACATGCAACACTGGAGCTCACTGCAATAGCAACAGGTGACTACGAAATCATTACAGTAGTACAGTGTGTATGATGGTTAATTTTATGCAGTTATAATTTAATACTGCACCTTTGCACTTGTTTACATTTCTTTTGGCCGTGAATGGCACCGTGTATAATCTGTGTTTGTGTATGTAATTTTTGATAAATTTTAACTTTTATAACAGATTTGTGTATATTTTATGGTAGTAAATGATAAAATAGAGTAGTAGCTACATATATTTTGTGCGTTCATGACATATCTCACTTTTTATTAATCTTTTTGATATTTCTAGACTATGCTGTTAGTTTGCAAGTTTTTTAAAATTGTCACAAACCTCGATTTTTCCAATATATTTATTGAAAAAAAAATCCATGTATAAGTGGACCTGCACAGTTCAAACCCATGTTGTTCAAGGGTCAACCATACTGACCTGAGAAAGCTTTGCATGTGATGGCCCACCGTGCACTTGGCTCTGATCGAAGATATTCCTAACGTCCTACTTCTCTTTCCTAAGCTTACACTACCAAATGCACATTACATTCAGAATAATCACTTCTATGAGTTCCAAAACTTTCTCGTTGTTTTTTAAACTCTTAGTACTCAGTACTTACCTCACCAAAGGAACAAACATGATGCTGGAGAAGGGAGTTATAATACTCACAATGTTGTTAAATGTTAAAGAGAAAAGTATTCATATTCAAGGAAATTCACTGTATAATGGATGTCTCTGAAGGATCTTTCCAGAACTTCTTTGAGACTCATTTTCTCTACAAAATCTTCCCTTACATCCCAGCCCAATATAGCAACCATTTACCGAATGCCTGCTATATTCTTGACACTGTATTTAGTATTTCACAAATATGATCTAATTTGCTCAGTGACTCATAGATGAATCCATTGAGATTGTATATATAGAGCAACATTGGTAAAAGTATCCTTCCTGGTATTGCACTTAAGATGATCTTGCTTCCAGGAGTCACTTGTAAGCCAGAAACAAATGTGGTGACTCAGGACGCTGACTTGGGTAAAGTGTTCATCTCCTCAACCGCATGCTCTGAGGAAATGATCCTATACATGTGAGTGGGCCAAGTCCCTTCTGTAGTCCCCTCCACAGCTGTCATGCAGTATTGGGTGGCAAATTGAGGGAAAGTTCATCTCAAGCCTCACCATTGCCTGTTTTAATCTGAACTAGAACCACTTTCAGCAGGAAATACAGGAATGGGTGTGGCAAGGTCTATGTTTAGATTCTACTTTCAGGCTGAGCCTTGTTTAGTCCTCCAGAAAGAAGACTCATTGATCACATGGCCCTGGGCTGATTAGGGGCTAGTCTATGAGGTTCCTCAAGTTCCGAAATCCACCAAAGCTTGAACATACAGGTGAGTTCCAGAGACAATCAAAATAGACCATGATTACAGTTAAGATTAATGATACTGGCTGCAGGGGTAGCTAAGCTGACGCCCCCTGTGCAAGCCGACTGAGGTGGCCCACACCCTGAGGGAGGATGGAGCGCCAAGAGAGAACAACTGCTCACAGATGAGAGCAATCTGTGTTTTCTGGAAGGCTCTGTGCTTGACGTGGCTCTTTCGAGACATCAGTCAGTCCTCACCCTGAGGAAAGCCCAGACTGGAGACTAAAAGGATAGGTGAAGAGGTTCAGGGTGTTTCCCCATGTCTTCTGTTCTGTAACATTCCATTCTCCACCCAGGTCTTCAAGTCAAGTTATCACATTGATACTTACCCGAAAGTTCTAAAATGGTATTACTTTAAGCCTTGTCTTAATTCAAGAGACATAAGAGCTCAAAGATCTTCAGTCCTAGCTAAGATGTCAGATTACTAGCACACATTCTCCATCCATCCCAGCCAGCACTATGTAATTATTATTTCTCTCCATGCTTAAATCATAGCTCACATAGGGTGGAAATTCTTCACAAGATCTCACCTCTCTGCCTAACGCCCAGGCAGCATTAGCCTACATTGAGTTCATGACAACCTTGAGACTCTCACTCCCCCATGCCTTGAGCAGATCCTTCTCCGGGAGTGCCTTCCTCACCTTGCCTGTCCCGACCTAACTCTCACCTTCCCATCAATACTCAGCTCAGGTGCCCTCTTCCACTTAGACATTTTTGGTCTTCTTAGGTTAAGGAGCGTTCCGTTTTGTTTCCTTAGTGTGTGCTTGCAGATTCTAAATCTGTACCAGGATCAATATCTTTATATATGCCAGGCTTTTCTTTATTCTGCACTAAAACTTTGGTCCTTGAGAGCATGAATATGTTTTATTGTGTTTTTATGCCCAGTGTGTACTTTAGGACTGCTCAATAAGCTTTGTTTATTTGTTTTTATTGATTTTATTTCTTGTTATTAAACCTGTTCATAAATATTATATTAGTCACAGGAATAATAATTAAGTAAACATAAAAACAATAACTGCTAACCTATTTCTAATGTTTTCTGCCTAGAGGCTTAAGTGCCTTACATGCATTCATTGTCTCACTCAATCTTCTCAATTATCACCGAGAAAAGAATTATTAGCCCCATTTTACAGATGATGAAACTGGGACATTTAATCCACTCACCTAATGTTTCATATCAAGTAGCTGAATAGGGATTTCAATCCAAATATCCAATAACTTACAATTGGTTAAAGCCAGCAGAGGGTATGTAGAAGATCAATTTTGATATCTTGTTCCGTAAATATACAATTAATTTTTGAAGTGGTAGAGAATCATTTGACAATTTTCTTCTTACATGAGCATTTTACAATGAGAAAAAGTTAATCACATACAATCTATATTCAGATGCCAAATTTCAGTTGTGCTTTCATCATATGAATCAATTTCATATTTGTGTCCTAAATTAACTGTGAATTCTTTGGTCAGTAATTAAATTGCATTTAATCAATTTAAGAGAGGAAAGCCATCTGTCAGGTGTGTGAACCTAATTAGCCACGTTGTTTTGAATGGACCAGTATAAAATGGTAGTGATTTCATTATCAAGAAGTACAATTCAAACTTACAGAATTTTATCACTACATTTTATGTGAATCTCGACAGCTCATCAAAAGTCTATTTCTGTGAGAATCTCCATACTTTGACTGGATAAAGAACATTTTATGGGAGATTGCATCTAATGAAGACATGTGGTGAGGCTGGAATTTACAGAATGCCTCTTGTGGAAGATAACGGCCACTTCATCCAAACACATTTGTATTTCATACATATCTTGGTCATGTCACACACATTTGCTGAGCACTCCTATAGTAAGCACTGTGATAGACACTATAGGATTCGAGGATGAACAAGACACTGCCCCAACATGCAGTATTCTATAGTATCAATAAGGAGGTGATTGTTGTAAATCTCATGTGAGAAATCTAAAACTTCTTGAATTCAATGTATCAAATCCTGTTCTAATAAATTCTTGGTTAATCTTCACATCCTGCTTATAAATGGGTATTTCTAGTTTATATAAAGGCACTATAGTTGGTAAGGGCAGAAACTTAATAACAAGAGATACAGTCAGCAAGGTCAGTTTCTAAAAAGTAATCAAGAACTTCTAAATAATGGTAAAAATCTTTTTATGTGGAACAAAATTAGGAGGTTTTATTTTAGTGGCTGAAGTTGGGAAGCTTTTTCTGAAGGGCCTCCCTAAAAATAAATAAATACATGAATAAATAAATAAATACATAGAATTGAGAAGGTTTGTAGAATCCCTTAGAGAAGAAGCATGAAGAGAATTTCTCTAGAGCTGTGGTCCCCAAAGTCCCCAATCCCCAGACCGTGGCCTGTTAGGAAACTGGCCCCACAGCAGGAGGTGAGCCAGTGAAGCTTCATCTGTACTTACAGCCGCTCTCCATCGCTCGCCTCACGGCATAAGCTCCGCCTCCTGTCAGAGCAGAGGCTGCATTAGTTTCTCACAGGAGCACGAACCTTACTGTAAACTGTGCAAGCGAGGGATCTAGCTTGCATGTTCCTAATGAGAATCTAATGCCTGAGGACCTTAGGTGGAGCTGAGGTGGTGATGCTAGCCCTGGGGAGTGGCTGCAAATACAGGTTATCATTAGCAGAGAGGTTTGACAGCACAATAAATGTAATGTGCTTGAATCATCCCGAAACCATCCCCCGCCACACACACCCTGGTCCGTGGAAAAATTGTCTTCCATGACACTGGTCCCTGGTGAAAAAAAGGTTGGGGACTGCTGCTCTAGAGGGAAGGTTTTTATTTGTTTGGTTTTTGTTTTTTAATCACAGCAAAAAGAGAAAGTATGATTCCAGGACTTTGACTTTTTTTTATAACACAAAGAAAGAAATTGTCTAGACAATTGACATATAGACAATTACACCTGAAATTTAAAGGCTGAATTTTACAATTTCAGACTGGGAACTCTGCTCTAAAACCAAAAAAAAAAAAAAAAATGACTGATGTGACATATAAGAACATGTACAAGGGGAGAAGGAACCTAGAAGCAGTAGATGACAAAGGATAATACATCGAGAGGACAGGGGACTCTGACATTCATTGTCCTCAAACACGTATCTAGGTATTGCTTTGCCTTCAGGGTAAATTACAAAATACCTGACATGGCTTTTAAGTCTCTTCATTTGTAGCCCCTGCCTCCTTTCCCAAAGGCTTGCTGCCTCTCAGCAATTCTGAATGTCCTAAACCTAAAGAGTAATTAATTTTTACTTTATGGACAACCCACTGCTCACTCATTCAGAAGAATTATTAAGGTATAGAAGAGAGTTCATTTCAGTGTCGTGAGCAACTCATCATGAGAACTACAGATATCCCCAAATTTGCTAATATCATAGTAATCTAGGTTACTTTCAGGTATCACGTATCACAAAGAAAGTTTTTAGCATTTCAAGAGTTACTATCAGCCTTTGCAGTGTATGATATTCAAATTCATGCCTCAGCAAAATTACAAATTACAGCATGACATATTGGTTCATGAATAGACAAAACTTGGAACACTAAATATGCAAATGTCAAAGGTCTACTCTATTACAAATGCCAACAACTGAGCATAATTCCAAGTAATTACTTTCCTTGAAATTTAAAGTCAATGCTGGTACCTTCCACATTGTGACGAATCAGCAGTCAACAAGAACTGGTACTTGTGTATGCTGATGACATCTGACTACCTCAGTTTGGTGTTACAACATATGGACTCATTTTGTGAATTTATGGCTTTCCTTTTCAAGAGAAGAAACTGATTAATGAAAAATGTAGCAATTCTACATGCAACAATGGGGAAGAAATTTGAGAGACAAAGGTGCATAACTGAGTTAGGGAGTGGGATGAGGAGGGTACTTGCATAAAATAGGGTTGAAGTGATGGCTTACTTTTTATTGGTGAACAATTAATTTGGACTGAGGTAGCAAAACATATTCGTGAAGACTGTTCTTCACTCCCCCGTAGAATTCTGTTACTCCAGGTCCTTCTTTTTTGATTGAAGAAATCGTTAACATTACATAAGAGGCCCTGAGCAGGTACAATGTTGTGTTCAAGTCTTCTATTTCCACCCTCATCATCTCACTCCTGGGGGCTCCTGCAGGACTGGTTCCCCACAGCTAACACAGCTAACTTGTACACCGTGATCTCAGGGACAGCGAAAGGACTGGGCCATTGACAAGCCACTTCTTCCTTAATCCCGTAATAAACAGAATACATAGACCCAGCTCTTAAATTTCATAACCTCTCAGCTGTACTGCACTTGACTTGACTCTCCTATGAAAAGACGTACTCATCTGATTTGAAGCATGTATACACTTGTCCTGACCGAGATGTAAGGTCTCCTACGTCCCCTGTTCCACTGCTTTCTTAAGACAGGTTTGTCTTCCTGACATAAATTCACTAATGCCCTGCGTCTAAACTTTCTCTGTCTGAGTGAATTTTCTCTGGTACTGATCTCCGCTTCAGCAACTTCTCTCTCTTCTTTTCAGCTGACTCCTTCTCTTCTATCTTCAATTTTCTAAGAACGCCACTGACTGAAAGAAGCTTTCCATTCTTTCTCTGTAAGATTCTAAGTTAGGAAAGTGACAACACCACTAACATGCTTTATCCACCTCATGTAATTGTCACAGAATCCCATACTGTGAGCTCTTTTTAACCCTGTTATAAGATGTAGAACCTGAGGCCATAAATGTAAATATCTCTCTCTCTCTCTCTCTCACTTTCTCTCCCACCCTGTTCTTCCCAGTTCCCTCTCTTCCACTCTCCCTCTCTCTCAGTCCATTCCCCCTTATTTCCCTTCCTTCCTGCTTTATGTTGTGTTGCCTTGTATTTTTACGTAGTCTAAACTTGGATGATTTCTTAACTCTGCTAACTTTAATCAGATACAACAAAATAATGTTAATACAGGTAGGATAAAAATACGAGGTTAGTTGGCTTAGAAAGCACAATATATTTAATATTAAGGAAAAAATTAATATGCACTAGGACAATAAAACTGAGAAATACAAATGGATACTATTTACATTGGTGTTACAACTTTAGAGGATGAACAAAGCGAGCCCCTCTGAGAATATAGCAGGTTCAGATGCCCAAAACACCCTAAATATGAGCAATGTGTTTCTGGTTACACATGCATGACCCAAGCTAGAGGCACGTGCGTGGGGCTCCAACTATGCACTAACACACACAGATGGAAGGAATTCTGTTTTAACTTCTGCTTTCTTTGAAAACTCTCTCCCTCAGACAGAATGGCCTTTGTTCTCTCTTTTGCAGAATTCTTTGCTTATAAAACAAATAAAAGCAAAAATAAGTATTTATGACAAATTATTTTCAAAATTTTAAAATTACGGCCTTTTGTTACCCGTCTCCATTGTGGTCCTTAAGAGGCATGGAAATGCACAGGTATTACTGTCAACTGCTGGAGAGTGGAGTAATGGTTTGAGGAGAAAGTAACAAGCAAATGAATCTGCAGTGTAAACTTTGTAGAGCTAATGTAACAGACTGTAGTCCCCCCTCCTTCCATAGACATGAAAGTGTAAAATTGAGAGTGGGGACTATGTAATAGGGAATGGCCTGGAAAAAAAGGCCAAAAAGATTTTCTCTCTCTTTAAAACTTTTCCCACTTTTTTTGGAAACTACAGCCTGGCCTGCATCCCTGAGGCAGGTTAAGTCTTTTGTTAAAACTTCCAGGTGGTGCCAGCCCCCCAAGTCGGCACTGGCAGAGTTCACAGGCTTTGTCTTTGGCAGAGACAGAGGATTAGAATAGTTAATAACCCATTGTGGTTTTGATTTGCATTTCTCTAATGATTAGAGATATTGAGCATTTTTTTATATGTTTGCTGG
>NW_012149019.1:247408-262802 GCF_000956105.1 Propithecus coquereli
CACCTCTTATACTTTCCTGGATTAAACTTAAGCCCATTATCCAAAGTGAGGCACCACAAGAGCAGAAGAACGGGATCCACTTGTACTCTCCATCAAATTGGTACTAACTGATCAACACTAGGTTGATCACATGGCAGAAATACTCTCTAGGGATTAGGGGGATGGGGGGAAAATCTACAAGTAAAGGACACAGGGAGCACTAAAGGGAGGGAAGGGCATGCCTTCAACCTGCACTTGGGTGAGGCAAAGACATAAAGTGTAACTATAATGTTTGTACCCTCACAATACCCTGGAATAATAATAAAAAAAAAAAAGAAAAGAAAAGAAATCATTTGTAGCACACCTGCTGTGTGCTCATTAATGGAAGAACAACTGGAACAGAAACTTTTTGTGCTCTTAGAATGTTTTCAGTACAGCTGGGGAGCCAAGTCACACACTCTGAGCATTGGACAACAGTCACGCACAGCAGGGGAGAGGTCTGCTGGAGGCACAGCAGGCCTGTGAAAAACCCAGGAGGCTGAGGCTACAGGTGCTAAAATGGGCGTGTGTTCTGCTTTCAGTGAACAAAGGCGGCCCCTGGGCTGCAGATCCGTATGGGTCCATGGCCTGTTAGGAACCGGGCTGCACAGCAGGCGGTGAGTGGTGGGTAAGCGAGCGAAGCTTCATCTGTGTTCACAGCCGCTCCCCAGCACTCGCACCACCGCCTGAGCTCCGCCTCCTGTCAGATCAGCGGGGGCATTACTTGCAGGAAAACAAGCTCAGGGCTCCCACTGATTCTGCATTATGGTGAGTTGTATAATTATTTTGTTATATATTACAATGTAATAACAATAAAAATAAAGTGCACATAAAAAAAAAAGAATAGTTAATAACCACGGTAATTGCTTGAAGCTAAGAACCCTCCCTTTAAAAGCTCTGTATTTCTGCCTATGTTCGGGAAATTTGGGATTTTGAGATGAGAAGGTCTACCATATTTTCTCCTTTGTTGACAAAGTAATCTCTCTTTCCCTCCTTCCTCAAACTGCTTGTCATTGTTCTTCTGATTAGGCCTCTTGGACAAGTGGCCAAGCTTTCTGTAACACTAATGACTCCCTCATTGGTGGAATTTGTTTATCTGTAGGGGCCTGGGGAGGAGCCATCATGAGCTATTGTCATCAGATCAGCCATAAATCCTGCTAGACTTTGATTGAACTGGTGTAGATCAAGGGGCTAAAAAAGAGAATTACCAGGGCCATTTACCAGGAAGAGGGAAGTAGAAAAGCTTCCTTCCTCAATTATTTTAATCTTTATTTTCCATCACTTTCCTACATGGAAAGTTCACTTTTCTCAGAACTACCTTAATTGAAGGTCAATAATCAGAAATAACATCTGAATAATCTAGCTTTCCAGGAAATTTCTTTATAGTACCACAACTCACTTACCAGATAATTCAACTTTCTGATCGATTTAATAATTAGGTTATCAATCTAACCTATAAATTAGCATTTTGGTTTAATAAATTTTCTGTCATTTATGAGTGTTTAATATATAGCAGACACTATATAATATCTATATTTATATATTTTCATAGCATGTAAATAAATAAATTTGGTTTATGTAACATGTGCTATTATATATCTGTTTAAATATCATTGCATATTATTGTGCTCAGGATTTTAAAAATATTATTATCTCCACTGAACAAATATAAAATATAAAACAGACTTGTCAAGTAGTTGCCCAGGATTCATCACTATCATGTTACAGAGCTGGAAATCAAGTGCCTGACTATCTGATACCAGAGTTAATATGCTAATAATTACTCTGTGTTACTCTCGACTGTGAAAATGGGTTGAATGGATGTATTGCCAAAAGGACATCTGACACTTTTGAGTAAACATTTTTAATATAGTTTTTATTTTGAACCATATGAAGATTTTACCTATTTAAAAAGTTAAATTATAAAAACAACACAAATACAAACTGAGAAAAGAACATAATTCTATATCAAATGGACATGATAACTATAATGTAAGGAAGAAAGAATTGTCTCCAGTAACCTAGAACATCACTACATCTACGACCACTTAGGCTACACATCAGGGGACAGAAGAACAGCAAAATGAAGCCACTCTATATTCAGTAGTCTTATTATTAATAGAACCATTGGTATCATGGTTTGGAAATTATTTTTAAAGTGTAAGATGAAGTAAATAAGTAGTTTTGTAAATGTTATCAATATAAGAGAGAAGAGCTTCAGGTACAATACTAAAGAACTGTGTCAAATTCTCCCAAGGTTAAATTTTAGTTAGAATTATTATTACAAATTCAGAGTTATTAAAATTGTGTATTTATAGCCACAGAAAAGGCATACAAGCTCTGGTATGAGCACTCCAGAAACCCCACTTTCATTTTCTAAACATATTTCTACATGTGCAGACACACACACACACACACACACACAAAGAACTTCTCAGAGAAATCCAGTTCTAGTCTGGACATGAAAAATATAAGGTGGTGCTTAGATGTGCCACAATACAAGAGAGCTCTGCCATGCCCAGCAAAGGATCTTCTTAGGTTCAACTGGACAGTCAGACTCACCAGCTTACAATAGGCCATACGTGGCCAAGTCTGTTTGGTGGCACATAGGACAGAAGTCACAGCTTGCCAGTAGAATGCATTGGATATTCCTCTTCAATGGGAGTCCTACAGGCACACATCAGACAGCTCAGGGGCAAGAAGATGAGCCCCCATGGGAGGGTGTCAGAGCTGCCTTTTTTTAGAAGTCTCATTCCCCACAGGAGCTGACACCTCTTAGAACAGCTCCGCAGACAGAGCTTCCAGCATGGGCAGAAGGATGTGTCCCAAGAGTCACTGCACTCAAAGACAAAAGATGTGTCTTCCTAGCAGGTATTTATTATTCTTTCAGTCCAGATGCAATTTACCAATGAGTAGTAATTTTTACTATAAACAGCGCTGCTTAGTAATTTACCTTGTTTTTCTGTTTCCAGGGTAACATAACTAAGAAGTTAAGTGAAGGTCAAATTCTCAGGCAGAAAGGGGAAAGGGTTTTGTTAAACTTTCCCCCAACAGAAGTATTCAAATGTTACTGCTGTTTAAAAAACAGAAAGAAACAAGTAATGATTTGCTACTATTAGAGATGTCTATTATTCCAACACTTTAATCTGAAAGTTGTTGGTTAAAGAAGGTGAAAAAAGTCCTTAATCTCAGGAATCCAAGTAGTATTAGTTGATATGAATGACTGCTAGTGAATGTAGCTGCATTGGATAACATGGGAATAGTGAGATTTTGGCATCCTTAAGGAAATATTTGTTTATGGCAAGGATCGTCAACTGAAGCTAAAATCAGCTGGTGAAGGAAGATGGGTAATTTGATATTTGCACAGTGTATAAACGTAACTCACATAGTACTTGATTTTCACAAGGAGGATACATTCCTCTACAATGCTGGGTTTTGTATGTCTCCTTTACAACTCGGGGATTGAGAGACTCTCAATTTCCTTGCCCTTTGTCCTCAGGGGACAAAAAACATCATATGTTTGGTGTGTCTGAAAGAAGAAACTAAGCACCTTCCTTCTCCATCTGTAGGAAGCTCGTGTTCCATACTCTGCATGTGATACACTTTACGACAGTAAGCCCATCAGGAGTTTAGGAGAGATGTCCTATGGTTCCTCAGCAATGTGCATGATTAGGTGTGTCAGTCAATTTGGAATGCAATATTGATATGAAACGCAGGCAGTACACCTGTGACAAGTGTTCCAAAGATAGAGTTAGTAATTTGGATGGAAATCTTCCATTTAGCTCTTCAAACCAACTCCCCACTCTTCTTCATCCTGAGTTCTATTAATTGTATGGATTACATTAATTGAATGGGTTATATTAATTCCATAGAGAGTATAAATTGCACTGATTGTGTTAATTCTCCCTTAGTCCTCCACCTTCCATTAGGATCCAGCCAATAGTGAGTGTTTACAGGAGAACAGAAAATGGCAAGAGAATGCGGTGGGGTATTTATTTTCCTGGACCCCTCCCTGCCCTATTGCCTTGGGCTGACTTTCTGCCTCCATGAAAGGTCACTGGGATGCATAGAACATGAGACTTCAGCCACGTGATGCTTGTTGTTTTCGTATTGTTAAAGCTTATGTCCTATAAGTATACTGATAAATTTTATGGTATATGAGCCTGTTTAAAAAAAGAAATACGTAATATGCTTAAAATTGAGTATACTGTGTTATTGAAGATATTTTTAAAAGAATAAAAATGTCTTTTGACCAGCCATCAATGAAAACTGAATCATATGCTTACAATTGTAGCAATCTGATGTTTGGAAGAATTGTGAACAGAATAGTGTTAAGACATTTATTAGTAATTCCCCAAACTGGTAGACTATACTGTTTGATTTTTTTTTAACTTTAAACAACTGTTCGATTTTTTAAAATTTTAAACAACTTTTTTCACAGTTTAAAGTGAGGTATCCCAAGAATGGAAAGACAAGCACCACATGTACTCACCATCATGGTATTAACTGATCAACACATAAATGCACATATAAGAATAACATCTACTGAATGTTGGGCAGGGGGGAGGGGGAAGGGGGAGGAGGGAGGAGGGGACGGGTATTTGCATACACAAAGAGTGCAATGCGCACCACCCGAAGGATGGACATATTTGAAACTCGGACTTGGGGCGGGGGGCAAGGGCAACATACGTAACCTAAACATCTGTACCCCCATAACATGCTGAAATAAAAAAAAAAGGGGGAGAATAATAGAAGTCATGTTTTTTTTTCTCTTTTTCTTTTTTTTTGAAGAGACAGGGGCTTGCTCTGTCTCCCAGGCTGAAGTGCACTGACATTCCTGGAGTGCAGCCTCCAATTCCTGGGCTCAAGTGATCCTCCCACCTCAGCCTCCTGAGTAGCTGGGACTACAGATGTGCACTACCATGCCCGGCTATTTTTTTTTTCTTTTTTCTTTTTCTTTTTTCTTTTTCTTTTTTCTATTTTTTGTAGAAACAAGATCTCACTATGTTGCCCAGGTGGGTCTCAAACTCCTGGCGTCAAGCGATTCTCCTGCTTCAATCTCCCAAAGTGCCAGGATTACAGACATGAGCTACCATGCTGAGTGAAACATATCTTTTCTAATTCAATGTTACCTTATTTTCAAGTTTTAAAAGCAAAACTTGTTTGATATAAAACACTCAGAAAATAAAATGAAAATTTAAAAATGTTAGCAATAATTCCATCATCATTATCAATATTTTCATGCCATTCAATCTTTTCTCTTATACATTTAAACTATTTCAGATATATTGTTGGCAGACAGAGCACTTTAATGAATACTCTTCTATACCAATTTTGTTTTGTATTTAAGAGAACTCCTTCAGATACAGTACAAGTATTAGTTTTTTACCACGATACTTTTGTGACAGAGGTCAGAAATACTGTAAAAAATAAAATTCCCCAAATCAATAATTTAAAAACCAAACTCAAATGAAACGTTGAGAAGCCTCCCACAGTCAAGGTGGGAGGCCCAAGTCACTCTGAAAGTCACAGCTGGGGAACAGACTTTTTGAGAAAAAGCCATTTCAGGGGCAGAATTGTACAGATTGTCTTGATTGATGTCACTGAGTTTCATCTTTCCTGACAAGCCTGTATGTATTTATGTCTTTGTTAAGACTGTAAACTGTAAGGCGGGCACGGTGGCTCACGCCTGTAATCCTAGCACTCTGGGAGGCTGAGGCGGGTGGATTGTTTGAGCTCAGGAGTTCGAGACCAGCCTGAGCAAGAGACTCTGTCTCTACTAAAAATAGAAAGAAATTAGCTGGACGACTAAAAATATATATATAAAAAAATTAGCTGGGCATGGTGGCGCATGCCTGTAGTCCCAACTACTCGAGAGGCTAAGGCAGGAGGATCGCTTGAGCCCAGGAGTTTGAGGTTGCTGTGAGCTAGGCTGACGCCATGGCACTTTAGCCCAGGCAACAGAGTGAGACTCTGTCTCAAAAAATAAAAAAAAAAAAGAAGACTGTAAACTATAGATTAGATGAAAAATGTGTGTGTCAGAACCGTTTAACTAATCCTTTCCCCTGCCCCATTTACCCATATCTAAACACCATCCGGTAACAAACTATAGTACTTACGGCTTTGCCACTATCCTGAGCTCTAGCCAAGGCGTGGTCCTTCAGGCTTCCTGAGCACCTCAGGAACAGCCTGCAGCTCCTTCTGGAGGCAGATGCTGGTGCCTCCTGGGCCCTCCCTCAGGCCTGAGGTTCACCCATCAAGAGCTCCTGGAGGAGGACTTTATCTGTACAAAGCTAAGAATAAGAAAAGCTGGGATGGTATTACCCGGGAACAGCATGAATTTATAAGAGTGGGTTGGACAAGGGAGGAGCCAAGTATATGGATGGAAAAGCAGGAGCGAGTGCAAATGCCAAATGGAAAAGCAGGGCAAGAAGTGAAGGCTGTGGACAGCCACCACGTGGTAAATGGCTGAATGAGTGAATGAGTGAATGAATAAATGAATGGGGCACAGAAAGGGTAGGAGCATGTCATTTGGGACCAGACTATATGAATCCTGAAAGTAGTTATCTCTGAGATATGAGACTTGGAAACAGCCCTGAGGGACAGAGCATTTGACTTCAAACATGTCCCTTAGAAATGTAGAGGGAACTTCAGGGACTGTTTCGGGGACGTTCCTCTAACCCCTTCCTTTCGGCCTTCACCCTCTCCAAAGCACACACTTAAAGAACCTGCACTCGAATGTTTATGCCAGCACAATGCACTATAGCAAGGATGTGGATGCAACCCAAGTGCCCATCAATCCATAGGTGGATTTATAAAATATGGTATATGTATACAATAGAATACTACTCAATTACAAAAAATGACAGAGATCTAGCACCTCTTACATTGTCCTGAACAGAGCTTGAGCCCATCCTCCGACGTGAGGTATCACAAGAATGGAAGAAGAGGCACCACATGTACTCGCCATCAAATTGGCACTGACGGATCAACACTAAGGTGCTCACAGGGTAGTAATATTCTTTGAGGGTTGAGGGGAGGGTGGTGGGTAAACTCACAACCAATGGACACGATGAGCATTGTAGGGGGAAGGGCACGCCTCAAATCATGGCTTGGGTGAGGCAAAGTCATAACATGTAACCAAAATGTTTGTACCCCCATAATATCCTGAAATTTAAAAAAAAGGAAAAAAAAATAAAACAAAGCACACACTTAATTTGAGTTTACCTGCATCATGTATGGGTGTCATGTGCTAGTATATGACTAAAAAGAGTCAAAAAAACTGACAAAACTGTTAGAAGAAAAAGTGGACGGTTAAGCATTCTTCAACTTTTTGGGCCAGCATAACCCAGAATCTACCTTTGTGTCCTCCGCTCCCCTAAGTGTGTGCTTCTTTTCTCAATGAGGAAATATAATCTCTCATCTATGACTCCAGAATAGAGATGAAAGAGTATCTGCAGACCCAGGCACCCAGGGCTGAGCAGTGACAATAGAAGATACTTACATTTTCGGACATTGCTTCTCATGTGGAGATATTAAAAATTCAATCACAAAATATCTTAAATCATTTGGGCTGCCTCAATGGCTAAATGCTGCATTCTGTGAATGTGCCTGCTAGAATTTTACCGCCTTTAGTCATTTAGATGAGGTTTTTTTTTTCTTTTTCTCATTGTTAGAATCATAAAACCTTATGATATTTCAGGATGCTTTGTAATTTAAAATAAGATTTTCTCAAGTGAATTACACCTAGTAACTCTCTTACTCAAATTATAGACATGCAAAAATGGGCTTTTAAATGGATATCTTTGAATTTTCTTTTTAGATGTTGGAGCATTTAACTACAATGAGTTCATCTTGTAATGTCTTTACATCTTAGCTTTGACTTAGATAACACTTGTTTCTCATCTGTCCCTCTCTGCCTTACTATTCAAAGCACTCATTTCCTCATTTGCTGCTTAGAGGTGATGTGACCCTGTCTGATGGCCCCAGGGTAACCAGCAAGTGCCTCACTGAGGCTTCATTAGGAGACTTTCCAACCCAAAGTCCTTTGCTCAAATGCACTGGGATAGCCTCCCATCCTGGCAGCCCAAGCCAGGAGAGAGGGACGCCTGGAGGTGGCAGGCCCTGTGGCCAAAGGCAGGGATTTGCATTTTGACTTCTGGACATTTCTATTTTAGCAGCAGCTCTGTTTCTTTGTATTTTATCAAAAATTTCCACAGGGAAAAACAGGTTTGGAGAAGAGGCAGGGTGGGAGGGAGTGTTTGAGGAGACTGGAGAACACCATGTGCCACAGAAATTTCAACACAACAGTGGAACTTCTGTGGTAACTCTGGTGAAAATATGTAGGTATGGATATAGGTATCTATCTATATATACACACACACACACAGAGGTAGGTAGATTTTACCATGATAATGATGGTATTTGTTTATTTCATGGCTGTCGCCCCAAGTAAATGACTGAGACAAAAACAAATCTTGATCAATGGAGGTTTATTAAGCCAAAGTTGAGGATATGGGGGGGAAACAGGAACCACAGACAAGCTGTGGCCATTTTTCTGAAGTCGAAGTTGAAGCATTCAGCATTTTTAAAGGCATATAGAGAGAAGGGGGGGTGGCAGCTGATGAGGCAAAATTGTCACGTTCTTGGGAGACCCAGGAAATTTACATTTTACATAAAATAAGGGGAATGTTAGAAGAGAAAAAGGGAGTGAAGGAAGCATCAGTTATGTAGATGTCCCTGGGTAGGTGGAAGATGTGGGATCCTGTCCTGTCTCCAGTCTTGTTACATGAAGGCAAACTTGGTAATTCGTTACTACTATGGAATGGAGCAGACTTTAGTTTTAGATGTGTTAACGGAAAAAAGCCAAATTCTGTAAAATAATTTTAAAGAGATTCATTCTGAGCCAAATTTGAGGACCATGACCCGGAGCCACGCCCAAGAAGCCTTGAGCAAGTGGACTTGCTGTGGAGGGTTACAGTTTGGTTTTATACATTTCAGGGAGACAGGGGTTACAGGTAAAGTTATAAATCAATACGTGGGAGGCATACATTGGTTTGGCCCAAAAAGGTGGGCCATCTTGAAGGGGGCGGGGGGCTCACAGGTTATTGGTGGGTTTAAAGATTCTTTAACTTCTAATTGGTTAAAGACATGAAGCTTTGTTTAAAAGCTTGGGATGTTTTAAGCTAAGGAGCTGTTAATCAGAGACAAGCCACCCAACATATATTTGCTGTGTAATTTGAAGACCTGTAGGTTTGTCTTGCGTACCCTTAGGCCTATTAATGGGTTACAAAGGATGTCTCCAAGAAGGGAGGGGGCATGATGAAGCATGTCTGACCTCCCTCCTCCTGCCAGACAATTTAGTTTTAGGATATTCACTTGGCCAAGAGGGGATCCATTCAGTCAGCCAGTGGGGGGTGAGCCTTAAGATTTTATTTTAGTTCACAGATGCTAGACATAGTTACTGCATGTCCTTGCTTAAGGGAGGTCAGCAAGGAATTTCCTTAATGAATGATCTGTGATGCCAGCTCTTCACAGGTGCCTGAGGCCTTTACCTTCTATTTTGCATAAGGAGATGGGAGGGGGGTGATGAGACTTTGATTTTCTTTTTACATGGCTGAAAAATATTGGAGAGTAATTTTAATAATACATATACACCTTCAGTATGTGTATTCCTCTCTAAGCAAGAATAAGCCTTATTCAGCCACTTCTATAAAGAGCAG
Organism: Propithecus coquereli; assembly: GCF_000956105.1. Classification (NCBI taxonomy): domain Eukaryota; kingdom Metazoa; phylum Chordata; class Mammalia; order Primates; family Indriidae; genus Propithecus; species Propithecus coquereli. The sequence goes on from NW_012149019.1 coordinate 257,149, forward strand.
AGACCTTGCCTGCTTTTCCATCTCTAAATATCAAATTTTTAAATAAAACTTTCAGTTCAAATTCAGTCAAGCAAAATACCTACCTACAAAAATCACTGAAGAAAAATTTACCTTATAAATTTTGAACCTGTACATTTATATTGTGTAAAATAAATTTGTACTTCTCATATTTAAGCATAAAAGCACCACAATTAATTTCTTTATCAATGTGTACATGTGATTTGGTTATTTGTCATAGGCTTCAACACTGCACAAAGTTTTGATACATAATTTATGAAATTATATTTGAGTTTTTCCATTAGTATTTACTTGTGATATTTTAAATCGTTTATGTATTTTCAGCACTTTGAAACAGACAATTGGCAACAGAGACCAAAATTTAAGCAAAATTATAGACAAAATATAAATTTGAGAAAAATTCCATAATTTAATAACTTGTTAATAAAAATTAGGGCAATACTATTTACATTCAATTTTGTATTATAGTTTACTACACAGTTTGTGGTAAGGAGGGTATTCTGCATACAGCAATTTGATACTCTGGTGATCCTCAACCCCTGTCATCAGAGCTTCATGTGTCCCTTCCCCTCCCCCTCCATCATCCTCCATGAAACTTAGGGAGGCCCCCCAACACCCAGGACAGCCGGAGGCGAGCAGCAGGAAAGCCAGAGCTTCATCTGTATTCATAGCCCAGTGGCTTCCCATGGATATGGAAAAATTGTCTTCAGTGAAACCGGTCCTTGGTGCCAAAAAGTTTGCGGAGCACTGGTTTGATAGATTAGTGATGCTGTTTAAGTATTTAATATGATTTCTTATTTTTTGCCTTTTTTTCTCAATTATTGAAAACGGCTTTGAAATTTCCAATTTAATTTTTGATTTGTCATTTCCCCTTTCATTTCTATCAGTTATATATTTTTAAATGTATTTCGAAGCTCTATTATTAGGTGTTGATTCATTAGGAATTTCTGTATCTTCCTGATCAATTGAGCTCCTGGCTTTTTGTGATTTGCTGGCAGTCTCAGACCTTCCTTGGTTTGTATGTGCATCATTCCAAACTTCCTCTTCCCATCACATTCTCCCTGTGTCTCTTCACACAGTCTTTCTTTGTGGGGGTCTGTGAACAAGTTTCCCCTGCTTCCACATAACATCACATTCTGTAGTACTGGGGGTTGGGCCTTTAACATATCTTCTTTTGGGGGACATAACTCAACTGCCAATGCCATCCCTGTCCACCTATTCTGTTCCATCCACAACCATTTCTAGTAGGTTTTCATTAAGTCTTCCACTGTTTCTTTGTGAAAATTCAACAAATATGTTTACATTTATTTATTTTCCCTGTTCCTATGAAATAGTAATATACCGTAAAGATACCTTGCTTATTGATTTCTCCAGTGTGTTAGTCTGCAGTGTTTAAGAGTATTTGCCCACAATTTCACCAGCAGATTATATTTTAAAATGTTTAGATTTTCCTCATCTATTAGATGAAAATGGTACCTCATTACAGGTGAGGATCAATTGAATTATTTCAGCTTTCACACATTGGTAGAATACCCCTGTATAAATTCCTGACCCACATGGTTATATACAGAGGAGCACTTTTACATTATTCTTTATTTCCTTCATGTACATGTTCAGATATTTTACCCTATTGCAGTGAGTTTAGGTAAATTATGTTTTCCAAAAAAAAAATATTTATCTCACTTGGGTTTACAAATTATTTATATAGACATGTGCAATGTTGTCTGTGTTTGTTTGATAATTATTTTTCCTTTTTCATAAATGTATAATTTGTATCTTTTTTTAAAATTAGTTTTACTAGTGGCTTTTCTCTTATACTGATTTTTCAGAGACAGCTCTTTTTTAGTTTTAAAGCTTTCATTTAAAGTTTTCTAAATTATTAGTCTCTACTTTTACCTCAATTATGCCTCTCCTGATTTCTTTTAGTTTACTATCTTGGTCTTTTTTATGTTCTTAAGATTTTTGTTTTTATTTATTTATTTGTTACTGATACATAGTAGACGTACATATTTTGGGGATACATGTGTTGATTTGGGACATTTATATAGTGTTACAGAGATCAAATCAGGGTAATTGGGATATCCATTACACTAAATATTTATCTTTTCTTTATGCTAGGAACATTTGAATTATTCTCTTCTAGCTATTTTGAAATGTACAATAGATTATTGATAACTATAGTCATCCTACTGATCTATCCAATACAAGTTTTATTTCTCCCACCTGTATATATATATATGTTTTTAAGATTTTTAAATTGCATTTGGCTTTTTTAACTCTGAAAATTCTTATTAAGTGTTTTAGTTATGCAATTTTCCTCTAAGCACTGCTTTAGCTGTCTGCCAAAAATTTTTACATCTCTAGTTTTTATTATTATTTCCTAATAATTTTGCAGTTGCATTTTGCACTTCACCATCGATCCAAGATGTGTTTAAAATTGTAATTTCCATGTGGCATAATTCTTTTTTTCTAAATGATTTTTACTATTTTAATTGTTGATGTTTCTAATTACAGCAAAATTGAACTGAAGGAGGTCCTTTTTACATTGGGTGCTCTGAAAACATACCTGTGCTGATGTGGCACATGCCTGCCATCTGGAAAATAACACACTCTCTTTCTCTCTCTCTTTCTCTATCTCTGTTTTCAACATGGGGTTTACTGAAGTACATTTAGATGTGATGGCATAGATTTGGTTAGAGATTTTTTATAGTTCTCTAAAGTTCATGGATTTCCCTAGAACGTCAATCCAATCTCCTTTTTTAGGATACAGAAAGCCTCTGTTAATATAGTTACTTTCTATATATCCATACAAAACGTTCCCTACTTTTGCTATGGACTGTTTTAGGAGGACGTTGGTGTAGAGTACACAGTTTTTAAACAAATATTTGCAGATTTTCTAAGTGAAAAATAGGAACATTGTAGCATCATTGGCATCTGCAATTCTCTGTAATCAAGATTAAACTAAATAGTTGAAGTACTATGATATTGTTTTGTTGTCATGGTTTTTTTAACTAGTACCCAGGTGTTGTCCTGAAGAACACAACTTCCCATATTCTGGATCCCTAAGAGTTATTTCTTAGACCAACCTGGCTGAAATAAGTTATGTGATGAAAGACAGAAAGTAAGCATCAAAGAGATTTCAAAGAGCAGAAAATTGTAGCTCAATTATGACTATCATGATTTCAAATTCCACAAGAGAAAATCAAAACAAATCTATGTAATCACAAATTTCAACTGGTAGAATGTTGTTGTTCTTAAACTCTTGTGCCCCTAAGAATCACCTGGGAACCTCATCCAGATTCCCAGATGCTATACCTATGATTTTGTCACAAGAAGTTTAATTGCCTGCATCTCAGCAGCAACTGCAACTGGCTCTCTGGTAAGCAATTAACTAGCTGCACTTTGAGAGCACTTCCTCAAAATAATTCACACAAATGCTAAGGTTAATAATTTGGTTTCATAATTTTTGGCCTACTAAGCTAAAATTACAGCCCACCTTTTTCAACCTTAGTGACCCTTAGAATCTGTCAAAAGTATTGGCCACTGCCAATAAATCCATTCTAATGGTATGCTATGCTCTATCCAATCAGGCACCCACCATGTAATACCAGCCCTTATGTCTTAATGCTGCTGAGGAATTCTCCACCCCGCCCTTTCTTGATTTAATTGGCTTGATCCCCTGAGTAATACCTCCACATATATATAAGGGCTGAACTCTGATCTTTTTCTTTGCCACCCAAAAATTCCTTACTAAGGGGGCCTGGTGAGTCACATTTACAAATGATGAAATCTCACTAAGCAGATTTTTATGATGTGGTTTACTTCCCAACCTGATTCCAATATTGCATCACATGACAGATAGAAGACGTGTATCTTAACACAAGCATTGCTTTCTGCTGATTCCTGGTCTTTTGTACAAAGCCTAATTCTTTCAGCCAGTTGTCAACTAAAGAATCCTTAAATCCACCTATGACTTATAAGCCCCTGCTTCTAATTGTCCTGCCTTAATCCTTAAACTCACCTATAACCTGTAAGCGCCCCCTTCAAGATGGCCCACCTTTTCAGGCCAAACCAATGTGTGCCTACCACGTATTGATTTATGACTTTACCTATAACCCCTGTCTCCCTGAAATGTATAAAACCAAACTGTAACCCAGCCACATAGAGTCCACTTGCTCAAGGCTTCTTGGGTGTGGCTCTGGGTCATGGTCCTCAAATTTGGCTCAGAATAAACCTCTTTAAATTATTTTACAGAGTTTTGCTTCTTTTCAGTTGACATATAACATAACACACACACATTACAGGGGCTGTCACTTTAGTTAGCTCAGGTCTTCTGATAACACAAAAACTAAGACTTGGAAAAGTGAAGGTAAAGTAAGAGAAAACTATCTAGGAAATTAGAAAATATACAGCTTTAGAGTGAGGAATCTCATTATAGACCAAAAGAGTGATAGATTGATCTATTGAAAGAGAGATGAAACAGATACATATGTAGATGTAGATGCAAAAATAGATATAGATGTAGGCATATATATGAATTCATATGTTGCTTTATCTTTTAGAAAGAATGTATGCATATCAAGTTTAGCTTAGTTTTATAATATCACTTGCTTCTTCTACAGATATTTTAGGGTATATAATATTTTAGTGTAAATATTCTTGTTCTTACATCTTTCCTTCAAGTGGATATATAGAACAGGATGGCATCTTATTCATGATTTTTAAACCTACAGTTGAACTGGAGAACATCTTCCATTTTCTCATCATAAAGGATATATGGAAAGAAACTCTTTATGTCTTTTAATATATGAAAATATCTTGATTTTATCTTCATTCACCTGAGTGATTAGTCCTTGGAAAATGGCAGATGTTTGCTCACGATTGCCATTTCAAAAAAAGCTGAGACTGTGAGAAGTTAATGTACTTGCCCAAGGTCACTCAAGTGGCAGGCAGTGGATTTTAGAGGCAGGAATCAAACCCTAGTGTTTGAACTAATTTATTCAAGAATCATTCATTCTTTTTACTCAACTGAGATTTGCTGAATATCTATTATTCTCCAGGTCCTATTGCTATAAAGACGGATAAAGTTATTGATCTGTTTTAGAGAATTTCATAGTATAATAATGGAGACAGAAATGCTCTTTCTTAATTGTCTTTCATTTATCTTACTGTCCAACCAAATGATCTGTTGTTCACCTTCCACAGTCTTCACTTCACTGAGCCTGTTGACTGGACCATGAACTCCCATTCCCTCTCTCAACCTGGGTACTCTTAAAACCCATACTTGACCTTAGACACGCCATACCTTCTGTTACATGAAGCTTCCCTGATTGATCTCCTCCAAACTAAAAACTCTCTCTTCCTCCACTGTATCCCAAAACATTGTTTATTCCTCTCACATTAGCCATTAGTTTCTACTTACCATTGCATCTATGGATTTGCATATATGTAGCCTCACTACAGAGACAAAACCATTAAGAACGTAAGCATATCTGTCTGTGTGTCTTCAACTGAGCTTGGCAGACTCCATCCCTTAAACATTACCTGTCCAATACTTATAATCCAGTAATATTTCACACTCTCTGATTTCCTTCTCTGATAAAATGGCATTTTCTCAAAGAGCCCTTCCCTGACAA
>NW_012149019.1:262912-276335 GCF_000956105.1 Propithecus coquereli
TTCATGATCCTACAAGCAGCCTGAATATCTCAACCACCAGATTTCCAAACCGAAACCATCTCAAATCTCTTTTACCTACATATATAACAAAACCAACAAAAATAACTGTTTAATCTAGAAACCAGTGAGTGAGTCAGACTTTGTTGCTAACATTCCCTGCCTACTATATACAGCCCATCTCCACATCTTGTCAAACTGACCTACAAAATACGTCTTGAATCTATGTTTGATGTTTTCTCACAGTTGGACTGGGGCTATGTGTCTGAGGGAAGAAGGCCACAGAGTGACATTCGCTTATCGTCACGTAGTGTCCTGGAGTCCAGGAGATCAACATGACTCATCACTGGTGATGTTAATCTTGATCCGCAATGGCACTCTAGTCTGGGCAACACAGTGAGACTCTGTCTCAAAAAAAAAAAAATAAAAAAAAATAAATTATTGATATATGTGGAAAAACTTAGAGTGATGATAGCAAAAAATCTGAGTTCTAGCAATGACTCAGACGTGTCAAAGAAATTCCATCACGAATACGTTTTCCTGTCCTGGTCCCCATTATTGGGTATGGGGTGAACACCTGCTGATTTCCACCTGGCAAATCTCCCATGATGAATGAAGGGATTTCTTTATATGATTGAATGAGGGCTTAAGTTTTTCTATTCATAGCTAGAGGCATTTCACACAAAAAATAGAAGTTGGGGTTTGTAATAACACAAAAACTATCACTGAAAGGAATTCATGTATCAAAACCCATAATTTTTTAAAAATAAATCTAACCTACTAAGACATTCTTGGGAAACATTACCATTTAGTCCTCAGAAATAATAGAAGTAAGTATTTCTCAACAAATTTTTACTGAACATGGACAATAAATAAATATTTATTGTTATGGACAAAGATCTGGGTATTTTATAAACAACTCATTGAAGCATCCAGTAGTCTCCAACCTTCACATGTGGGAACTAAACCCAGTGGAGTTAACTGACGCAGTATTCACAGAGCTGGTTAATGGCTACAAGGAAATTTCCAAAATAACTATTTAGCTTGCTTTTAAATTAATCAGCAACCATTTCCTGGTATTCATTGTAGTAATGCTATTAAGAAGTTCTGTAAGTGGCTATTAAGAAAGCCTGTGAGAGAGCTGCTAAGCCCTCTGGGTATCTCTGGAATACAGTTTGTCTTCATGTGATAGGAAACGGTACCAGCAGCACTGCTATGGCATCACAAGGTAGACTGTCAGCAGCTCACTGGGCGCCTGGATTCATCAGACCCTCTCAATTTTGCTATTTTTGTGCTCACTAGTTTTGAGTTTTTGTCCCATACATGGACCCTAACAAAAATGCACAGCTTTATGGACTAGGAAGCCGAGGCCAGCTAGTGCTCTCTCCATAGCTAAGTGCGTTTGCCTCAGTGTCTCAGTCTGGCTTTCTGCAGAAGCTGAGCCTCAGGTAAGGATTTGACATCAAGTAATTTATTCAGGAGATGATTTTGGAGGAGATCCTTATAACGGAGAAGTGAAGCGGGACAGGAAGGAAAGCCCATGGCAGGGTGCATTAATGAGTATGTTACTGTGGGGGGTCCCGCTGGGGGGCTGAGCAAAACAATCCTCAGTTGCCCGAGCTGGGAGGCTGGGAAGCCCAGCGATCAATCCTTCTTTGGTTGAGAGCTGCTCCCTGGTGCACTAATATGCAGGCGCTTCCAGCCTGCCCTGTGCTGGGCTTCGGCGTGCTCATGTGGCCAGGAAAAGACTTGAGCAGAAAAGCACAGGTCCTTGAGGGAGGAAGCCAGCAGGTGATTGGGGGCAGGATCATGGGGATGAAGGACAGGAGACACAGTACAGATATTTTTAGTTCCTAGGAAACTTGTTTTCATATTTCATCAGGCTGTCTGAATTCAAGTTTAGTTTCCAAAACTCATTAGCTATGTAAATTTGAGCAGAATAATTATTTTCTCAGTTTTCTCATTGGTTTTGTAGAAATAACCAATAACACTAACCTGATATGGTTGTTGGGGTGATTAGATTAGATAACAACCCTCATTTATCACTTAGGATGGCACCTGACACACAGTAAGTGGTTACTAGATGTCAAATAATGCTAATACTAGCATTATTATCCCATTTATTTTCACAAAAAAACTATCGTAACATTGAAATTTTCCATTACAAGGTGCACATTTATTTTGCACAGGGTAGAGCATATTTTCTCAACTAATTCTAGTCCTTTCCAAATCAGATACAACCATACAATTGTACAGTAAATGAGTAAAAACAAAATTAAATTTGATTAATGTGTTTTTGCTTAATTATATAAGAACAGCATGTTTTTCATGATTGGTATAAAAAGTTAACTGTTAATGTGTCATTAAAATTCCTCGACATGATGAGAAATCTCATCAGTGGCTCATCCACTTCCCCATGTAAAATCTTTAAGAAAAAATAAATACTGTAAATTAATTACGGCATTAAGACTGTTTCCGTTCTTTGAAATAATTCATAAATGTTTCATATTCAATGGTAAATTTCAAGTGATTTATCATGATGGCTGTGAATCAGGGGCATTTAAATGACTTGAAGATTAAACGAATCCCTTCAACCTCAACTACGTTACTTATTTATGCTCTGACTCTTTTTGACTCTATTAGGAAAGTTTTAATCAGAAACATGTATACCAAATGATTAATAAAATGGTAATTAAGATAGAAATAAAAGGCTCAGAAAAGAAAGAAAAAGCATAAAATTATCAAGGAAATTAATGTATGTATGAAAAATTATCAGATGGGGTATAGCTTCATGGCAGCAAATGCAAAACTAAAATAAAATAATACAAAACAAAATGAGTTACTACTTCTCCGTATTAGAGGTCTTAGGCACTTAAAAATGCTAATTTTTTTTCTTAAAACCAATTCAGAAATTAATTTCTTTGGCAATATCTTTAAGTGGAATCATGGTCATTTTCACCAGTGACAAGCATTCCCTGTACTTCACATCTCACGAACAAAAACAAGGCAAAGCAAACATACAAATATCACCAGCACCATGGTAGCAAATAGTCCTGCAAGGCCTCCTACCACCCTGCCCCTGTCTCAATCTCCTGCCCAGTCCCCAGAGTTGCCTCCGGGCACTGATCCACCTCCTCACTTCCCCCTCAGGCCAGTCTGTCTTTGCCCCCATCACTGTCCTGGAAATCACCGCGCTCTGTGCTCTGAGCAGCCACATGGAGCATCTTCCTCCTTACACAACCTCTTGACTTCATTCAACATTCTTGCTGATTTTGTTATTTCTGAAAACCTTTCCTGTCTTGGTTTCATTCTTTTCTGATTTCTTTAACTTCTCAGCCTTTCTTTCCTTGTCTCCTTTGCTTTTTAGTCCCTTTTCTAGCTGCCCTCTGAATGTACCCTTCATCCCTTCCTAGTATCCTATGGATTCACATACCTTTTCTATTCTAACTTCCACTTAGACACAGCAAGTCTAGGCATCTTTGTGGTGCTTCATGATCCTACAAGCAGCCTGAATATCTCAACCACCAGATTTCCAAACCGAAACCATCTCAAATCTCTTTTACCTACATATATAACAAAACCAACAAAAATAACTGTTTAATCTAGAAACCAGTGAGTGAGTCAGACTTTGTTGCTAACATTCCCTGCCTACTATATACAGCCCATCTCCACATCTTGTCAAACTGACCTACAAAATACGTCTTGAATCTATGTTTGATGTTTTCTCACAGTTGGACTGGGGCTATGTGTCTGAGGGAAGAAGGCCACAGAGTGACATTCGCTTATCGTCACGTAGTGTCCTGGAGTCCAGGAGATCAACATGACTCATCACTGGTGATGTTAATCTTGATCCCTTGGTTAAGATGATATCTGCCAGCTTTCCCCACAGTAAAGTTACTATTTTTCTCTTTCTGTTCTTCATTCTATGGAAATATTCCAGTCCACATTCAAAGGAAAATTACACTCCATGTCCTAGAAGGAGGAGTATCCAGGTTGGCATTTTCTGTTAGGAAGATTAAAACACCCTTTCTTATTCCATTTAGACTAAAAGTTTAAAGTCACCTTTTTGCCTATTCATGGCCTTGTTTGTTTTCTGTCTCCCCTACTAGTGTGCATGTTTCATATCTTTACCCAGTGCTTGGTGCATAGCTAGCACTGAGTAAACATTTCTTAAAAATGAATCAGTGAAGGATTGGTTGATACACTTACTGAAAATACTTAAATATGTTTACAACAGATTTAGTTTTTATAATTTATAAATGAATTATTTAACATCCTTTCAGAAAAAAATTTTTGTTACTGCTGACAATACCATTGAATGCTACTGAAGAATCCCTTTTTATTATAGTTTCACATGTATTTCATTAGGTTGGTTAATTGGCTAGTGTGACATTTTTAATATCTCTCCTGTGAATGCACTGAGCTGTGTAGACAGCAGATCAAGGAATGGATTTGCACATACCCTTGAGATACGGCAACAAAATGTTTATTTAATCACACTAATTAGAGATTCTCCAATAGGAATACATTCCCAATCTCTCCAAAAACAGCTATACAAGCATCATTCTTATGAAGAATTTCCAGGTCCACTTGAGCTCGGGTAACTACTGTAAAATTGTACTGCAAATATTTTAACATTTGTCAGGAGAAAAAAGTGATGACTGGAAATACTTTCCTCCAAATGGATTTAAATATGTGCAAATTGGGGAGAGGCCAGCGTTGTGTAAACACTCGGAGCTTTTATAGAAACTAAAAAAAGAAAAAAAAGAACTAATAATTTAAAAGGGGAGGATCAGCTATCAATAGCTTCCTTTGATACGGGAATCTGTAAGATTCCATTGTGAAAGTCTTATTTAATCTTGACTTTACCTCTGTTAATATTCAGAATAAAATCTATATTTAGTTCTCCGTAAAAAATTAATATAAGTAATTTAATTAATTCTAAAATTCAAAATATGGTCATATGAAAACTCATAGCCTCCAGAATTTTTTTCCCTATCTCTGATTTCTGTGCATTTTGCACTATTGTTTTCCTCTTAGATATCGACCACTTAGGTCATTTAACTCACAGGCAAGGAGGAGAGAAAGAAGTAAGGCTTCCAGAAACAGGAAGGATATTCTCTCCTCCTTGTCACTCTTATGCTGCAGTCTCCTTCACCAGGACTCGGAGCTCAGGAAGCTGCTCTTTCCTTCCTTCAGGGAAGTGCTGAGAGACCCTGCAGAGAAGGGCACAGATGTGCCTGAGGGGCCTGCTCTCACTGCCGCAGCTCTCCAGCTCTTAATGGGCTCAGCAGGCTTCAGGTCATCTAAAACCACTTCATGAGCCATTGCTCTGACGCTTGATGTCCTCTTCACTTTGTTGTGACAATGCAGTAGTGACCAGAGGCCTAGGTAGAATCTAAATGGTTCTCATGGAAGAAACAAAAAGGTTTAGCAAAAATATGTATGCCTCCTCTGATATAAGAGGCTGCAATCTGTCCAATCCTACTGCCTTTCTCATAGCTTTCTGACTGGGGTTAGCTCTACGTGAAACTGTGATGGTGATATGGTGAAAACCCAGTCTGACACACCTGAATTCTTCTGACATACTTGGAATTAAGGGATGGCACTACACCTACTAGATACTTAACCTCAGGTTGTGTCATAATGCACTCAACCTAAGCAATGAGGCAAGCTAAACTTCAGCCTGGCTAGCAAACACATTCATTCAGCCGATCTGCCAATTCAGTGTACTGAAGTCCAGCCATGAGCCCATTAGTGTTCAAAAGGCTAGGGCACAGCAGTGAACAGAACAAACTTAAATTCCTGCCCTTGAGCAGTTTACGTTCTGTGAATGAATCGGGCCATAAAAAGACAAAGTACAAAAAACAAAATGTTAAGTAATGCTGAGTACTTACAAGTGAATGGAGACGGAGATGTGGCAAGTGGAGGGGGCATCGTCATTTTACATAAGATAGTCAGGAAATTCTCCGTGGGAAGGTGGCATTAAGGTCTGAAGGGCCTGAGAAAGTGTGCTAGCAGATACGGGAGCCAGGGATCCTTGTCTTGGAGGTGGGGACAGGGTACTTGACGGATGCGTATGGGAGGGTGATTTGCTCCCGGGTTGCTGGGACACCTTACTGGAGCAAAGTTGCCAGTGGCTCTGCAGCAGAAGATGAGGTTGATGATGTAGCTACATGAACGGTTTCATAGGAATTTAAATATATGCATTTTGGTGCTTATTCTCTGTGAAATGGGAAGCCACTGAAGAATTTTAAAGAGAGTGTGACCTGACTTGACAAGTTTCAATGTAGTAGTCACTCTGACTTCTCTTTGATAATAAAATCCAAGGGGAAGGGGAGAGGTAGGAAGACCAGATAAGAAACTGCCATCCAACTGCTGGGTGGTAGCAGAGAGCTGTAGAGCAGTGGTCAGATTCTGGATGTATCTGGAAGTTAAACCAATGAGACTTGCTAGTTTTTATATTCGTTAGGGTATGTACAAGCAAGAATAGATTCAAGGATGACTGAGTTTTGGCGCCTAATCCATGTGCAGAGGGAAATTTTCATTTTCTGTGAATAAAGAGATACCCGAAGAGAAGATATTGCAGATGTCAGGTGGTGAACAACATCAGTTTTGAACATGCCAAGTTCAAGAGACTGCAGCCCACTCAACTAGTAATGGGAAGGAAGACAGGCTTTGTTGGGAATCAGAGGTAGAAAACAAAGGCACCTGTGATAGGGTCTGCAAACAGAAGATGTTATAATATTCAAAAGAAGGTTGAAAGTTTTGACTTAATTCAGGCTATTGTTCATTCAACTGTGTAATCAGTTTTATTTTGTATATCTTTTCTCCATTCTTGGATATATTAAATGTATTTCTTATAAAACATTTATTTTTGTTATTTTAGAAATCTATGACTTTTAGTGATTTACATTTATTATGATTACTTATTTTCTAATGAAAACATTTAAAGCTATACATTTTCCTCAAAGCACTGCTTTGATATTCTTTGCTTTCATTATCATTCAGTTAGAAATACTTTCTAATTTCCCTTGTAGTTTCTTCCTTGACCTACATGTGATTTAATAATCTGTTTCCTGATTATTAAATCACTGCCTCTGCTCAGGATGCAAAAAGCTGCAAGTAATGTTGTCTCATCCTAATAATGGGGAAAATCTGGGTAAAAAACAAAATCATATTTCCAGAGCCCATTTGAGAACTGAGATGCTGAGATTGCATAGCAACCAAGCAAATTGATTACTTAGGAGGGGCAAGGCTCTCCATGGAGAGGTAAAAAGTAAACATTACCTTCAGAGGAACAGTGATGAAACTGACAGCTTACTTCTTAACAGCAAAAACAAACAAACAAACAAACAACAACAAAAAAGAAGAGGATAATGTAATGATATGTTTCATATCCTCAAAAAAAAAAAAAAAAGAAAGAAAGCTGCCAATCTAGAATTATAGAACCAGTGAAACACTCTTCCAAATTGAATATATAATATAAATAATAGGCAAAACAAAACAAAATTTATTGCTAGCAGGCCTGTCTTAAAAGGAATATATAACAGAGTTAGATAAAAAGTATCGAAGAAAAAGAATGACCTCAGAGGGGTGATACAGAAATACTTGAAAGAAAGGAGAGCACGAAAATGTGTAAAAATAGTCACATTTTTGAGGTTTTGTTGCATAGAATTAAAAACGCAGGCAACAGTTCTGGAAAAAGTGGGAAAGGAGTAAGTAGGATTTAAGTTTTCTAAGATTTCAGCTTTGCCGAGAAAGTGATAAAAGCAAAAATTTATATTTGATCATGATAAGCCACAGGTGAAATTTGTGGTCTCCAGGCAATAATAAAATAAAAGAGAAATAATATATAAATAACGAGTTAATAGATTAAAAAAGTAAAATAATAAATAGATATTTTACCATTCCAAAAGAAAACAGAAACACAGAGAAAACAGATCATGACATAATTAATTCAAACAGAAAACAAAAAGTAAAATGATGAATATAAGCCCAATGATAGCAGATCTTACATTAAATGTGAATAGAATAAATATTCCAATTAAAAGATGAATATTATCCAGCTACATTTTTAAAGAAATTAACTACACACTCTCTACTAGAGGCATGGTTTATGAACATGGAAAGTTTGAAAATAAAAGATTGAGGAAAATATAATAAAAAGTACCAACCCCCAAAAAAAAAAAATAGCTGTGATAGCCATGCCCACATTAATTACTCAATATAGTTAATAGCATTGACTTCATAGAGACATTGTGAGGATTAATTTCTATGATACAAAGAAAGCACTTTGTATTAAAGGATATCGCCTGACAACCAGTAAAATCTCAGGGAATCTTATCTTTGACATTACCTGGAGATATAGGTTAAATTATGTCATTTAAAATACTAAATGCATCAACTTATTGCATTTCAAATAGAATATTTACATTTTAGTGGAAATAAGAAGCAATGAATAAAACAAAAATAATGTAACTAAATATATAAATGCTTTCAAAATGCAGAAAATGTGCATTAGAATTAAAAAGTTTCAAATCAAAACATCAACAAAAAATATGAATTGGTCAAGCTCCCCTATTCTAAGCTAAAGATTCGCTAATGATATTTTTACAAATACTGTTAAGTGATATGTTCAGAAACCCTATGTAGATGGGGAGGATTTTCTGATGATCACCCTGGGAATTTTCTCGGTATTGCCAGGCAGTGAGCAGGTTGGCCCTGAGAGCTTCCTGAAAGCCCCCAGAGGCCAGATGACCAGTGTTCTTGGTATTTCTCTAAACAGTGGGCACATGAGCTTATGCCATCTGGTGTCAAAATAGGCTTAGGAAGCCCCTCCTTATGTGTCTGCCTAAAGCAAGATGTCAACAAAGCTCACCCCAAGCTGTGCTCCTGCATGCAAGTCCTTCTACAGTGTACATGTGTTGAATTCTAGCCCTTAAAAACCGCTTCTTTTCACTCAAAAGCCTTTTCATAACACACGCCTCATACAAACCATATATGTAAGTTGAAAATAAAATAAATAACAAAGATGTTAAAAAGGACAAAAGCAAATAGAAAAAATAATGAAAGAACTAGTGATTGGTAATACTAATACTGACCCGCATAAATTTAAAGGCAAAAAGTGTTCAGCAGAAAAATGTTATTTGATATTAATAAAATATGTACTCAAGAGTAAAACCAAAACAAAAATTAAACTTCAACACATTGGGATTTTTCCCTTTGTTCAGCTTTATTGAGATATAATTGACCAAAAAAATATATTTGTTCAAGGAATACAGCATAATGTTTAGATATGTGTGTGCAGTCATGCCTCAGTGTCTGTAGGAGATTGGTTCCAGGGCCCCCTAGCGATAAACAAATCCACAGATGCTCAAGTCCTTTATAGAAAAGGGAGTAATATTTGCATATAACCAATGCACAGCCTCCTGTGTACTTTAAATCATCAGCTTCGTATAATATCTAATACAATGTAAATGCTATGTAAACAGTTGTTACACTGCTGGATTGTTTAGGGAATAATGACAAGAAGAAAAGTCTGTACGTGTTCAGCACAGACACAGTTTTTCCAATATTTTTGATTTACGGTTGGCTGACTCCATGGTTGCAGATCCCATGGATACAGAGGACCAACTATACATTGTGAAACAATTCCCACAATCAAGCTAGTTAACATATCCATATACTTAAGATATGTTCTCTTAGCAAATTTAAAGCATTTAATACATTATTATTAATTATAATTATCATGCTAAACATTATGCCCCAGAACTTATTTATTTTATAATCATAATTTTGTACTCTTTGGCCATCATCTCCCCATTTTTCCCACCCCTCAACCACCTTTCTACTCTGTTTCTATGAGTTTGACTTTTATATATTCCACATACAGATGAGATTATGTGGCATTTGCTTTTCTGTGTCTGGCTTATTTCACTTTGTATAATGTCCTCCATGTTCATTAATATTGTCAAAATTGCAAGGTTTCCTTTTTTAAAGCTGAATATTATTCCATTGTGTATATATGCAACAATTTCTTTACCCATTCATCCATCAACAGACTCTGAGGCACTTTCTCTATTTGGCTATTGTGAATAATGCTGCAATAAACATGAGAATGCAGATATCTCTTCACAATTCTGTTTCCGATTTCTTTGGATATATGTATACCAAGATGTGGGATTGTTGAATCATATAACGGTCCTATTTTTCCTATTTTCAGGAACCTCCATAATGTTTTCTGTGTTAGTTAAAACAATTTCTATTCCCACCAATAATGCATAAGTGTACATTTTTCCTCGCATCCTTGCCAACACTAGTTAACCTTTCGACATTTTGGTAATCGCCATTCTGACAAATGTGAGGTAATATCTCATTAGGGCTTTGATTTGCATTTCCCTGATTATTAGTGATATTGTATACCTTTTCATGTATTTGTTAAACACTTATATGCCTTCCTTGGAAAAATGTCTGATATGGTCCTTTGCCCACTTTCTAACAAAATTATTTGTTATTTTTTATTTGCTATTGAATTGTATTAGTACTTTATATATTTTGCATGTTCACTTGTTATCCAATATATGGTTTACAGATATTTTCTCCCTTTTCATGTATTTGTTAAACACTTATATGCCTTCCTTGGAAAAATGTCTGATATGATCCTTTGCCCACTTTCTAATAAAATTATTTGTTATTTTTTATCTGCTATTGAATTGTATTAGTACTTTATATATTTTGCATGTTCACTTGTTATCCAATATATGGTTTACAGATATTTTCTCCAAGTCCGTGGGTTGCATTTTAATTTTGTTGATTATTTCCTTTGCTCTGTAGAAACTTTTTAGTTTGATGTAGTCCACTTGTCTTTTTTTATTTTGTTGCCTGTGCTTTGGGTGTCATTTCCAAAAAAAATCATTGCCAAAATCAATGTCATGGAACATTTTTTCCATATTTTCTTCTAACAATGTTATAATTTCATATCTTATGTTTAAATCCTTAATCCATTTTGAATTAATTTTTGTGTGTAGGATTCTATTTCATTGTTTTTGGCATGTGGATATCCAGTTTTCCCAACACTGCCTACCGAAGACACTATCCATTCCCCAACACTTATTCTTGGCACCTTTGCCAAAGACTAGTTGACCATATATGTGTGGGTTTATATCTAAGCTTTCTATTCTGTCCCATTGGTCTATACATCTGTTTCATGCTAGTATCACGCTGTTTTGATTACTATAGCTTTGTAATATAATTTGAAATCAGAAAGTATGATACTTCCAGCTTTGGTCTTCTTGCTCAAGATTATACTAGCCACCTGGGATCTTTTGTGGTTCCATACAAATTTTAGAATTTTTTTTTTCTATTTCTGTGAAAAATGCCATTGAAATTTTGATAAAGATTGTATTAAATCTGTAAATCCTTTTGAATAGTGTGTACATCTTGACAACATTGGTTCTTCTGTTCCATGAACATGAGATATCTTTCCATATCCTTATGTCATCTTAAATTTCTCTTTCATCAATGTTTTATAGTTTTAGTTCATATATATTTTACCTCCTTGGTTAAATTTATTTCTAAATATTTTTGTCTATTGTAAATGGGATTATCTCCTTGATTTTTTCACATTTTTTATTTTTAGTGTATAGAAACGGAACTGATTTTTATATGTTGATTTTGAATCCTGAAAGATTACGAATTTATTTATAAAAGTTGTTTTTGTTTTGGAGGGGTTCTCTATATAAAATCATGTCTTCTGTAAATAGAAACAATTTTACTTCTTTCTTTGTAGTTTGGATTCCTTTTATTTCTTTTTCTTGCCTATTTGGTTTTAGCAGGATTTGTGGTACTATGGTGAATAGAAGTGGTAAGAGTGGACACTCTTGACTTATTCCTGATCTTTGAGGGTAAGATTTCAATTTTTTTACTATTGAGTATGATATTAATTGTGGGTTTGTAATCTGTGGCTGTCTTAGTCCATTTTGTGTTTCAATGACAGAATACCTAGACAGGGTAATTTATAAAGAAAGGGTTATTTAGCTCATGGTCCTGCAGGCTGGGAAGTTCAAGAAGCATGGTGCCAACAGCAGCTTGGCTTATAGGAAGGGCTTTCATGCTGCATCACAACATGACAGAAGGTCAGAGAGGAAGAAGGCACACATGAAGGGGCAAATTCAAGGGGCATCCTGGCTTTATAACAACCCACTCTTGGGGAAACTAATCCCTTCCCAGGAGAACTAAACCAGTCTCACCAGAGTGAAAAATCACTACCATGCAAATGACACTGAGCTATTCATGGAGGATCTGCCCCCATAACCTAAACACCTCCCACTAGTCCACACCTCCCACTTGAACATTAGAGATCAAGCTTCAGCATGAGGTTTGGTGGGAATAAACTGTATCTAAACCATAGCAATGATTTAGGTACATTTCTTCTGTATTTAACTTATTTAGAGTTTATACCATAAAAAGATGTCAAATTTTATCAAATGTTCTTTCTTCATCTGTTGGATGATCATATAATTTTTGTCCTTCATTCTATTAATGTGATATATCATATTGCTTTATTTTCATAGTTGAGCCATCCTTGAATCTCAGGGATAAATCCCACTTGATTATTGTACATCATCCTTTTAATATACTGCTTATTCCAGTTTGCCAATATTTTGTTTAGGATTTTGTGTCTAGGTTCATTAAGGATATTTGCCTATAGTTGTTTTGTTTTGTTTTGTTTTGTTTTCTTATAGTGTTTATGTCTGGCAAGGGTACTAGGGTAATTCTGGCCTCATAAAATGAGTTCAGAAATATTCTCTTCTCTTCAATAATTTGGAAGAGTTTGGGAGAGATTGGAATTGGTTTTTCTTTAAATGTTTAGTAGAATTCAGTAATGAAGCCATCAGGTCCTTGACTTTGATGGAAGATTGCTTATTACTGATTTAATCTCCTTACTTGTCCAGATCTTCTATTTCTTTATGATTCAGTCAGTCTTGATAGGTTGTATTGCTCCTAGAATTTATCCATTTTTTCCAGATTATCCAATTTATTGGTGTATAGTTTTTCATAGTAGTCTCTTATGATTCCTTTTATTTCTGTGGTATCAGTTGTAATGTATCTTCTTTAATTTCTGATTTTATTTATTTTAGTCTTCTCCCTTTTTTCTTAGTTGCTTCAGCTAAAGTTTTGTCAATTTGATTTAGCATTTCAAAAGCCATCTCGGAAGGCAGATCTAGATAAATAGATCAACAGTACAGAACAGGGAATGCAGGAATATACCTGCCTAAGAATGGCCAACTGATTTTTGACTAAGACACAAAAACAAGTCAATGAAGCAAAAATAGTCTTTTCAACAAATGTTGTTGGAATAATTGGACATTCATGGAAAAACAAAACAAAAAATCTCAAACTAAATCTTTCACCTTTATAACTT